>NC_088201.1:188514285-188822953 GCF_037126465.1 Ornithodoros turicata
TTGCGAAGCAATATTTCGCAATTTATACCTCAAAGCTCGAACTACTCTAACTTTTTTATAAAAGAACATGGATTTAGATAAAGACCGGCTCAATCTTGCGATGTGGCACTCCCCAAAAAACATATAATTACTAAGTTCAGGGAAATTTAGGTAACAAGTTCTGCAAGAGTTACATAGGCTACACCAAGGAGTGTCCGCCTGGCCGCGTAACCAGCCTGCGGAAATGACATCAACGCTGCTCTTACAGTTTTTATGCAAAAATATAGCATGAACCAAAAAAAAAAACCTGAATGGTTCCATACTATTCACCATGTATTGTATATTATTGACATTGAAGCTTGTTCGGTACCTGTATCAGCTGCTCCCGAAGTTCTCTGTGGTGGTCTCCCAGCTTAGGCTCTTTGTCGAACTGTGACAAGCACTCTTCCTTGAGTTTATTATGGTTCATTTCAATGTCAGCATCAGAAGCAGAAATATTAGTCACGCCGGTGGCCTGTAAAACCAAGTATGTAATGAAACGAACGAGCCTATTACACTGCATGAATCAACTGACAGGTTTGTTTTCCACTGATTTCAATACTGATGGTTGAAAATCTCGAAAATGACGCCAGCATGGTAGTGGAAGGTACAGGAAAGCACGACACACGAGGGCCTATCGTCCAAGTCCTCGTCACAGACACGTCGTTGAGGAATATTAAGCGGTGTAACGCGTGCACAGATTTCGACTCATGTTAGAGAAGCCACACGTAGCGAAAATTGATCCAATCCACCGTGGTGTATAGCTCATGATATTAGTTGCCCCATGTCCTGTACTCCAACGCACCAAAACAGTAAGCAGTGTAACCGCAACATTTTTCTAGGGCGCGGATGTTTAGGCAATGAAAAGCCCAAAATACGTTGAAACTGAAGCCCCCAAAACAAAAAAAAAAAAATAGGCAGCGAAAAGAGGCAATAAGACCGTTCTCTTGAGGTTGTATATTCACATTCCTGTAAGGCTTTCCACGATATATGATGCTGGCGCTTTTGCTCGTTTAAGCAATGTTATAGTACGTAAGATTCTGTTTAACCATACTTGTACAGATAGCGCCGATCCTAGGATGGCAGTGTGACTTTTAGACTGAGATTTTGGCCCGACGGAGAATCATCGAACCCAAATCGGTCTTGGTGTCAGCCCCATTTTCTGACTCGATTTAGTCGAATTTTGGACGTTCGAGGCGTACGTGTTTTTGTCATCCATATTTGTGCCATGCCTGGACTAATTCTTCTCCTGTTACTTCGTTCAACATGTGGTAAACACAGGTCATTCTTCACAGCTTTCGTAGTCCAACAACCTTGGCGTGTGCGCATGTAGAGGGGAGCAGTTTCTTTTTCTGGTAGTATACAAAAAAAAAACTGCCCCTATACGTGCTCACGGCCAAGGTTGTTGCACTACGAAAGCTGCGAATAATTACCTGCTTTTACTCTATGCTACTATATATGACAGGTGAAATGGTTCGGACGATCGCGAACATATGTAGCTGAAATGAAAAATGAAACACAGACTACGAAGGTATACGGGAAGTAAGAAAAAAAGGGGGATGACGTATTTACATTTAAGATATTCCAAATGGGACGAATCCAAAAATTCTCGAATCCGACTCCGAATCCAAGGAAGGCTCTACGAATACACGAGTCTTACGAATCTCGAATCTTTCGAATGCTTTCTTTAAAAAGAGTTTTAAAATCCGAGGAAAAACACTTCTAGTGAAAAATGTTCCGAAGCAGAATATGATAGATTTCTTTAATGACAAACGACGTAAATAATGCTTCAGTTTCGGGAGAAAATACACCCATATAGCTATTCTAAAACGCAATTTATTTAACATGTTGTTCGTCGACTACAAGAAATTCATAAATTCTCGAGTCTGAATTATTTCCATAAAACTAAGCAACAATCACAAGCAAAGCCATGTTACTTTTAAACTTGTAATGCAACAGTTCCTGTCTGAACTCTTTCAGTCTAGAGCAATGTAAACAAACAAACAAGAACACAGCTGTCGGCCAGTGAGGCTTTCAGCGGACTCCGAGGGCGCCAATTTGAAAAAGTAACAAACAAACGGTGCTTGGTGGATTCGAAAGATTCGATTCGTCGTTTGGGGCTCTGGGATTCGCATTCGCTAATCTCGAATCCCTGCCTAGGATTCGAGGATTCGTGAATTCGCGGATTCGGTTGCCACATCCCTGGCTAAAAGAGTTGTCTACGCCTTAGTCGGGACTGTCTTTTCTTGATGTCCTGAGATATGATATATATATATATATATATATATATATATATATATATATAAAGAGAGGAAAAAAGCCATTAAAAAATAAGAAAAATGACGCTAGATGTGTTTGAAATTCAAACTTACAGATTAAGATGGCTTCTATGGCTGCACGTAGAAAAACAGATACTCATGGAACGATGCGACAGCACCAGAGGACACGTGTTTCGCCGTGTTTGCGGCTCGTCGGCCCTGGGTAGCTGCGCATCGTTCGGGATTGGCAAACCAGGGGTCACTCAGCGAGCGATATACACCTGGGAGGGTGACTGAGCACTTCTCAATGCCACAGTGCAAGCCAGTGAATTATAAAGAGAGGAAAAAAGCCATTAAAAAATAAGAAAAATGACGCTAGATGTGTTTGAAATTCAAACTTACAGATTAAGATGGCTTCTATGGCTGCACGTAGAAAAACAGATACTCATGGAACGATGCGACAGCACCAGAGGACACGTGTTTCGCCGTGTTTGCGGCTCGTCGGCCCTGGGTAGCTGCGCATCGTTCGGGATTGGCAAACCAGGGGTCACTCAGCGAGCGATATACACCTGGGAGGGTGACTGAGCACTTCTCAATGCCACAGTGCAAGCCAGTGAATTATAAAGAGAGGAAAAAAGCCATTAAAAAATAAGAAAAATGACGCTAGATGTGTTTGAAATTCAAACTTACAGATTAAGATGGCTTCTATGGCTGCACGTAGAAAAACAGATACTCATGGAACGATGCGACAGCACCAGAGGACACGTGTTTCGCCGTGTTTGCGGCTCGTCGGCCCTGGGTAGCTGCGCATCGTTCGGGATTGGCAAACCAGGGGTCACTCAGCGAGCGATATACACCTGGGAGGGTGACTGAGCACTTCTCAATGCCACAGTGCAAGCCAGTGAATTATAAAGAGAGGAAAAAAGCCATTAAAAAATAAGAAAAATGACGCTAGATGTGTTTGAAATTCAAACTTACAGATTAAGATGGCTTCTATGGCTGCACGTAGAAAAACAGATACTCATGGAACGATGCGACAGCACCAGAGGACACGTGTTTCGCCGTGTTTGCGGCTCGTCGGCCCTGGGTAGCTGCGCATCGTTCGGGATTGGCAAACCAGGGGTCACTCAGCGAGCGATATACACCTGGGAGGGTGACTGAGCACTTCTCAATGCCACAGTGCAAGCCAGTGAATTATAAAGAGAGGAAAAAAGCCATTAAAAAATAAGAAAAATGACGCTAGATGTGTTTGAAATTCAAACTTACAGATTAAGATGGCTTCTATGGCTGCACGTAGAAAAACAGATACTCATGGAACGATGCGACAGCACCAGAGGACACGTGTTTCGCCGTGTTTGCGGCTCGTCGGCCCTGGGTAGCTGCGCATCGTTCGGGATTGGCAAACCAGGGGTCACTCAGCGAGCGATATACACCTGGGAGGGTGACTGAGCACTTCTCAATGCCATTGAGAAGTGCTCAGTCACCTGAAGCCTCAGTTTTTATTCTCCAGTCGAACTTTACCTCCGACCGCTCCCGGGAACAACGGGAATCTTACTTAATTTACAAATTCCGATCGGCCATTAACGAGGACCCTGGCATGCTGTCAACAATAAGAAGTCTAACAGCCTAGATAAGACCCTGTTGCCTTTTCTCGTTTCAGGCAGATCAAAATCCCCACTGACCCACAAGGACGATGACCCCACTCCTGGACCTGACACAAAAACGCTCTGGAATTTCCCCAATTGACAACCGCCAGGTGGCGGGAATTTCCCCCAACCGACCACGTCATTCTCAAGCCCCTTATCAGCCTCGTGGCCACATTTAGCTCTTTTGTCCCGAAGAAGGCGGAGCTTCCGCCGTAACGTAGACATCCTCCCTAACTTTTATGATTTTTAAGTTTTAATAAACCCCTTTTTTGTTACTTCCCCTACTTTCGTCTTCTGTCTCCCATTTATTTCAACTATAATTACGTAGCCGTCCGATCCAACTCCAACTTCTCAAGATATATATATATATATATATATATATATATATATATACAGAGTGTTCAAAATTAGGCTTTAACGAGCGCTACGCAAACACAGCGATGACAGGCGACCGGATAATAACTTTACGCTACTTGTGTAAGAAACAGGTGCTGCTAATTATGTAGCACCTGTTTCTTACTCAAGGGAAACTCTTACCGATAACAACGGGAATCATACCTTATCTACAAATTCCTATCTGCCATAAAACAAAGGCCTTGGTGTACTGTCAACTAAAATAAGTTAACTACTTAGATAAGGTGCTGCTTCTTTTTTCTTTCAGCTGGGGTCCTGATAACCCCCCTCCCCCACTCCAAGGATGATGACACCACCCAGACTTGACACGACGTACCTGGACTTGATCTACTGACAGCTTCCCTACTCCGGGCTGACTAGTCCCAAGTAGGACGCAACAGCTCTACTCGGCTGGGAGTGCACGATGAAATTGTAAACATGGCTCGACGTGCAGCCATAGAGCATTAGCTGTTTTTCCTTTGTATATGTACTTGCTAGCTTGTACTGCGGCCTCTACAGGTGGCGCTGTCACCGTGCAACATTGACGTCTCGCCGAGACGCACTGTTAGTGCCAACCCAAGATCGTCTCACTTCCCAACTCCGGGCTGCCGAGTCCCAAGTAGGACGAAACAGCTCTACTCGGCTGAGAGTGCACGATCAAATTGTAAACATATGCTCGACGTGCAGCCATAGAGCATTAGCTGTTTTTCCTTACTATATGTACTTGCTAGCTTGTACTGCCACCTCTACAGGTGGCGCTGTCACCGTGCAACATTGACGTCTCGCCGAGACGCACTGTTAGTGCCAACCCAAGATCGTCTCACTTCCCAACTCCGGGCTGCCGAGTCCCAAGTAGGACGAAACAGCTCTACTCGGCTGGGAGTGCACGATCAAATTGTAAACATATGCTCGACGTGCAGCCATAGAGCATTAGCTGTTTTTCCTTAGTATATGTACTTGCTAGCTTGTACTGCGGCCTCTACAGGTGGCGCTGTCACCGTGCAACATTGACGTCTCGCCGAGACGCACTGTTAGTGCCAACCCAAGATCGTCTCACTTCCCAACTCCGGGCTGCCGAGTCCCAAGTAGGACGAAACAGCTCTACTCGGCTGGGAGTGCACGATCAAATTGTAAACATATGCTCGACGTGCAGCCATAGAGCATTAGCTGTTTTTCCTTAGTATATGTACTTGCTAGCTTGTACTGCCACCTCTACAGGTGGCGCTGTCACCGTGCAACATTGACGTCTCGCCGTTTAACCCAAGATCGTCTCACTTCCCAACTCCGGGCTGCCGAGTCCCAAGTAGGACGAAGCAGCTCTACGCGGCTGGGAGTGCACGATCAAATTATAAACACACACACACACACACACACACACATATATATATATATATATATATATATATGTAACTCAAACATCGCCATGCCAGTACTGGACAGCTGTTTCGGCCTTCTTGGACCTCATCAGCAGTACGCAGGCAGGCAACGTTTGAGTGGATGGCGTCAGAAGGTCACGTAACACGTGATTCCTTCCGTCAGGGTGAGATAACTCACTCACTGAAAGCCCAGTGCAAAGCCAGTGAAGTATGCTGGTAAAAAAAAATAGCCGGAGCTCTTTGGCTGCACGTATAGCATATGTAGGTAACTCAAACATCGCCATGCCAGTACTGGACAGCTGTTTCGGCCTTCTTGGACCTCATCAGCAGTACGCAGGCAGGCAACGTTTGAGTGGATGGCGTCAGAAGGTCACGGAACACGTGATTCCTTCCGTCAGGGTGAGATAACTCACTCACTGAAAGCCCAGTGCAAAGCCAGTGAAGTATGCTGGTAAAAAAAATAGCCGGAGCTCTTTGGCTGCACGTATAGCATATGTCTGTAACTCAAACATCGCCATGCCAGTACTGGACAGCTGTTTCGGCCTTCTTGGACCTCATCAGCAGTACGCAGGCAGGCAACGTTTGAGTGGATGGCGTCAGAAGGTCACGTAACACGTGATTCCTTCCGTCAGGGTGAGATAACTCACTCACTGAAAGCCCAGTGCAAAGCCAGTGAAGTATGCTGGTAAAAAAAATAGCCGGAGCTCTTTGGCTGCACGTATAGCATATGTCTGTAACTCAAACATCGCCATGCCAGTACTGGACAGCTGTTTCGGCCTTCTTGGACCTCATCAGCAGTACGCAGGCAGGCAACGTTTGAGTGGATGGCGTCAGAAGGTCACGTAACACGTGATTCCTTCCGTCAGGGTGAGATAACTCACTCACTGAAAGCCCAGTGCAAAGCCAGTGAAGTATGCTGGTAAAAAAAATAGCCGGAGCTCTTTGGCTGCACGTATAGCATATGTCTGTAACTCAAACATCGCCATGCCAGTACTGGACAGCTGTTTCGGCCTTCTTGGACCTCATCAGCAGTACGCAGGCAGGCAACGTTTGAGTGGATGGCGTCAGAAGGTCACGTAACACGTGATTCCTTCCGTCAGGGTGAGATAACTCACTCACTGAAAGCCCAGTGCAAAGCCAGTGAAGTATGCTGGTAAAAAAAAATAGCCGGAGCTCTTTGGCTGCACGTATAGCATATGTAGGTAACTCAAACATCGCCATGCCAGTACTGGACAGCTGTTTCGGCCTTCTTGGACCTCATCAGCAGTACGCAGGCAGGCAACGTTTGAGTGGATGGCGTCAGAAGGTCACGTAACACGTGATTCCTTCCGTCAGGGTGAGATAACTCACTCACTGAAAGCCCAGTGCAAAGCCAGTGAAGTATGCTGGTAAAAAAAATAGCCGGAGCTCTTTGGCTGCACGTATAGCATATGTCTGTAACTCAAACATCGCCATGCCAGTACTGGACAGCTGTTTCGGCCTTCTTGGACCTCATCAGCAGTACGCAGGCAGGCAACGTTTGAGTGGATGGCGTCAGAAGGTCACGTAACACGTGATTCCTTCCGTCAGGGAGAGATAACTCACTCACTGAAAGCCCAGTGCAAAGCCAGTGAAGTATGCTGGTAAAAAAAATAGCCGGAGCTCTTTGGCTGCACGTATAGCATATGTCTGTAACTCAAACATCGCCATGCCAGTACTGGACAGCTGTTTCGGCCTTCTTGGACCTCATCAGCAGTACGCAGGCAGGCAACGTTTGAGTGGATGGCGTCAGAAGGTCACGTAACACGTGATTCCTTCCGTCAGGGTGAGATAACTCACTCACTGAAAGCCCAGTGCAAAGCCAGTGAAGTATGCTGGTAAAAAAAATAGCCGGAGCTCTTTGGCTGCACGTATAGCGACGTATAACGCACGTATAACGTACGATGAGGTCCAAGAAGGCCGAAACAGCTGTCCAGTACTGGCATGGCGATGTTTGAGTTACAGACATATGCTATACGTGCAGCCAAAGAGCTCCGGCTATTTTTTTTTACCAGCATACTTCACTGGCTTTGCACTGGGCTTTCAGTGAGTGAGTTATCTCACCCTGACGGAAGGAATCACGTGTTACGTGACCTTCTGACGCCATCCACTCAAACGTTGCCTGCCTGCGTACTGCTGATGAGGTCCAAGAAGGCCGAAACAGCTGTCCAGTACTGGCATGGCGATGTTTGAGTTACAGACATATGCTATACGTGCAGCCAAAGAGCTCCGGCTATTTTTTTTACCAGCATACTTCACTGGCTTTGCACTGGGCTTTCAGTGAGTGAGTTATCTCACCCTGACGGAAGGAATCACGTGTTACGTGACCTTCTGACGCCATCCACTCAAACGTTGCCTGCCTGCGTACTGCTGATGAGGTCCAAGAAGGCCGAAACAGCTGTCCAGTACTGGCATGGCGATGTTTGAGTTACAGACATATGCTATAGTGCAGCGACAGAGCTCCGGCTATTTTTTACCAGCATACTTCACTGGCTTTGCACTGGGCTTTCAGTGAGTGAGTTATCTCACCCTGACGGAAGGAATCACGTGTTACGTGACCTTCTGACGCCATCCACTCAAACGTTGCCTGCCAGCGTACTGCTCATGAGGTCCAAGAAGGCCGAAACAGCTGTCCAGTACTGGCATGGCGATGTTTGAGTTACAGACATATGCTATACGTGCAGCCAAAGAGCTCCGGCTATTTTTTTTTACCAGCATACTTCACTGGCTTTGCACTGGGCTTTCAGTGAGTGAGTTATCTCACCCTGACGGAAGGAATCACGTGTTACGTGACCTTCTGACGCCATCCACTCAAACGTTGCCTGCCTGCGTACTGCTGATGAGGTCCAAGAAGGCCGAAACAGCTGTCCAGTACTGGCATGGCGATGTTTGAGTTACAGACATATGCTATACGTGCAGCCAAAGAGCTCCGGCTATTTTTTTTACCAGCTTACTTCACTGGCTTTGCACTGGGCTTTCAGTGAGTGAGTTATCTCACCCTGACGGAAGGAATCACGTGTTACGTGACCTTCTGACGCCATCCACTCAAACGTTGCCTGCCTGCGTACTGCTGATGAGGTCCAAGAAGGCCGAAACAGCTGTCCAGTACTGGCATGGCGATGTCTGAGTTACAGACATATGCTATACGTGCAGCCAAAGAGCTCCGGCTATTTTTTTTACCAGCATACTTCACTGGCTTTGCACTGGGCTTTCAGTGAGTGAGTTATCTCACCCTGACGGAAGGAATCACGTGTTACGTGACCTTCTGACGCCATCCACTCAAACGTTGCCTGCCTGCGTACTACTGATGAGGTCCAAGAAGGCCGAAACAGCTGTCCAGTACTGGCACTGCGATGTTTGAGTTACAGACATATGCTATACATGCAGCCAAAGAGCTCCGGCTATTTTTTTTACCAGCATACTTCACTGGCTTTGCACTGGGCTTTCAGTGAGTGAGTTATCTCACCCTGACGGAAGGAATCATGTGTTACGTGACCTTCTGACGCCATCCACTCAAACGTTGCCTGCCTGCGTACTGCTGATGAGGTCCAAGAAGGCCGAAACAGCTGTCCAGTACTGGCATGGCGATGTTTGAGTTACAGACATATGCTATACGTGCAGCCAAAGAGCTCCGGCTATTTTTTTTACCAGCATACTTCACTGGCTTTGCACTGGGCTTTCAGTGAGTGAGTTATCTCACCCTGACGGAAGGAATCACGTGTTACGTGACCTTCTGACGCCATCCACTCAAACGTTGCCTGCCTGCGTACTGCTGATGAGGTCCAAGAAGGCCGAAACAGCTGTCCAGTACTGGCATGGCGATGTTTGAGCTACAGACATATGCTATACGTGCAGCCAAAGAGCTCCGGCTATTTTTTTTACCAGCATACTTCACTGGCTTTGCACTGGGCTTTCAGTGAGTGAGTTATCTCACCCTGACGGAAGGAATCACGTGTTACGTGACCTTCTGACGCCATCCACTCAAACGTTGCCTGCCTGCGTACTGCTGATGAGGTCCAAGAAGGCCGAAACAGCTGTCCAGTACTGGCATGGCGATGTTTGAGTTACAGACACATGCTATACGTGCAGCCAAAGAGCTCCGGCTATTTTTTTTACCAGCATACTTCACTGGCTTTGCACTGGGCTTTCAGTGAGTGAGTTATCTCACCCTGACGGAAGGAATCACGTGTTACGTGACCTTCTGACGCCATCCACTCAAACGTTGCCTGCCTGCGTACTGCTGATGAGGTCCAAGAAGGCCGAAACAGCTGTCCAGTACTGGCATGGCGATGTTTGAGCTACAGACATATGCTATACGTGCAGCCAAAGAGCTCCGGCTATTTTTTTTACCAGCATACTTCACTGGCTTTGCACTGGGCTTTCAGTGAGTGAGTTATCTCACCCTGACGGAAGGAATCACGTGTTACGTGACCTTCTGACGCCATCCACTCAAACGTTGCCTGCCTGCGTACTGCTGATGAGGTCCAAGAAGGCCGAAACAGCTGTCCAGTACTGGCATGGCGATGTTTGAGTTACAGACATATGCTATACGTGCAGCCAAAGAGCTCCGGCTATTTTTTTTACCAGTATATATATATATATATATATATATATATATATATACAGTTATGAAGGAATGAAAGGCAAACAAAGAAGGTAGGGGAAGTAAAAAACGGGACGATTTATTGCAATTTAAACGAATAGAAAGATATCTAGGGGTATGGTCAACGTTGCAGCGGAAGCTCCGCCTTCTTCAGGACTTCCTTCATTCCTTCATAACTTTACTTTATATTTACTTCGTGGCCTTCTGAACTTTTATTCGTCTCTCTCTCTCTATATATATATATATATAAAAATGAGCGAATGCTCCATGGCTGCACGAGAGGCATGTGTTTACAATTGAAGCGTGCCACAGTACCAGCTGTGGACGGCCGTTTCGAGCTTTTTGGCTCTCATCGGCACAGCGTAGGGATGTGACACCCTCTTGGGTCGGCACAAACACTGTCTCTGCAAGACATCAATGTCGCAGGGTGTTATCAACACCTCTGGAGGCCGCAGTGCAAAGCCAGTAAGTACAGATTATAGTAATACAGTAATAGTATATAGTAGTAGTATATAGATACTCATGGAACGATGCGACAGCACCAGAGGACACGTGTTTCACCGTCTTTGCGGCTCGTCAGCTCTGGGTAGCTGCGCATCGTTCGGAATTGGCAAACCCCCCTAGGGGTCGCTCAGCGAGCGATATACACCTGCGAGGGTGTTGGGAGAGGAGTGTTGGGAGGGTGTAGTAGAATATATATATATATATATATATATATGGTGAGGTAAAAGGATTATCAAACGGCCACGAAGTTTTACAGAAGTTCAAAAAAAGACGCGGAAACAGATTTTAGGGAAGTTACAAACACTAGTTTATTACATAGGGAGACGTTAAAAAGGGCAAGGGGTCGACGTTTCGACAGTGGCACTGTCTTCGTCAGGACAAAAGATGCGTAGCTGGTTACACATTCCTTAAATAGGTTTGGTACATGACGTCATAGTCGGTACGGGCACGCCACAGGCGTTTGTCAATGAGTCAGATTCGGGAATATTCCAGAAGGTCAAGTCCGGGTGGTGATGTCATTCGCCGTAGGTCACTGTCCGCTTTGGGGGAAATTCTAGGCAGGATGAGCGCTGCTTCAAACTATGCTGAAAAAAAAGGAAAAGAAAAAGAGAAAGGAAACGAAAAGGAAGAAAGTGTAGCCCATCTAGGCGGCCAGATTTCTTACCGTTGAAAGTGCTCCCAGATCTTCGTTAATGGTTGATTGGAATTTGTAAATGAGATAAGATTCGCGTTGTTCCCTGCACCGATCTGAGCTAAAATTTGACTGGAGAATAAAAAGTGACACATTATTTAGTGAATGACCTGGTTGCTTGAAATGGCGAGACACCGGGAGGTTTGGCTTTTTTGTAACGTCAGATCGGTGGTTGTTGAACCTGATCCAAAATGATGTTTTAGTCTGACCAACGTATTGTGCTTGGCACATGCCGCACTGAATGGCGTAAATGACGTTAGATGAATTACAGTCGAAGTCACCACTAATTTTGACGGGAAAATCTGAATTAGTACTTTTAAGTACTTGGGTGCTTTGCATTAATTTGCATATTTGACACCTGCGACCATCGCATGGGTGACAGCCGTTCCCTGGATGCGCTGCTTTGCTAACCTTAGAGCTAACTAGATTATCGTGCAGGTTGCGCGCGCGCCTGTAGGTTACCCGCGGTGGCTGAGGAAAAATTTGTCCGATGCGCTCCGATTGGAGAAGGATACTATGGTGACGGTTTAGTATATTGTTAACGCTTGGAATATTGCTGCTAAATGCTAAATTTTTCCTCAGCCACCACGGGTAACCTACAGGCGCGCGCGCAACCTGCACGATAATCTAGTTAGCTCTAAGGTTAGCAAAGCAGCGCATCCAGGGAACGGCTGTCACCCATGCGATGGTCGCAGGTGTCAAATATGCAAAGTAATGCAAAGCACCCAAGTACTTAAAAGTACTAATTCAGATTTTTCCGTCAAAATTAGTGGTGACTTCGACTGTAATTCATCTAACGTCATTTACGGCATTCAGTGCGGCATGTGCCAAGCACAATACGTTGGTCAGACTAAAACATCATTTCGGATCAGGTTCAACAACCACCGATGTGACGTTACAAAAAAGCCAAACCTCCCGGTGTCTCGCCATTTCAAGCAACCAGGTCATTCACTAAATAATGTGTCACTTTTTATTCTCCAGTCAAATTTTAGCTCAGATCGGTGCAGGGAACAACGCGAATCTTATCTCATTTACAAATTCCAATCAACCATTAACGAAGATCTGGGAGCACTTTCAACGGTAAGAAATCTGGCCGCCTAGATGGGCTACACTTTCTTCCTTTTCGTTTCCTTTCTCTTTTCCCTTTCCTTTTTTTTTCAGCATAGTTTGAAGCAGCGCTCATCCTGCCTGGAATTTTCCCCAAAGCGGACAGTGACCTACGGCGAATGACATCACCACCCGGACTTGACCTTCTGGAATATTCCCGAATCTGACTCATTGACAAACGCCTGTGGCGTGCCCGTACCGACTATGACGTCATGTACCAAACCTATTTAAGTAATGTGTAACCAGCCAGGCATCTTTTGTCCTGACGAAGACAGTGCAACTGTCGAAACGTCGACCCCTTGCCCTTTTTAACGTCTCCCTATGTAATAAACTAGTGTTTGTAACTTCCCTAAAATCTGTTTCCGCGTCTTTTTTTTTTAACTTCTATATATATATATATTATATATCTTTATATATATATATAGATACTCATTGAACGATGCGACAGCACCAGAGGACACGTGTTTCGCCGTGTTTGCGGCTCGTCGGCCCTGGGTAGCTGCGCATCGTTCGGGATTGGCAAACCAGGGGTCACTCAGCGAGTGCCAATCCCGAACGATGCGCAGCTACCCAGGGCCGACGAGCCGCAAACACGGCGAAACACGTGTCCTCTGGTGCTGTCGCATGGTTCAATGAGTATCTGTTTCTCTACGTGCAGCCATAGAAGCCATTTTAATCTGTAAGTTTGAATTTCAAACACGTCTAGCATCATTTACTTATTTTCCCCGATCCCGAACGATGCGCAGCTACCCAGGGCCGACGAGCCGCAAACACGGCGAAACACGTGTCCTCTGGTGCTGTCGCATCGTTCAATGAGTATCTGTTTCTCTACGTGCAGCCATAGAAGCCATTTTAATCTGTAAGTTTGAATTTCAAACACGTCTAGCATCATTTACTTATTTTTTAAATGGCTTTCCCCCTCTTTATAATTCACTGGCTTGCACTGTGGCATTCAGGAGTGCTCAGTCACCCTCCCAGGTGTATATCGCTCGCTGAGTGACCCCTGGTTTCCCAATCCTGAACGATGAGCAGCTACCCAGAGCCGACGAGCCGCAAACACGGCGAAACACGTGTCCTCTGGTGCTGTCGCATCGTTCAATGAGTATATTTTTCTGTACGTGCAGCCATAGAAGCCATTTTAATCTGTAAGTTTGAATTTCAAACACGTCTAGCATCATTTACTTATTTTTTTAATGGCTTTCCCCCCTCTTTATATATATATATATATATATATATATATATATATATATACAAATATAAAAATGAGCGAATGCTCTATGACTGCATGTGAGGCATATGTTTACAATTCAAGCGTGTCACAATCCCAGCTGTGGACTGCCTTTTCGAGCTTTTTGGCTCTCATCGGCACAGCGTAGGGCTGTACGCTCTTGGGTCGGCACAATCACTGTGTCTCTGCAAGACATTAATGTTCCAGGGTGGTAGCAACACCACTGGAGGCCGCAGTGCAAAGCCAGTAAGTACAGGTACAAATATAAACATGAGCGAATGCTCCATGGCTGCACGTGAGGCATATGTTTACAATTCAAGCGTGCCACAATCACAGCTGTGGACGGCCGTTTCGAGCTTTTTGGCTCTCATCGGCACAGCGTAGGGATGTGACACGCTCTTGGGTCGGCACAAACACTGTGTCTCTTTTAGGGTGTTAGCAACATCTCTGGAACATTGATGTCTTGTATATATGTCTTGTATATATAAGCACAGAAAAGGTAAAGAGGGAATTCAGAAGTTTACATGCAACAATTTTGAATTCGATAACAAGCATTATCTGCAAATTAGTGGTACAGCTATGGGAACAAAAATGGCCCCCAACTATGGTAATATGTTCATGGGCTATCTTGAAGAACGCTTCCTAGAGACATGTTTGCTCAAACTCATTGTCCAGAAACGCTTCCTCGATGACGTATTCATGTTGTGGCCCCATTCTGAGGAAAGCCTTTTATCGTTCATAGATAATTTTAATAACGTCCACCCGACTATGAAATTTACCCACACTTATTCTAAAAAGGCCATAAGCTTTCTGGACGTTCATGTTAAGATTTGTAACAACTCAATAGAAACAAACTTGTACCGTAAACCAACAGACTCCCAGCAGTACCTGTCATTCAATAGTTGTCACCCGCGACATACTAAATTAGCCATCCCTTACAGTCTAGCCATACGCTATAGAAGAATCTGCTCCCGCGATGACGAATTAGATGGTAATCTTGACAGCCTTGAAGAAACTTTAGTTAATCGCCAATTCCCGCCAGACCTAGTGAAAAATGCACTCAGTAAAGACCGCCATACGAACCGCACGCAACCTAAAGATGAGAAGCAATCTAACCAAACCAAAGCAACCTAAAGATGAGGAATGTGTCAACCTCACTCTAACATTTAACGGTAATATGTATATTACCGTCATATTATATTATCATATTATATTTTTAAGGTCAGGTAATTACCTCACCTTAAAAATATCTTACAACGACACCAGCCCCTTCAATCCTAGTCGGAACGTCTAAATGAAATATTCCCTACACCGCCCCGTATAACATACCGTCGCGCGCAGAACATTCAGGATCACTTGGTACACTCTAACATTAACAACCCGGAACATACAGTCAAAGGCTGCCACCCTTGCATGGGACGTTGATGTCAAATTTGTAACCTGATGCAGACCGCGGATACAGTACACAGTACAAATTGTAATTTCCTTATAAACATCAGTGGCGATCACGACTGCAACTCCTCTAACGTCGTATATTTATTACAGTGCAATTTTTGTAAAGCACAGTACATTGGCCAAACTACAACAAGTTTCGGAATTCGATTCAATAATCATAATACTGATATGACAAAGAAACTAAATCTCCCGGTCTCCCGCCACCTTCGCGAACCTGGCCATTCCTTCAATGACATAACTGTATTCATTTTACAGTCAAGGTTCATATCTAACCGCAGCAGACAGCAACGTGAGTCTTATTTAATTCATAAATTCCAATGCACAATAAACGAAGAAAGGCATATTGTCCACAGTCCGCAGCCTGAGCTCATGGTCAGATTTGAGCACTCAGTCACCCTCGCAGGTGTATACCGCTCGCTGAGCGACCCCTAGTTTGGCAATCCCGAACGATGCGCAGCTACCCAGAGCTGACGAGCCGCAAACACGGCGAAACACGTGTCCAGTGGTTCTGTCGCATCGTTCCATGAGTATCTGTTTCTCTGCGTGCAGCCATAGAAACAATTTTAATCTGTAATTTTTCATTTCAAATACGTCTAGTGTCATTTACTTGTTTCTTTAATGGCTTTTTCCCTTCATTATAATTCACTCGCTTGCACTGTGGCATTGAGGAGTGCTCAGTCACCATCGCAGGTGTATATCGCTCGCTGAGCGACCCCTGGTTTGCCAATTCCGAACGATGCGCAGCTACCCAGAGCTGACGAGCCGCAAACACGGCGAAACACGTGTCCTCTGGTGCTGTCGCATGTACATATACATATATCTGTGTGTGTGTGTGTGTGTGTTTTGCTGGGGCGTGTGCCGAGGCAACGACGGGCGCAGGAAATCTGCAGGGGCGTGCGGGGCTCTATTCCTAATACTTTTAGGAAATAGGTCAATTTTTGAAAAAGGAAATTGAAGAGTGAGAGAAGAAGGCGGAGGGTACGTCGTGACGTAGCCTATTCCCCTGGCAAGTGTCTCGCGACGTCATCTCGGCATTTCATGGATATGTAAGCAGCGCGTGATCTGAGAAGAGAAGAAATGCACGGGGCTCTTTCGACGTCACGGGAGGATCGACCATCCGCGGCTGCTACGGTCTGCCACTGCTTTTGTAAATTTGATATTGCGCTGTGATAGTACAAAGCACAGCGATAATATTTTGCATGGTGATTCGTGACGTGCAGATTGAAGAATGAGGCGAATGAGCTTTAAGGTGGGTTAATCTCGCGTCACCGCTTTCCGTTCGCTGACTTACAAATCAGCGAATTGATAGGACGTGCGAAAAAGGATATCTCCCTTAGGCTCGTGAGAACGATAAGCTACAATGTCCCGGGTGATTATCTGGTGCACAGGCTCCATTAAGGCCTAATTTATTTTCGCTACGCTGCTCACAGAGCCATGTGCGCCCGAGCGACGCTATGTGTAGCTAAATTCACTAGTGAATTGAAGAAAGGAGATTCTGCAGTACATGTACGTCACAGTGGCACAGCGTTTAGCCACGATGTCCCTCAAGCCGAACAGCTGCTGCACGATTGTTCGCTGCTGTGCTTTGCAATGTGTACTTCGCTGGAGTATCCCACAGATGACCAGGATGATACTTAGAGTGACCGCTGGAAAGGCGCCATGTAGTGGCATACGCCTGTTTGTGACGCTTATGTATTGAGAGTTTCTTTTGGGTGATATTATCCTAACTGGCCGACAGTTCGGTTGAGTGTTCGGTTGAGTGAAGTTCGGTTGAGCGAAATATGCCAATGGGTGGCTTACCTTTTCCATCTCAGTTTCATATTTTTGGATGATTTCTTCCCTGATTCTCTTATTGTGGATATATGCAGTTGCCTGTGAATAGAAATGATACTGAAGAAAATTTTTGCATCGTTACCAAGGTAAGATATAGAAAGTACATGGGAAAATTTCAATTATTCGCTGTATTCATTAATACTGATGTGTGAGAGGTAGGTTCTTGAACATTACGTCACTTGTACTTAAATCTACTACACTACCAAATGTCATGTGTAGTCAAACCTACGTTGAAGACAGACATGGGTTGAGGGAGCTCCTTTTGGTCGAAGACGGTGAAATAAGTCTGAAATATATAAACACATTTATATAGTCACTTCCCGGCTGGCGGTCTCGCGCACATGGATCAATATAAATAAATCGTAACGTTGCTATAGTGTTCTTCACACACAATAATAAATAAATCTTGATAAATTATGTCAGTAGATATTGAATGCTTCAACCAAAAGAAGCGAAATAAGGGCAAACAAACAAAGTTCGGCAATGTCCTCATTCTGTGATAATACAACGCGTCTACAACATACAACACACAGAGCTCACCTGAAACATCGACAAGAGCTCCTTGCACTTAATAATCCTTCCATTGACCTTTTTTGGAACAAGCCTTTCGGGTGAAAGAAGATAAGACACGAGGTCCCTCATGTGATGCTTAAATCCTCCAGATATATCTGTGAATGAAGATTCGTATTGTGAGGTACCGATGTACGTGAGTGTGTAGTTAGAAAACAGTGTACACGTAGGAAGAATGTTCAAGCAAATCAGTATTCTAGTATTCGAATCCCTCCAGCTGAACAGAATTGTGGCGACTGAAAAATGGGGGCGATAGGAAGAGTGCATAGTAAACCCTGTATCCAAAAGCTACCCAAGAACCCAAGGGCGACAAAAATCCGTGTGCTCCCTGTCAAAAGATTTCTTCACAGGACTACACTCCTATTTAAGCGGGCAGGGAGTGTAGTTCCTGACTTACCAGATTTCATAGGACTGTGCTTCCCTCTATGTTAGTGAACGAGATGGTGAGTCCACGCACATGTTCCCCTTTTGATCAAAGAAGGAGGACCTCGCATGTCTCCTTTATACTATGATATCTGTAGGACGGTGCTTTTGTAAAGGTCACGGCGTCGTGGTTCATAACACTTTAATCGGCGCGCAATTGGTTGGCGGAGCGAATTGGAAAAAAAAACGACAAAAAGAGCGGTAGTCGTACGTGATGCGAGAGACGTCAGTATTTCAGACTATATGTGGTGAACCCGGAGAGTGCGTATGTCGTCCTCAAATATGACGTTCAGGGCCCGGGAAGACGCTGAGATAATTAAATTGGTACTACAGTGTGCATGCCTTTGCGATATAGTGTGTGTCACGTAAGGCGTGCACAGAATTTTATTAAATTCCCAAATTATTTAGTTTTTGCAAAAGTATTTGAATATATTTATTCCCGATGGGGCCTACTCAAGGCGGTTGTGTAACTATAATTATCAAAGCCGTTAATTAACTTTCATAACTAATCGTAATAATTAGTGAAAATAGGTTGACCGCGTAATTACAGAGCTGTAGACCATGAGAAGCACACCCCTCAAGAATCGAAACCGCAGCCCCTTGCTGTGTTCTAGTAAAAAAATGCGCGAAAATGCAAACTATTTCAACATTGCGCGGGTTTTTCGGCCACTTTCTCCTGGACCCATATCGGTGCCACCCTTTCTCAACTGACAACAGGCTGTTTCTTAACGCATGAAACATCCCGTTTGTCCCAGCAGTAAGTGTCAGATGGAATATTGATGCTACTTCTCAGTCCACTTAAAGTTGTACACAGCGGAGAGACAACGACAGAAAGAACCAGACGGGATCTTTCGCTATGTACATGACTTTCTGTTGTACTGTGACACCTCAGATGTCAATTCGGACTTTGATATTGCATACATAATGAATCTTTTCGACTAGTATGTACAGGGAATGAAATTTACAGATGAGTTACCTGACAATTTTCGGATATCATGATCATGCGGGAGGCTGGTCACCTGTGCTGGGCCTATAACCCAAAATCTAATAAAGGTAACCTCTCATACGATTCAGGGCGTTCAAGGACTGTGAAAAGTGCTATCATCATGTCCGCACTTACTGCAGCCTTGGACAAATCATGTACGCATACCCTCAATGAAAGATTCCGCATGCAGTTAGATAGAATGAGAAGGAGCGGGTACCAAGAAACCCTGTTATTACAAGTTACAGAAACCATGCTAAACAAATTAAAAGGTTCGAATAAGACACAACAGCCGACCGGTCAAGCTACCTTACATCCATTGCATCACGCACAATTAAAAAGAAATGGGAGCAAGACGCGCAGTTCCTGTGGACATCACGGCCCCAAACAAATAGCTCAAGGTATGCCCTGCCATAAACAAAAAAGAAAAGAAGCTTGTCAGTTACAGCGCAAGAATGAACTGGCAGATGTGCACAAGGGACTGTCTACAGTATCCTTTTATCATGCAACACAGTCTATATAGGCCAAACGGGCAGATGCACAAAAACAAGGTTCAGAGAGCATGCGTCTGGTCATCTGGCAGTTATCTGCAAAAACTGCAGATGCGAACCTCTATTTAAAAAAAACCACAGTAGCAGCAACCTTTCAAAACCAACTGGAAAGAGATATCCTTGAAGCCTACTAGATACACAAAGCCTGTGATAAATGTGTAATCACACCATCTCTCGATCTCAAGCAACAATCTCACAACAATCTCAGACGACAGTGAATTGTACACTCTTAAAAATGAACTTTAGCGCATAGCACGCTCTTACCTAACCACCATAATCTCAAATGATATCGTCATCTGCTCTGATTTGTTGAAAATCGATGGCATATGCCTTTTTTGTGGTACTTATGCGGTTCATAATTGTCACAGAAAAGGCTTACGCCTCCCATTTTCAACTAATCGTGGCAGATAGCGATATCATTCGCGATGATGGTTGGCTAGGAGCGTGCTATGCGCTAAATTTCATTTCTAATAGTGTAGTGTTTACGTGTTTGTGATATATGCCTACCAAATGGAATTTTGCTATTGAAGTGTGTCAACAATAAAAAAAAGAAACTTTTAGTTTTCAGTACGCAGCCTTCCCGTCAGGTTATTTGTGTCCTTGCCTCTCTGCTGTGTAAAGCTTTAAGTATGAATTACCAACCACGCCGTTTCTCTACCTTAGTTCTCAGCCGACGTTCTCACCAAAACTACGTTATGCCGCCTTTGGTTTTGTTCCCCACATTATCTGGTTGACATCGTCATTTTCATGAGTTTTGTGAAGACCACATACCGCTACATCCAGCCCTGTTGCTGAGTGATAACCTCTTGTACCTCCTTCAAGAATTGTTAGCTTTTTTAGGGATATGGCCTTTTAAATACACTATGGTTGTGTGCTGCTTAATTCCTACGATATATCGTTTGATTTTTAACTAGTCACAATTTTGCCATGGTTTTTGCGCATTATAGCATGAGTTGCTTTTGGGCCAACAAAATACAATCATCATCATCATCAACATCACCCCCCCCCCCCCCCAGACACCGTTCGTGATTTCATCTGATAAATGTCACACAGTAAAACTGCCAATCCATAACTTCCAAAATCACGGAGATCAAGAATGACTCGCTTCGCTGCTCGATAGGTGTGTACCTTGTACGATGTTTTAACAAACAAAAATAACGGTACCGACCAGGACGCAATCGGGCATCGCTTGAAAATATTGTATTTTCGCACATTGTTTACCACGGCTTTTTTTGTGCACGAAAAAGCGCTGCGGTTTCGATTTTAGCGGAGGAGACTCCCTGGAAGTGTGCTGTGCAACTTTGCAATAGTGCGGTAAATCGATTTTCACTGACTATGAAGATTAATTACAAAAGTTAATTAACGGCTGCGCCTAATGGTGCACCTCCACCTTTGAGTATAGCCCATCGTGACTAGGTATATTGGACAACTTTTCTGTGAGAAAACCAAATCGGGAATTTAATAAAATTCTAGACAGCCGTAAGGCCTGTTCCGACATATAGCAGCGCGCTAATATCGCGCTACAATACAGCGCGTTAAATTAGCGCGCACTGTTGTCGGACGGTTCACACTTGCGAATTCACACTGGCGCTATAATTCAGCGGAAGTTCGGAGGTTGTTTCCGTCTCTCCCATCATGGCACCTACGGACTTCGACAGCATGCAAACGAACTACCTCGATCGACTGACTAATCCAAAAATTACCAGATATTTTGTATGACAGACTCGCCAGTTCTAATGCGGTCGCCGTGCCGTGAAATCTGGAAGAAAAACAACTCGACGACTTCCGCGACGTCATCACTGAAGAGCCTCCGCATTGGTCAAACGAATTTAGTGCTAATATTTAGTGCTAACTCCGGCAAGCGCTAATTCTTAGCGGTTTGGAGCACTGTGAGGAGGAAAATATCGGGCTATTATCTAGCGCTATGTGGAATATAGCTATATGTCGGAACAGACCTTTACATGATGCACCCTGTATTTATTTCATCGAAGGAATCCAATATACGAGGTATTTATTTTTAGCATTTACATAATTTTTATTTAAAAAGCTATGGGAGCAAAATAGATGCGGTTTGCGAAATGCGAGACTGCATCCTCTGGAAGAGAGTACGTAACAACGAGATGACTTAAAATCCATTAATTAGCTTTTGAATTAAGAAATTTCGGTGCAAAGCGACATGCAAGGTTGAAATACTCGCCCCTGCGTTAAAATATGCGTTCACGAATTTTTACATGCAAATGAGCGGAAACCGAAAAAGCGCCCCTGAGAGGATATATCATCCTCACCGACGGATGCTTATGTTTGCCGAAAAGCAATATATCAGGGCAGCTAGACGGCACCTACTGTAATCGCTTCATTCCTCCATAGCATGTGAAATAAGCGCTCCGCATTCCCGGTCGCCGCGGTTTCGGTTTTGGCTCATTTGCATATAAAAATTCGGAAATAGATATTTTAACGCACGTGCGTGCTTCAATTTGCCATCTCGCTTTTACCCGAATACCCCTGGTTAAAAAGTTTATTAATGACTTCAAGTGATTAGTGATCTTGTAGTTGCACACTTTCTTAGAGAAGATGTCTCCCTGGCCGTAGAACTCAACTGAAAGAGCATCATCTAGGCAGCTCTTATACTATACAGGGTGTCTCAGGTAGATCCCCAGGCTAAATAATTCACGAGCGGGTACACCGATCGAATAACTTTCTTTTTTACAAGTATCTGTCGGTTACCACCTACAAGCCGCGCACCGTGGAAATGAGTAGGAGGGGCTCATTATTCAAATAAAAATTCAAATGTGTTTCGTGAAAAATAGCAGGGAGCCGTCGGCATTAAAATGGGTACTACACCTTTTGGGACCATCGGTGGACACCTTTTAAAGAATATGTATATGCAGGGTGTCCTAACTAAATACGAACATATATTTTTTAAATATATTATAAGAGTCCGGTCGAAGGCGGCGCTGACTGGCGAAACGTCGACCCTCGTAAATCGCTTTTTCCCAGATGAAATCAATTGCAATATAGCATATGCTGAAGGGCACTCCCTATGAGGGCATTAGGAAACTCTTAAGCCAGTGGCTTAATTAACTTTCAATAATTAACTTTTTAATTATAAAATGACAACATCTGTTTCCTTCGGTCTCCTCATATTGTAGCTGCTTTCAGAACACAAATCCGTTCGGTAGGTCGTCCACACAAAATTCGTGAAGGCACACCGTTCTTTTCGTTATTTTTTTCATTGCGCATCTTCGGAGACGCGACTTTCCTTCACCCCCAATGTGAGAGGACGAAGGAGCACAGTGCCGCCCCATGCGTCGAAGAACAGCTTTAACTTGCCGAAAGAAAACAAATGTATCGGGTGACTCTGCCGGAACTGTCCTTATCTTGGATTGCATTTTCTGTTTTCTTTTGACCTTTTCCAGGACACAAGAGGCGATAGTGTGCACTTTCACCCTCTCACATTGGAGATGAAGGAAAGACGCGTCTCCGAAGATGCGCAATAAACAAAAAAAAAAGGTGTTCCTTCACTAATTTTGGGGGGACGATTCTATCGAACGCATTTTTGTTCTTGAAACGGCTCCGGAATCAGTTGACCGAAGGGACCAGATGTTCTCATTGGGACAACTTCGTTGCTTTTATAATTGAAAAATTAGTTATTGAAAGTTAATTAA
This sequence comes from Ornithodoros turicata, assembly GCF_037126465.1. NCBI lineage: Eukaryota > Metazoa > Arthropoda > Arachnida > Ixodida > Argasidae > Ornithodoros > Ornithodoros turicata. The sequence continues at coordinate 188,537,607 of NC_088201.1, forward strand.
ATATTCCCTTAGGAGTTTACTAATGCCCTCCTAAGGAGTGCCATTCATCATATGCTATAATACAATCGATTTCATCTCGGAAAAAGTGATATATATGGAACGATCCGACAGCACCAGAGGACACGTGTTTCGCCGTGTTTGCGGCTCGTCAGCTCTGGGTAGCTGCGCATCGTTTGGAATTGACAAACCAGGGGTCGCTCAGCGAGCGATGTCCACCTGGGAGGGTGACTGAGCACGTCTCAATGCCACAGTGCAAGCCAGTGAATTATAATGAGGGGTGTGTGAGTGAATTATAATAATAATCACAAAACACTTTATTATATACACGGTTGACTTGTAAACATATATATTATATATGCACTTGACTGGCTTTGCACTGGGCTTTCAGAGGTGTCTAAGGACACTCTGGCGGGAGGCATCACGTGCCACGTGACCTTCCGACGCCATCCATTCAAACATTGCCTGCCTGCGTACTGCTGATGAGGCCCAAGAAGGCCTAAACAGCTGTCTAGTACTGGCATGGCGACGTTTGACTTACAAACATATGCTATACGTGCAGCCAAAGATCTCCTGATATTTTTTTCCCTTATGCTTTTTTTTTCGATGGGATAGCTCATGAATATCACTGTCAATTATCATGGATTTGAGTGAATTCTGCACGCTCTTCATATTGGTGGGGTAAAAAAGTGACCTTCCCTTGGCAAATTTCTGAGTTCAGTTCGCAAATATTTGCATAATTAAGCTTGGGGTACATGACATTAACTTTACAAGGTGGCAAAAACCTAATAAGAACAAATGCTACACCTTTAGGGAATAACTTGTTCTTATTGTAAGTTTCAATTAGAGAAAATTCCCCAAAGGTCTACGAATTAAGGTCAGGCCCACATTCCAACTGTGCGCAGAAGAGCACGTACTTTGGGAGAACGTCCTTGTACAGGCCAGTCTGAACCTTACCGAAATTCTAATATCCCATTGTCGCAGTACAGTAAATGATCTGAATGAGGAGCTCACCGCAGCTACTATTACATCCCAAATTTTGGATAATCTCCAAAAGGAGTTGGACGATTTCATTCAAAAGAAAAGGAATCACTTAAACGATATATCCCCCCGCTGAATTAGACCGCAACGACTGCGCCTCCCATCGCAAATCCCGTAGATACAGGGTCCAACTCCCAACCGACAACCATTGTTCCAGCTGCAAGTCACGTAAAAAATAATGTCGTGAATTTATCATCCGCAACCCTCACTGACCACGAACTCTCGCTTCTTAATCGGGGACTGTCCTTCTGTCCAAACAGTGACCTGAACAACGAATATCAGCTTCATTTGGATTTAGATAAATTTGCAAGACAGTTGCGTCTCAGAGAATATTTTCATGACAAAGCCAGCTCATCGCGAAATCAATTCGGAACCCCGTCAAATTTCACTCCAGATTCGAACCGGGAAAAAGCTTCAGATATGTACATAAAAGCTGTTCCAAGGAATATTCTGCGGGCCTATCAAAATTGTGACCGCGGTGTAGTGAAACCTAATCTCAATAGAGCGGAGCAAGACCGTATCTCAGCCTTGAAGCAGCGCAGTGATATAGTAATCAAAAAAGCAGACAAAGGTGGTGCACTAGTAATCATGGACAAAGAAACCTATATCGCAGAAGGAATGCGGTAGCTCTGTGCCAAACATTGTATAGGCCGCTAGAAAATGACCCCACCAATAACATTAGCACCAAGATCACAAAAACTTTAAAGAAATTAAAGGCCAGTAAGAAAATAGACAATAATCTATTCGAGTACCTCCTGCCTCACGACCCCAAGCCAGGCCGATTTTGCATGCTCCCTAAAATTCATAAGCTAGGAAATCCAGGTCGCTCCATAGTATCTTCCAATGGCACAACAACCGAAAAGATATCGACGTTCGTTGACCACCTCCTCAAGGACATCCCCCCAAAATTCCCGTCATACATAAAGGATACGAAGCATTTCCTGCAAATAATTTCGGATATCGAAGTTCCGACCAGTTCCTTACTTGTAACCCTCGATGTTACCTCATTGTACACCAATATTCCTCACGATGACGGCATCAATGCCACTGTCATAACATATGAAAAATTTTCCGAAAAACCGTACGACTCTGCTGTCGTAGAAACACTAATTTCTCTAAAACTCACGTGTAATAATTTTGAATTTGACAACAGGTATTATATTCAAGTTAACGGCACGGCCATGGGCACAAGGATGGCCCCAAATTACGCAAATATCTTCATGGGTGATCTAGAAGGACGGTTCCTTGGCACCTGTCAACTTAAACCTCTAATTTTTAAGCGGTTTTTGGACGACATATTTATGCTGTAGCCACATTCCGAAAACTCCCTTTTGTCGTTTATTGAAAACTTCGGTAACGTGCACCCCACTATAAAATTCACTCACGCCTGTTCTAGAGTGAGCATAGATTTTCTAGATGTCCATATAAGCATCTCCAATGGTACCCTCGTAACAAATCTGTACCGAAAACCAACTCCCAACAGTACCTATCATTTCACAGCTGCCATCCCCGACATACTAAATTGGCCATCCCCTACAGTCAGGCCCTCTGTTACCGGCGCATTTGTTCCCAAGATGACGAGCTGGACGCAAACCTTAACGATCTTCAAAACACGCTGGTCAGCCGAGACTTCCCACAGGACCTTGTGAAGGACGCGATATATAGAGCCCGCCGTACTAATCGCAGTAAACTTCTAAAAACTCAACACGCCCTGAACGCCCCAAGCTTGTTAATCTTAGAGTCACCTTCAATGGCGCGATCCCTAACCTTAAAAACATACTGAAACCCAATACTGAAACCCAATTCATCACCCAATTTTAACATAGTCGGAGCGCCTTGGAGAAATATTCCCAGAACCGCCTCGCATAGCATATCGTCGGGCAAGGAATCTTCAAGACCACTTAGTCAGCGCAAAAGTCAATAAGTCACCTCCTACAACCGAAGGCTGCCACCCATGCAACGGACAAAGATGCTAAATTTGTACTGTAGTGCAGACTGCAGACAGGGTACGAAGCACAGACAGCAACTTCCAAGTAAAAATAAAAAGTGCTTCTGACTGCAACTCATCTAACGTAATATATCTATTGGAATGCAGCCCATGCGAAGCACAGTATGTTGGCCAAACTACAACATCATTCCGAATTCGTTTTAATAATCACAGATTCGATATTACAAAGAAACCAAATCTCCCTGTGTCGCGTCATTTCAATCAAACCGACCACTAATTCAAGGGCATCCGCGTGTACATCTTACAATCTGGTTTCCTCTCAGACCGTAGCAGGCAACATCGTGAATCATTCCTAATCCACAAATTCCAGTCCACGATAAACGAAGACCCCGGCATATTGTCTACAGGTCGCAGCCTTAGCTCGTAGACCAAGTCCCCCGACCCTCTTTCGTTCTTTCTGCCGTCTCTCTTTTTATCATTTCAGGTTTATCAAAAGACCAAGGAGAACTCTCCTGGAAGACAGCCAACACCCTGCAATACTCAATGAACGACCAGCAAGAATGCTCCTGCAACATCACCAACGCTGCTCCACGTGCACTGTTCCCCTATCATTTCCCCCTTTCCCTTGTATATAAGCCCTTGTCACCTATTTCCAGGTTGAGTCCTGTTGAAGGCAGCGCTGACTGCCGAAACGTCGAGCCCTAACTATAAACCCAAGCAGCACAATGCACCGAAAGTCGAGTGCAATAGGGGTGGACGGTATGTGTCTTATCAATGTTCTTTGGTTTCACCAGTTCGTTCAAGGTCTTCCACCTACCCGTCCACCCCTATTGCACTCGACTTTCAGTACCTTGTGCTACTTGGGAAGCTATTTCTAGTACCGTATTTTCACGCGTATTAGCCGCACCGCAGATAAGCCGCAGAACTCGTTTTTAGATACATTTTGAAAATGTTTTTGCAGATAAGCCGCACTCGCAGATAAGCCGCGGGTAATGCGACGCGACTGCTTTGTGCGCTAAACCAGTGATGCACAAACAAAATCAATAGAGACTTTCAACGCTCGTCGACGTCGTACTCCCTGCCAGCTGCCCTGTTCCCGTACTAGTCCGCGACGTTGACGACTTCTAGTTTGAGGCCGCTGTCGTAGCTGTGCCTCCGCGTTGGAGCCATGCCTTACCTCTAACTGCCGTGCCCGTGTCCATGAATGCTGCTGCTCAGGTCAAATGAGAACTGACGCTTAGCTGACCACGTTTTATCCCGATGTCAGGTGTATTGAACCCTTCCTGCCGACAAAGGAGACCGTAGGGAAGGCCATAAACCCTGTGGTCCACATTCCGGTGTCGGCATGATGTATAACAAAGGAGGTCAGTTCTAGTGTTCTACTAAGATCGGATTGTGCCCTTGTTGCGTGTTTTTTGTGGATTGATGAGTTAGTTGGTGTTCCAGGAGACATTAATCACTGCCACCCCTTTTGTTAAAGATACGTGGGGGAATGTATTCGGAAGGTCAGTCCACTCGAATGTGGACCCGCCCCTGTTCGGTATTGTTCGTGCACTGGCAGGGCGGTCCTGTTCTGAAAAACGTGAGGCACTGTCGGCCCTTTCGTTTAATCCGGGGTATGGAGAAAATACCAGGGGAAAATAGCCATCAGATAAGCCGCACCCGTGGATAAGCCGCAGAGCGTCCGCAAAAAAAAATCGCGCATAAGCCGCGGCTAATACGCGTGAAAATACGGTACTTCCTTAATTGTTAATGTAATAAAAGTAGCAACCGTTTTTAACCCTTATACGGCCTCTCATGTCTCTTCATTACTTGTAGTATATATATAGACTTACATTACATGACTTTCTCCTATATATATAATGAGGAAAAAAAGCCATTAAAGAAATAAGTAAATCACACTGGACGTGTTTGAAATTACAGGTGCATATCGCTCACTGAGCGACCCCTGGTTTGCCAATTCTGAACGATGCGCAGCTACCCAGAGCGGACGAGCCGCAAACACGGCGAAACACGTGTCCTCTGGTGCTGTTGCATCGTTCCATGAGTATATATATATATTTATATTTTATATAGGAAATAATCATATTTTTGTGACGTGCACTTATCTGTCTATCTGGCTCTCTACCGTATCACACCGGGTATGACCCTGCCAACCCGATGAAAGCGCAGGGGGCGGAGTGTACATGGACGAAATTGTACATTGATCTCCCCATATCACATCAGGTTATCAATGACCCAAATAAAGGCTTGTTGTTTATATCAGGATTTCCTGGTGTCGTTTTCCGACAGGGTTAAGGCACATTAGCCAAATATTAGTTGGCTGACACAACAATGTACAACTGACAAACATTCGACACTGTGTGTTATTATGAACATCAGAACATTTCTACCTAGTCAATGGATTCTTATATGTCACTTGAAATATATTAGAGTAAGGTGGTCTATGTTGAAGGCAGTTAAAATAATTTGTTAATAGCAGTCAGAATAATCGCCTAAATTGTTCCATAATTTGTTAACTAATTGCCCAAACCATTGAGCAATGATCCACAAATTACTGTGGTGCTAAACCAGATATTTGTTTCGAACGAGCCAAAAATGACAGGCTACATATTTTCATCAAATTACACCACCCTATGAGTAAGCTGAGGACATCAAAAATTAATGCCCGGTTTAAATTTTGTCTTTTGTTTGGGTCAGCCGAAAGGTCAGATAACGAGTAGTGCACATGGAAACACAGGGCAGTAAGACAGCATCATAACGAGGAGGTCATATTTTATTATGCGGGAAGCAGAAGTGAGTAGATTGGAAGACCATGCTGGCGAAAATTACAGATGGAACAAAAAAAGGCCCCTCTTACCTCGACCGCATCTGCAAAACAGCGTGTGACGTCTTTCTAAAAAGCCACGTGCAGAACGTCAACATGTTACTTCAAAGCCCAGACAACGACAGTGTTCCCCTTGGTGTCACAGACGAGAAACAAATATTGCTAAGAAAATGCCACGCGAAAAACCGAAACTGTCCTCAACTTTCCCCTGTCTTCAAGTAGCCCCCACTTTACCCTATACCATGTGTATGCCACAAAAAAGTGGGAGTATCAAGTGCATAGGCCGCCGACCTCAGTAGCTAGCCAAATTTGTTTGCTAACCTGTTTTGAATTTTTGCTTTTGAGCACCCCGAGAGTAGGCCTACGGGAATTGAAGATGTATCATCAGGGAAGATAAGCACCATGAGTTAATATTTCAGTGTAATCTCCACAGGTTCAACAATGTGTGCTGTGATAATCTGGACATTACTATCTATCCAATGTCCAGCACTTGATAAGTTTTCTCTACCATTATTGCCTAGTTATACTGCTGCACAAACGTAAAATGCTTTCGCTTCTGACTTTTGAAGTGTTCTAGAGCTTTTAAACGTATTTCCGGTAAAATGTTTCTTGCGTGAGTTATTGCCGTGTTAGTTTCATACGTATAATAGACATCTTTGCTATTGTACGCAGGTACAGGAAAGCTGCTAAGTGTTGTCTCTGTACTGCCTAGAGGATGTATGATCCGGGACTCCACAAGGAAAATTGAGGTATAACTGTGGCACAAATTTAGAAAGTATGCCTAACACAGGCCTAGGAGCACGTTCTGTCTGGTCTATGAAATGTCTGAAGTTGCGCTAGAGTAAGATGTTGGATGTCTCGGGTTAGACGTCCAGTGGCGTAAACCTTAGCTTTGCTAGAGGAATATTCCAGGACGCCCACTGGACACTAATGGTATTAGGAGATGTCGAGTAGACATACCACTCGTCTAAATGTAGATATCCACGTTTTGCTACATGGAACTGGACAGGCTGAATTACGACGGGTATCCGTGGAGCAGTAGAGCTCATCGATCACTCATCGATGTGTTAACCAGGGGATCCGGAAAAAACGGTCCCGGAAATAAGGGTCCCGCAAAGAAGGGTCCCGCTGGCACAAGGCGGAAAAAATGGTCCCGCAGGCAGGCGATATAGCTTTGCCATCGCTTAAACACACATCTTTGGTGTGACAGTGATATATGTATTATATTTTGTGAACACGGTCTTTTATTTTCCTCTTTCTTTTTTGCTTTGAATTTTTAGATAGATAAGTGCTTTATTTAGACATTCAATACATTACAAATTATAAATTGCGTAGTGAATTGCGCAGTAGTAGCATATGACTACCCCGCTTGATTAAAATGCCCTACCCCAAAGTTGCTACCCCAAAGTTGGCAGTAACTCGATCGGTGCGGGATAGATGACATTAGTGCACAAATACGCTTGGATTTATTCAAGAACAAAAACAGCCGGCAATTACATGTCACACTGCTATAGTAAGACAGGAACAAATGGTACCGGACCCAGCCGTTATTTTCTTTCTCCCGCACATTCTTCTGAATACTCTTAGTACATTCGTGCATACCGTGCATGAACAGTCTATGAACTAGTGCTGAAACAAGTTTTTTATTGTATACCGGCTTCGCACCTGGCTGACCGTTCCTTGTAGTTATCATTATTAGTATTTTTTTTCAGTAAATATATACCCCCCACTCCACTGGTATAACCCCCATACTTTTATTCGAGGCCTCCGTCTGACCACGCCTAGGATAGAGTAGATTACACAGACAAAAAGAACTCCGCCCAAAGCCGGAAAAGAGAATAACGTCAAGTGTAAGCGCTAACCGAAGGACAGAAAGCTTTTCACCAGTACAATGCTTAGGCTAGAGTAGGTTATACAGACAAAAAGTTAACTGACCTAGGTCTAAGAACTCCGGCCAAAGCCGGAAAAGAGAATGACGTCAAGTGTAAGCGCCAACCGAAGCTACTACCCGAAGCCAGCTACCGATCGAGTTATTGCCGACTTTGGGGTAGGAATTTTAGTCAAGCGGGGTAGTCAGGTCCTACAACTAGGCAATTCAAAGCAAGAAAAGAAAAGAGCAAATAAAACACCGTATTCACAAAACATAATAACTATCTCTGTCTGAGGAGCATCATCTGTCACACCAAAGATGTGCTTTTGTGCACAAGCGATGGCAAAACCATTCCATGCCTGCGGGACCTTTTTTTCCGCCTTTTGCAAGTGGGACCCTTCTTTCCGGGACCTTTTCTTCCGGGACCATTTTTTCCGGGACCATTTTTTCCGGGACCGTTATTTCCAGGACCGTTTTTTCCTACACCCCTTCCTTTCATTCCTTTCTGGGACATTCCTTTCTGCTACATACTCCACTGTGAGGGATATACGAAAGTAGAATTTCCAAGAATCTTACCACAAAGCCTTCCGTCGAAACTCTCGTTCTCTATCGCGTCACCAGGTCTGGGCATGAGGAAACATCCCAATTCGCCGACGCTGGCTCTGATATTTTTACGCAGCTGCCTGACTTTTTCTGGGAGTGAGGGGCCATCTCCAAGGTCAGAATGAAGCAGCGTTTTTCCTCCTTCCAGACCAAATGGCTTGTCTCCGGGATATTGCCAGTCACGAATCAGAAACAGGAGCTTCTGGAACGCCTCTTTTCCTCGGCCCCCTTTGCTTTGAGCCATGCTAGCATACTCCGCGAATAGCTGAAAAAAAGAAATCGATTACAGACTGTTGACTAGGAACAAATAAACACCCTTGCTATTATTTTATCTTTATTCCATGACTTTGTTAAACCGTCGTAGCGCAGCCTAACCTTTCACTCCTGGTCTGGCAGACCTTTCCTTTCAATAAATATATATTCCCCCCCTTTCACTCCTTTTTTGAATGATAAACACATTCCCCATGACTTTCTTTTCTTGCTTTGCTCCTTTTCGTCATGACTCCACAAGACATCCGTATCATTTACCCCAGATACTCGTTGGCCCCAGGCATGGTCTTTCTCTTACACAAATACATGAATTATTGTTGTTATTTTTTTGTGCACGATCCTGACGTATCGGTGCTGCGTTCATACCTGATGGAGATATTCGAGCTTCTTTCTGGAAACAACACAACGCAACACTATACCGGTCATCCGTTTGAGGAGCTGCCGAAAGTTTACGAATCAGTCCCACGAATACTCCAGGTGTGATAACAATATAGCAGTTGACGCACTTTTACAACCACAGTTCCTTGTTCTGGTGTTCTTCATGTAACAGATCTGAATATGATGAAAGGAGGAAGTCACTGAAAAGGTTATTCAGCTGTTGTACTCGAACCCACATCTTCGGGATTACCGGTTCAGGGCTCTACCAACTGGGCTACGCTAACACAGCTCTCAAGCGACTTCGAAGGGTGCGTCATCTAAAGGGACAAATAACCACTCTCTCACTCATCCCCATTTCACTCTTACATGTTTTCTCCCTCATGCACATATTCAGACGACGGGATCGACGCAAGCGCCATCTGTTGAACATGATGGCAATTGATGTTCTGACGCTGGAACACATAGAAAGGACAAATACAAACAAAGCCTCAAGTGCCTAATAAATTAATGATCAAAGAAGGAAGTCACTGAACAGGTTATCCAGCTGTAGGCCTCGAACCCATATCTTCTGGATTACCGCACTTGAGGCTTTGTATGCACTTGTCCTTTCTGTATGTTCCACCTCGGAACATCGATTGCCATTATGTGAATATGTATCTTTTTTCTGTTTTAGGAAAGACCAGTCGGTAGCGTTCTTACTCGCTGGGCTCAAGACTGAAGATACGGCACCGGCAGACGAAGGGCGGGGTGCGGGGGGGAGGGGGGACATACATCGGTCTAGGAGCGTGCGTTGGAGTTTTCCGGCGCACATTAATGAAGTGACCCTGTGATGTGAAAACCACAACAGTAACCACTTTGTTCCGAGATGACGAATGGGGAGCGAATCGCAACAGTGAACGAACCATTGAAGTGAACCGACTCATCAGCCTAGCAAATATGCGTTCAGTTGGTTCGATGGTTCAGCGTAGATCTCAGAGCTTTGCGAGGAACAACAAGACTGCTTGCGAGTAGCAACCTGCTGCTAATAAGTTCCAAATACTTAGTTAACTTGCACAAGCGATATCCACGGACATCCACACTCTCCCCACCCACCGTCCGGGTTTTGGGAACATGTTTTGCGAAAGTATATCCTTGAAGTAAATTTTTTCTACCCTTTTTACTTTTTTTGTACCTTCGACGGAGCACTGAGGCGACCCCCCATTTGTTTTTATTGTTGTCTGCGGTGTGAGACTGCAAGGAATAGAACTAGTTTCTGCAAAACAATGACTGGCAGGTGATGAACATATCAGTTCCTCAGACTTTTTAAACACGCACACACACACACAAACTCCTGCACTGGCGGAAAGAGCGTATCAGGAGTAAGAGAAGGAGGAGGGGACGTTGTAGCGTAGCTGATTCTCCTCGCACGTGACTCGTGACGTGACCTGTGCAGCTCACGTGAGTTAAAGAAGTGCGTGATTCGATAAGAATGAATCAAAGAAGAAAGACACGGAGCCGTTCCGACGTCACTCGAGGAGTGTGCAAGCCGGCTGCTTTCTCCAACTGCCTCTGTAAGTTGCATTTCGCAGTGAGCTCGACAAATGAAACGCGGCTTCGAGGCACGTTAAGTATTACTTCATTGCTTCTTTCAGATTACACTTCTGGTAGTTACTTAATCTTACCATTGAGCTTCTGGTGCAGCTTTGTCATCACGCTTGCATGTGTTTGGCAAGTACTCAGCGTACTACCAATGTGAAAGGCCGTTTGAATCTTCTTGGGCAATATGTCCGATTCCTTTGCGGGATGCTAGTGAAAGAAACGGTACGTTTGGCCAAACGCGTTCACTTCGAACGACACGGCGCAGCCGGCGCCTCCAATCGCCGACGCGTGTTCTCTTGCGGACTCTCGCCCCTCCACTGTGCTGAGCCCCCATCAGAATGCACTGCGTCGTCTTTGCAGATCACTTTCACAATCACACAAGTCGAAGTTGCCCCACTGGTGGGGGGTCGAGGGGGACAGCCCCACTGGGGGGACAGTCGAATTTACAGCCTCCGCTATTTTTCGGCACTCCGGTAGCTGTCTCCATTGCTCGAAGCTGGAGTTTGGGGACTTTTTGACTTTTTGAGACGCCCTGTCCTCTCGTTGTCGTTTTATTCGATCCTGATCATATTTTCGTGTTTTTGTTTCATACATGCCGACATTGCAACTTTCCACGTTTAAAAAAAATAAGGTTGCTGTAGTTGCACCCAATCTGGTAGAACATCTCAAGCGTGTTCCAACAACACATCGATCGGCGTCGTATCTTCGCGCGTTCATGAGGCAGACTGGCCGCAAAGTACGCGTGCCCCTATATTTCCTGCTCTCTAACAATCCCGCTTATACCCACAGAATGCGTCAGCCGCCGCAGTGACTTTGTTAGCTAGAATCTTACATGTACCAGCTATCTGGATTGAACCGGTTGGTTGGTATCCGTTCATTACTCACAGACTTATTCCATCGTGAAATTCGGCGTAATTTCGTTGCGTCGTAAATTTTGACGTGATTACCAAACACACATTGCAGACGTTTTCACTTAAACAAAATGAGACCTTTTGAGAAACAGAATCACATCACAGCAGGCTTTCTTAAGACAGCATAGACACTATCCGCATGCGTTAGAAGCAAAACTGTAATTACACCGAAGTTGGTAGAAAATAATCTTGAAATCACCCACACACGTCACTCGTACCCACCTTCAGGTGCTCCAAATCGGATTGAGTTATTTGTTTGCTGAGGTTGTACACTTGTACAGAACTCAACAGCATGCTCATTGAGAAAATTGTGACATTTCCTTCCAGCGTAGACGTGTTGTCGAATGCACCTTCCGTGTCCATCAGAATGACTGCCACGATCCCGTATTGTGGCATCTTCACCTTGAACACTTTTCCCCACAGCTGAATACCAGTTGTCTCTCTTTTGCTGCCGTACTTCCAAGAAAAGCCCGTCAAGGGTATATTCTCCTTGTCCATCCAATCTGATTGGTTCGACGACGTCTCGAGGTGCTCTAGATACCTGTCACATCATAGCAAAGAAGTAAGCACACAGTGGTGTAAGAAACGTAAGCTCAACTCTGTCATACAAGTTTTGATAGAGGCGAAGGATGTAAGTAGATTGTATCATACGATATCTCCAAAGATAATCTTCACCCTTTCTAACTGTTTTGTTTTCGAGATTGAACATGCAGCTCTCCGATAGCTTGGGCCGAGGAAAATTGTGACTCTTAGCAAACAGGTTCGTTCCGTCTGCACGGAGAAGTGTAAGCCAAGTATGAAGAAGTTACAGATTCTGTACTACGTATTTCCACGTTTAACTGATATACATGGTTGTACTATCGTACAATATTGCGGACGACCAATGCTTGATATTAACCACCAGCTTGAAAATATACGGGATGCCTCCAACAGGTTCAACAATGCTTTCAGAAAAAAGAAGAAGAGAAAGAAAGAGTTCTACATCGTGCCCAATAAAACCTGCTGCACACTAACGCCATTCAGATAGCGTGAGTCAAGGAATTTTGGTGTTGTCGGTGTATTGTGCGTGTGTATTTGGAGCACTGTCTATATGTATGTAATAATTATTTATAGATTTAGCTATATTATTATTATTAGATGAAAAAGTATTTCCTCCCGCGGTCCAGAAGCAAATGTAATTTACTTGGTGACAATATAATGCCGACAATTTCAGAGGACGCACTGTCGAAATCGTGAAAGGGAGCCCTCAAGAGGATCGCATTGTATGTTTTTCTAAGGACGGTAGTGGGCTTCCTATTTTACCAGGTTCATGCGTTACCTTGCGTGAGCTTGAACAGTACAATGTAGCAGCGGCATCGCGCACTCACTGGAATCCGCACGATTTGAAATTCCCGGGCACAGAAACACGCGCGGTCTGATGAAACAGCGCTGTGATGGTACGAGGGCGTCCTCACTCATCGCCCGGCCACGCTAAGCCAGGCAAAGGCTTCGCGGCCTCCTGTTGCTTGCCATCTTCGTTCCCACGCGACTACCCAAGAGTGAACGTCATGCGAGCTCACGCAGCGGCACTCTAGTTTTCTCCTCCATGTGGATGTGCACACACTGGAAGCATTGGCGGCACAATACGGATCGCTTTGAAAATACAGCAATCTCGAGCGAAAGATCCTTCACGAGAGCTGTTTGGAGTAAAATGCACCTGCTAACTACACTTCTTTATTTCAATTAGGTTAGAAAGCAAACTCTCTCCCTCTGAAGAAATTTTGTGTCGTGCTTTACGTGCATTCCATTCCATTGCCTACACTACCAACCTTCCCGAAATGCACTCTCCGGGTCTCTTAGTTAGCTGTCCTATCTCTCTCTCTCTCTCAAACTTGCTTTGTCCATGGACAAATCGAAGGGTGTGTCCTCAAAGCTCTCTTGATCTTTTTTTGGACACCATAAGACTTTGGTCGTGATTGTGAAGGGTCTCATTATTTAATTCCCCACATCACCGCCAGCAATGGGGTAGAGTATCCTCCATGGCGATGAAACTCCCCGTTCATCATCTCAAAATGAAGTTGTTTATGTGTCGGTGTGAGTGAATGATGTTCACCCTTACAGCCTGGCTCGGCGATTACTCGGTTGTTACGCACGATCGTTCTTGTGCGAAGTTTATCTTTCTTTCTCTTCCGAGCATTTCATTGGAAGCAGCTGACGAGATGCTTGCTGTGCGCCCGCTTCAATTTTCGTACTAACATTTGTTTCCTAAATTGAATTAGCAAATGTATATGTAGATGAAGGTAATTAATCAATTAGGCAAATATACGATGTGACTCGCGCAATATGACTGTCCACACTCAGCTACCAAGAGAATTCACGTACGATAACAGTTTCTCAGAAAGCCTGGTTCAACATACATGGAGCACCGTGAAACTTCGGGATACCGTTAAAGCGACCATGAAATGATTTTCGCGAATTCAGATTACTCTGCCAGGAACATGACGATCACTCACTATCATACACACATCGACTTCTAGCCGTATTCGACGCACAGGGAGCGCGGCTACCGCACAAAGATACCGGGGCGTGACCGCCGGATACATCCCTTCGAAGTGGGCTTACGGCATCAACGTCCAGTCCTTTCAGCCAATTGACCATTTCTGGGTGCGCGACTGCGCATGCCCAGGCGGCCACCGCCATGTTCGTTGGCATGAAAGCATCATGACTAATTGGGTATGGTTTATGCTGTGATGCAACTTGGCGAAGCTTTTTTTCGCAATGCCTGTAATGTGTTGCGTCGTGGACTGCCGAAACATTCAAGGCAATGTCGGTGTACGATTCTTCCGCTTCCCACAGGAAAAGCACCACCAAAAGAAGTACGGCAAGCGGAAGCGGTACGAGCGTCAGAATGATATTTGGCATGAAAACATGGCATGCCACGAATATGCCTTAAAAGGTGTACTTCGGAACGATCGATGAAAAAATTTCTGCACATCCTGGTTGGTGCACAACAGCTACAGTATACCTGGGTGATTCCATCTCAACTCAGGCAAGGTGGTCCGGACACCATCAGTGATTTTTATTGAAAAAATATATGTGTAGCCTGACTCACATTGAGAATGGAACAGCAAGTATTTTTTCTCTAGTTTTCATAGTTCTTGAGAAACAAAAGTCCGAAAGAATATGGCAGATTCGACGCGCTTTCAGGCATAGTGATTTTGGCGTTCAATATCTTTCCAACGAACGCGTTCACGGCTTTGAATTTTTTCCCTCGCACTGTCAGCTATGTTGTATTCTAGTGCTTGGGTTTAGTTTCGGCGGGGATTTTGTTATTTTGCAGCTAAAAATACGCAAATTTGGTGGCGATGACGAAAATCGCTCATATTCTTGCGGCTATTGCGGCACTTGTGTACATGCCAGTTAAACAAAAAAGGTATCGCCGTGTAGCGGAGACTGAGCTCCATAATTCGATATAAAATTCAAGAGCCTAGGCCATGTTGCTCTCACGCATGGAGGCGTCTAAACATGTGACATATGAAAAAAATGCGGTTTTTGAGCGCTCATATCTAAAAAAAGCCACCTCCGAACACACCGAACAGTGACAGATACACTCAATCTGCACTTCTCTATATAGTGTCCTTGTGTAGCCGTTGTGCTGCTTTCGACGTCCTGGGGAAAATATTCGACCCTTTGGGTTCTCAAATAGCAGCACAAACAGCACGGGCGGCGGTCACAAGAAAAACGTGAATATCGACCAGTTAACTTCTCGCAGTGCTTGCATGGTCATTACACGCACCACAGTCGGACACTGAGACTTTGGTACGCTCTAACTTTTATTGTGCAAAGAAAACACCTTCGATTTTCTGTGCACTCAAATATCATGTACAGAAGCATGTGCCTACGAAGTTTGAAGAATTTTCGAGGTGGGGT
Source organism: Ornithodoros turicata (assembly GCF_037126465.1). NCBI lineage: Eukaryota > Metazoa > Arthropoda > Arachnida > Ixodida > Argasidae > Ornithodoros > Ornithodoros turicata. The sequence goes on from NC_088201.1 coordinate 188,552,939, forward strand.
TTTTTAGATATGAGCGCTCAAAAACCGCATTTTTTCAAATGTCACGTGTTGTAGACGCCTCCATGCGTGACAGCAACCTGGCGTAGACCCCTAAATTGGATACCAAATTATAGAGCTCAGTCTCCGCTACATGGAGATGTCTTTCTCGTTCCACTGGCATGTGCACAAGTGCCGCAATAGCCGCGAGAATATGAGCGATTTTCGTCGTCGTCACATAATAACAAAATCACCGCCGAAACTGAACCCAAGCACTAGTAGCCAACATAGCTGACAGTGCGTGAAAAAAAATTCAAAGCCGTGACCGCGTTCGTTAGACAGATATTGAACGCCAAAATCGCTATGCTTCAAAGTGCCCCGGACCTGCCATATTCTTCCGTATTTTTTTTTTTCAGGAACAACGGAAAGTAGAGAAAAAAACACAGGCTGTTCCCTTGTCAATCTGAGCCAGGCTACACCATATATTTTTTCAATAAAAAAACTGATGGTGCCCGGACCACCTTGCCTGAGTTGAGATGGAATCACCCACCTGCCATCAACTCTGTTTCTTTCTCGTGTGACGAATCATGTCTCAAATAAGCGAGCAATCAAACCGAAACAGGAATGTGGAGAGGAGTCTCAAAGACTTTCCCTTCAAAGAGGCCAACGCGTTACGTCACCCTGCATGAAGCCGACAACCCAAACGGAAGAAAACTTCCCATGGTGTTCCTGGGGATATCCTTTCCCGGAAATTGGGATCTCCCTGGGAGACAGACATTTTTTCGACGGACGTCCTCCACATCTCCGAGTGGCCACGATTTGGACTTCCCACAAATATCCGTCGTTTGTCCTCACAGGAAGTTACGCGGCGATACCCGGACGTTGCACGGACTTACTTGCGTACGTGCTCAAGGCCCTGCATTTTCTCATTATTATTCATACTGCTTTATTGAGTTGCCGCGTAAGTGGACAGATTCTTACTAGGCCCGTAGGCATTTTTCCCGCCATTTTGTTTCGGGTTAGGCCACTGTTTCGTTGCTCCTTTTCGTTTGTTTCTTGTATTTCCGCCACGGACAATGATCACGAAGTTTTAAAAAACAACAATAAAGACGTACATATAGAATCTCTTAGAACCATGAAGATCACTTAGAAAGGCAGTGGCATACATTTCCAAAGCGAAAACAGATACTATATAATGCTGGTCTCGTGATCTTCCACAAATTCGAGAGTCCAGTTTGCCTGCGAGTCAGTATACCACGCCGGTCGTAGCCGCTGCGTTACGTTCCCGGAACAAAACAATGAACGAAGATTGTGGTTCAGATCCTCCGACACAGATGGAAAGAAACAACGGTCATCTGTTACTCTGAGAGTGAAAAAACAGCGCAAGAATGACATGACTAATGATCGGTGACGTCGGCCGAGCAGAGAAAGGTAGAAGTGCTTCCATAGACGTTCGGCGGGAGCCAGACTTTTTCAAATTTCGAAAGTCGTTTTTACGATTCCACATTTGTTTTCAATACAATATATCACATATTATATATTTCACATATATTTACAACTATTTCATATTTCAGAGATATATATCACAACTATATTCAGTTCGTGTAAATGATTGTGGAAATACCGAAAGCTTGAAATCCATTTGGTTCCGAAGTCGCCCTTTAACAAGTTATCGTGTGGCTCGTTCGGGTGTATCACGTGTTGTGTGCTTCCACTGGAGGAGGCTATGCCATTCAAAACAAATGTTATCCTGTTACATCCTCATAAAATGCCAGCTATACCCACGTGGTGCTAATTTGTCATCGTTTGCTTCGTCGTCTTCCCATCATGTCGTCTCTCGCCGGCAGGAGCGACGCGTACATGGAAATAGTTCATTGTGGACGACCTGGAACACGCACCCCGCGGGACGACGTTGGTGCATGGTTTCCGTTTGGACAACAACGACGTCGTATATCTGCCGTCGAAACCGGTAGAAATATGGCGAAGCGCAAGTTGTCAGCGATGCAGGAAGAAAGAGATCATGTGACACACACAGCGTCTGTAGGAATCGTTCCGTACGTGCTCCGGTAATCATGCTGACAAATAAGCCTAACAATTACACTTCTGGTAGGATTTCGTGTCAGTGAGTAGACACGATCTTAGCTCCAGGTCAAGTTAAAACATATCGCACGGCGGAGTTTGCACGTTTCCTTGCAAATCTTGCAGTCTACTGGCAAGAGACCGCCTGCGTATCGGCAACATCCTCTGCGTATGATGTCACGGGCAGCTCACCTCGCTGGCGTGTCGTAGCAGCCGCCATTTACGCCGTGGTTAATACAGAATATTTTTGTAATTTGGACGGTTTTCAACGTCATATTCCACACGGTGAATGCGATAGTACACAGGAACAAATCGAAACTTATCGTAGGCTTGTCAAATACCGTTTCATGGGCCCTTTAAAGATGCTCAGAGCGATGGGGTTGCAGAGCGTACGTGTCTCGCGACGTCAGACCAGGAATTATCGTCATTGGAAGGTATACTGCGGATGTGAAAATAGGCGCGGATCTAATATTCACCTCACTTCAAATGGGTGTAGTGGTCAGCTAATGTGCCGCTTACAGTTCGCGGTCGCCGACACACTATATCCATACGCGAGAACAACAGTACATCAGGGATGGTCAGTATTTGGATACACTGTAATTAAACCAGTACATCAAATACAGACTGGAAAAGTTTATTGGTAATTATACTTGAATACCAATTTTTGGGTACTCGTTGTTTGTAAATGCTTTATAAATAGTCCTAAAGACGCGAGATGCTGATATCTCAAAGTTACCCTGCGTTTGACTTTTCGGCAAGAAAGGCGAAGCACAGTTTGGAGGGCCATAGAGTTATGTCGTTTCCGAAAGCACGCACGTGCAACAAACCATTTTAGATGGCCAGTTTTTCACTGCGGACAGTTGTTGCCGGCAGACGGCACTACCCGCCTACCTAGTTGCGCGAAGCCGCTTCGTCAAATTCAGTACATGCCTTTCTCCGCCAGCACCCGTGTTCTCCTTTGCGAATCTGATTCTATACGGCCGAGCAGAAAATACCTACTAGATACAGTTTTCGAGAAACTTTTATTATTAAAAACGCACTGATAATCTAGAAATAAGTGTCATTTTGCCTTGCTGATTGATTGTTGTGATCATCATTTCTGTAATTCCAGGTGGCATATTGCTCACAGTATTTATGACAGTAGTTGTGGTATTTAAATTCTGTATTTGTTTCCCATTTAAATACTCATATTGACGTATTTATGCTCAGCATTTAAATACCTCTTTTGAATGTTTTGTATTCACATTTAAATACGGAAAAATGTATTTAGGCCCATCCCTGCGGTACATGGAGCGAAAGTCACTTGACACATGTGGCATTCGACCCTATTCCACGCCATTTAAGACGACCAACACTCATGCTACATTCGACAGTGGTATGTTTTAGAGATGGTCCTAATAAGTGACAATATGGGAGACTCCGCTGCTCATTGCTACAAGCTGAAAACCATACTCGGAGGATCCACAATCAATCAGTTATCTATGCTGAAGTCCTGCCGCTCGTCCCCATCTTCCACGAGGGTCGCTATAGCCCTAACCACATCCACTGCGGTTGGATACCTTATCGTTGAAAAGAAGAGAGCTGCGACTTAAGTTTTTGGACGGTATCACAAATTATAAGACTGGTATTTCAAAGGTCTGAACCCTCCCACGTTTATCTTACCAAGGTTAGACCACCACAGGTAGTTGAGGTCCTATCCTTGGAGAACTGACGGTTTTAGGCATTCATTTTTTTCCCCAAAACTGTATACGACTGGAACTACAGTGTGCAGTAAAGTTCATCGACTTAATCTCTCTCCTCCCCATTACTCTTGCAAGAAAGATAGATGTTATTGTCAATAATGTAATGAGTACTGACTGTGTTTATAGAAACTGTATCGGCAGTGAAATTCGCCAATTTTGGTTAGGTCTTCCAGCTTAGAGGCGTATGATATACCTTCTCTCCTGTAACTAATTATAGTCTTTAATGGACAATGATTGTTTCCATGATGGTTTAGTGCAGTGATTGTAGTAATTTTATTTACATGTTCATTCTTAGTTTTGTGGCTCCGCTACGGTATGCCACAGCGCAATGTAGCGTAACAAGCATAAATAAAAATAAATAACAAACAAACGAGTCCGCACCTGATGCAGAATCCGAGAAGAAACGACTTTCCGAGTCGGAAGCCCCCTGCGACTGACAAGACTACCACAGGGAGGTCAGCAATATCGCTGTTGGTGAGAAGACTTGATAATTTATCACTCCGAAGTTCGAAGCAATTGAGATCGTGCTGGGGACGCACGACGACCGGACATGCTGTAGAGCCCCGTAGGTCCTGCAAATGAGCATAGGTCATATTCATTATTACGAATGGTGATTATCATCTTGCATCGTTTCACATATGCATACTGGACGTTTTTCTTTGTTACAATGCGTATCATGTGCAGTTTCAGCAGTGACGTCCAATGAGGAGCTTATTTGAGTAGCGCTACGGGATAATTCACTGCTTATTTTACATGTATCCCTTTACAATGGCAGATGCCACCTTTCGAAAGATGTCAAGCGTATTTTTGGTGTTCCCGGTCGTCTATCTGTGGTTTGTTCCTTCCTGTGTCCAAAGTCTACTCAAACCTTAATCGATATATCGGGGACATTCTCTAGCGTTATCCCCTGTAGAAATTTGGACCACTCTGCATGCAGGCTGTCTGCACACTGCGACTTATAGATGTACCATTGAACTGTTATGTTGTCATGAACCGTTATGCCACGTTATTTGCTATATTTCGTGGTAAATACGTATAGGAGCGCAGTTATTCCCATAAATATGTTCCGTTATTCAAAAACAACTCAACTTGAAAAACCCAAGTGCATCTGTCAGGAGCTTGCTTCTCGTTTCAATTCGGTTCTGTATAGTTCTCATACAAATGCCAATACGGTAGTGCACGCCTGGTGTAAATCGGGATTATCAACTTTTATATTTTCACACGTGCATACTGCAGCGTTTTTCTTCGTTTCGAACCAGCATCATGTATACCTCAACAGTGATGGACGGTGAGAAGTGTGTCTGCATAGCCTTTACGGGATGATCTCTTAGCTCATTCATACCGGTAGTGGAAACTTCCTCGGTGACACGGGCAAGAGGCCATACAAGTGCACTGTCTGTCCTGCAGAATTCAGGCAGCGCACAAGCCTGTTGTATCACAAGCGAACACATACGGGCGAGAAGCCATACAAGTGTGATCTCTACCATGCAGAGTTCAGCGAGAGCACGAAGCTGCGGAATCACAAGCAAACACACACGGACAAGAGGGCTTACAAGTGCGACCTCTGTCCTGCAGAGTTCAGCCAGAGCGCCAGGCGTTGAGTGGCACCTGTACGAACTGAGGTCCGATTTCACCAACGCCGATTAACATTTAAAGGGACAGTCGCATTCTCCGAGGTCAATTTCGAAACTAATGCGAATTCTAATTCCTTGCCGACCACTGAAGTGGACCCGAAAATACCATTTCGATCCGCGGCGTACTTTTCGCGCAATCCGATGAAAAAGAAACCGGAATCCTTGCGCCCTCGCTGTCTAAAAGTGGGAGGAAACGTCACCCGGATAAGGCCAATCAGCGCGCGCCCTGGGCAAATGCGAGCCGCGCGCCTGTTTGGCGATCGCGAAGCGAAGGGAGCAAACATGGAGTCGGAAAACGTTTCTCTGTCTGGGGGAGATTCTGACGAACATGTTAGCGGTAGCGGCGACGAGTTAATGCTGGATGATGACCCATACTCTACGGACCCAATACCTCTGGAACCCGCCGACCATCCACGAGATGTGGCTGCGGCTAACCCGCGGGATGACATTTTTAGGTGACGTATCTCTTTGCATGGTTGCCGTCGGATGTGCGAAACAGTTTAGAATGTTGAAATCGGCAGGTGTCTGTGTGGAGTCCGCGACCCACAGGAGCCCGACGAGAGCCTGTGTTGCCATTCTGTTGCCAGGGTGGTAGAAATGTGCCGCCGTGCAGTGCATAACACAACACATCTGCCTCCGTAGAGAGCTTCTAGTGGAGTACGCGCCTCAATTCTGCCGCTATGATCAACATTTTAGGCGACTCAATCCCGAGGACCACAGGTGAGCCTGCTGCAGTGCTCTCCCGTTTGCTATATGATTACCACCGTAATGAATTTTTCGGTTTAAATGACCCCCATCAAGATTCGGAAGGGTAAACTCGGGTGTTATTGGTTATGCAAATTGTTGCACCTAAGGTGGACAAGGGCTGTATACAAAAGGGAGACTATTCTCAGCAGCTTTTTGGCCTACACAAGCTTGTCCCCCATAAATCATAAGCGTGGACGACAGCCGTGGAACAATCCAGAGAATCCTGGTCCAACAATTCCATTAGGAAGAGTGAAGCAACACAGCCGCCTCAGTAAGTCTCGACATGCTCGCAATTATGCCATTTAGCCATGGCCTGATTGGCAACACAAAACCCTGATTGATTGGCAGATATCCAGTGGGAATTTTAAACTCTGAAGGAAAGTCTTACAAGTTTGAAAACAGAAGCATTTGAGGTGCCAATGAAGAGGGGAAGCATGTTACTGAAGAATGTAAGAGTAACGTATTTTGGGAGAAATTGGATTTTGCCGAAATTTGAGGGAAGCTGGTTTGGGAGGGAGTTAGCAGTTGGAATCGGGCTCATCCTGAAAGAGGCGGAAATTTTTTTGTTGTACTATGTTGCACATCTGCCCACCTTCCACATTCAAAATGCGGGAGACCCTGGAACTAAGGAAGGAATGCACAGGCTTTGAACTCCAAGGTTGGGATAGTGTCTGTTCTTCTGTTCTTGCCATTGTCTTCCCAACACTGCGGGAGATTTGGCAGGTGTGCAGATGCCCACAAGATATTATGCTAAACAAAAAGAAATGTCATGTGGAGTTGTCTTTTCCAGCTGCCTGAGGTTCAGGGCATACTCGTCATTCACAAGATGGCCTGGATGCGTTGTCCAAGCAATCAGGAGAGAGTTCCCGTCTACGTCTTATCAAGGCTATCAGCATTAGGACCATCGAAACAAGGGTGTCTTGACAAGAGAGACAAGCTGGTGCATACTGATGGCTGGAACTGGAGACATGTAGTGGCAATATGAAAATTTTGCTGACATAGGCACACTTCGTGCAAGTGAGCCCTCGGTCATCCCCCTTGCCTCCCATCAGAGGTTTCCGAGAATACTATAGGTGTGTGGTGTTCTCGAAAACCTCTGATGGGAGGCAAGGGGGATGACCAAGGCTCACTTGCACGAAGTGTGCCTATGTCAGCAAAATTTTCGTCTTGCAGCAATGTTCGTCTTTTCGTCATTGCAGTGTGGGGGATGTTTTGTCTTGTCACTCTGTATCTCCAGTTGCAGTCAACAGACTGTCTACCCGTCTGTACAGCAAAAACTACTACACGTGGCGGTATTAGCTCTGGCATCAAATCCAGACTGTACTGCACTAATACAGTGCCGAGGTGGGAATATTTCGAACTCTGTGCAGATTGTCAATGCGGTGTAGTGACAGGAATAAAGAATGACCCTATAATTGTATCGATTTATTGTACAGTGGAGTATGACGGAGTGGGAATAACAAAATAGCTTAGGTTTATTTGCCTTGTATGGCAGGCAAATAAACCTAAGCTATTTTATTATGTTGTGCTTTGGTTCTAAATTAATGTGGTGTGAAGTCTGGGTGGTTACAGGTATGCTGCCACAGGGATGTTAGGAGGGTTCATGTTGGCAGATCCATATCTGGTGTACTAATACGCTATGCAAGTGTGTGTCCTTTGTTTTCCTCTTCCTGGAATCAGGGGATAACAACCCCCTTGTGAGGCGCCGTGAAGTGGGTCCCCAGCACTTGCTTCAGCCATGACCTCTGCATCTGAAATATGGCCTTGAGTGTTAACACTGAAAAGAATACGTTGAGGGCCTAGCGGGTACAATAACAGACATAAAAATGACTATGCAAATAAATCTTCCCCTTTGCGGTCCCTGTTTCACTGGCACGGTTATTTTCCTGCCGACATTACGTTATAAACGCTGGCAGCCGCATCACACAAGATTCCTTTGACAGGATTCGACAATTTTCAGGGCTCGTACATATCCATTATGTTGTGGGACGTGCAAAACGAATTGCAATATTTTCGTGGCTTGACAAAACATACCAAATCCAGTTGATTCCGTTGACGTGCTTGCTGCCGCCTGAAATAGAGCCAGAAATTAGCAACAAGGCTGCAGTAGAATACTAATGCAACGTGAAGTGTCTCGGACGTAGCCAAACACAGATTGCGATGTTTCCACATCCCTGAATGCTGCCATCAGGCTTACACTATGAACTGTAGAAACATCCACTAGCTGCAATAAGATTAGAATAACGCTGTCATGTGGGAGTGTTACGTTACTCCTGCATAATACAGGCGACAATTAGCACAGCAACAACACACCAATCTTTTTTCTCGAGAGTACGCGTACTATTGCGTCAGGATGCTGCAATCATTGTAATAATTTGTGTACATTAGTAGGCGGTGTGACTGTGACGTTACAATCGGCGGAAAGGCCAGGTGTTCGCGATGATGTTTACTGTGACAACTGATATTTTTCATCGCAGCGTAGCTGTGACCACGCAGGATTGTCACTTACCTCCGTTACTGGTTCCTGCCCTTGTTCCTGATCGAATATGGTAGGCACGGCGTCAATCTTCAGCCGTTTCCGTTTCTGCCGTAGCACGAGCCGAACGTGCAATACATCTTCATCAAAATAGGCGTCGTCAGCGAAATGACAGGAACAGACGCATGAAACATTCAATCCTTGGGCCACACCACAGTAGTGGCTGGCGATCGCTGCCTCCCACTCTCGTTTCGTCTCGCCATTGCGAGGTCGGTGAAATTGAAATGTAAGCTCGGGATTCGAGGTATATGTCTTTGTGCACCCGGGCACGTAACACCGGTTTCCTGGCTGTGAAATCGCACGTCAACGGCGTGAAATCCTAGGGCACACGCTGTGGTTCAAAGTACTTCAAAGCAAACGCGACAAGACAACAAGAAAAAGGGTCAGACGCACGCTCAGACACACACACAACTCCGGCGGGAAGGAGCGCCTCCTGATGGTTGGTTTATCCCGGTGACGTCAACCAGTGTCGGCGCCTTGCGGGGATTGCCGTGCGCGCCGAAAGCGCGAACATTTAACAATCGTTTCTGAGTCAACCAAGTGGATTTGTGCGGAGAAAATTTGCCGGCGTACATTATGAACGACAGGGAACATGAGCATAACAGTTCAGGAACACGGTTCCGGATGCGCCTATCCCTTTAAATCGAGATCAACGGTCCCTTAACTTGAATTTTACTCCGAACTCTACCTCATACAGGGAGTTATTGTCACTGAAACATTCATCACGTCGCCAACTAACCTTTGCAAAAAACGAATTGAGTGCTAACATGAAGTTTTAGCAATCCATGATTTCGGTTTTAAGTTAACCAGCATTGGCGAAACCCTGCCTGAGTCTGAGAAGGCATTTTGAAGTGCATGTTTCCAGGAGACGGCTTGGTTTACGTATGCGAAGTTGAGTTCTTCCCTACTGATTAGGAATCGTGGAAGGTTTCTGCTGTATTCTTTAGGCTCGTTTCACTTCGTCTCTGTGTAGCTCCCGTGCAGATGAACACACTTGGTACAAATGGTGATTATCATCTTCCATCGTTTCACATATGCATACTGGACGTTTTTCTTTGTTTCAATGCGTATCGTGCACACTTTCAGCAGTGACATCCGATGAGGAGCTAATTTGGGCAGCCCTACGGGACAATTCCCTGGGTGATCGAATCTCTCTTGGCGCGAGATCAAGAGAAGAAACGAGAAAAAGGCGTCAGAAGAAGATTGGTCATTTCGGAGAGTCATGTTGTCTGTGACGTTGCGTCACTTCAGACAAAGCGGCAGAGGAGGTTGCCGCTTCATCTGTGGAGACTGGCCGACTTCTCAGCGCCCGCTGCAACATGGGGAGTGATACACGTAGAGAAAAGCGAGCTCGAATAAACCGCCCTGTCGCTGTCGTTGATTTAGTGGCCCTGTAACCGCCGTGTTTTCTTTTCTTTTCTTCTTTTTTTACATTTAACACTTAGCACAGGCACGCATTTAAGGTCCGCTTACCAGTCCGGTCGATTTTCTAACGTTGCACAACCCTATGCAGCAACGTAAAAAGAAACAAATGTATGGAGAAGGACAGACCGGTAGCCGTTACTGGAAGCTTCAATATTTACTGAAGACAGTGTCTGAGTTTTCGCACTGACATTATTCCGCGAAGAAGCGATGCCGCTACGATGTACTTCGACTTATAGCATGTACCTCCCGTAAGCGTACCCCCAATTGCACTTACCGCCCTGTTGCCAGTAAATCTTGAATGTGTGGTCATTTTCTCTCCTGCGATGCGAACTGTAGGGGGAAATGATAGGATTTAGAAAAAGGCTCACTGACATTGATTTGAAGAACAGGGACAGGTCATTCAGAAACATAAGGATCTGCACTCTTTCGGGGAAGCAAGTCAAATGGGGCCTTGGCACTTCCTTAGACACTCCCTTAGTTGCGCTATTGAAAGTGGGGTGTCATCTGAACTGCTTCAAGGGCAAGCAGGTGACCTGGCTCCCCAGTATCACATGGATGCAACTGCAAGTTCTCTGCATTGGATGCAACTGGCAAGTTCTCACTTGCACTTCGGCGTTGTGTCAGCACGTCTGCTGTATGGAAATCGTTACCGTGTGTGCTTCAGCGTTCATATAGTTCTCACCGGAGACTTCATTGCTGCGCTGAGCTTTTCCTGCGCACTATCATTATTATTTTTTCTTCTATAGATGTGAAGAATTCAGAATTTCCCGAATCTTAATTCGAATCCAAGAAAGGTTATGTGAATCCACGAGTCTTATGAATATCGCATATTTATTTATTTTATTTATTTATTTACCCTCAGGTCTACAGCATTAGAGAGGGAGGGGCTTCAAACAAAGCAGGAACAATGTGGAATAAAATAAACAAAATAATCAACAACAAACGAACCAAAAACACGAGCATAGATAGTATCACTGGTGGACAATCAGATCAGTATGTACAGCTTAAGTAATCTTACGCTGCATTCAAGTGGTCGGGAAGCAGTTTCCTGAACTGTGTTCCGTCAGTGATGAAGGTAATGTGACCCGGGAGATGATTCCATTGCAGTGAGGTTTTAGGTAAAAATGAGTCAAAACACGTTTTAGTAGTACAGAATGGGATACCAACTTTCTGGCGGTGATCAAGCCTTGAAGAGACATATGATGGATGTGCAATTAAATGGAGTTTTAGCGTTTCGTTGTAGTAAGATATCTTGTGGAACAGACAGAGTCGAGCAACCTGGCGGCGAACAGTCAAGGAAGATAGGTTAAGGATTGATTTCATCGCAGTAACACTGGCTGTAGGACTATAATTCCCTAGAATAAACCGTGCAGCACGGTTCTGAACCATTTCCAGTTGGCAAATGAGTGATTGTTGCCCTGCACCCCACACCGAAGCGGCATACTCTAATACTCTACACGGATATGATATACTCTATACTGGAAATAATACTCTACAAGGAAGTGCGAAGGGCTGAGGACTTGTGATTCCTCTGGATCGTTGTCTATGAAAGTGATTGGCCTAGAGTTGACGACATATTAACTTCGGTCACCAACGTTTGTAGAATAATGCGAACCCTGATGGCTAAGATGAACAAGATGTTTAATGCCCTGTTGATGGAACAAGGTTTTGTGTAAGAATCAATCAGCAAGCATGCGTCATGCAACTGATGCGTGAGGAGCCCTCTTCTTCTCTTGACAGGGACGTTTTCCAACATCAGGAAGAATTAGCGTTCGGTAGAGTGTTAGTTTGAGTGGTAGTACGTTGAGCGGTGCGAGTTTGAAGTTGCGGCGAATGTACCCTAGAGTGCGTGTGGCGTTATTGGTTATATATTCAACGTGCTGACCCCATGAGAGATTAAAGGATACGTGTACGCCTAAATATTTATATAGTGTAATACCCTAGTTACACTAGCGCTCTCAACCACGGTTGAGTCGACCACGGTTGAACTAAACCGTGGTTGAGAGTGTTACACTGCAGCGCCAACCGTGGTTGACTGCACAACCACGGTTGAGTTTCGACCGAGCTCCTCAACCACGGTCGGGTCGACTGAAAAGCAAGATGGCGGACTCCACTTCAGCTACTGTAGTGTCGTCGGAAGCAATAAGTGAGCTGCCGTGCAGTAAAACACACTTCGTTTGGTCAGATGCCATGACGATGCACTTGATAAACCCCTGGGAAGACAGTGTAGCCGTATCGGGGACCAAAGAGGCCAGAAAAGAAACGCCGCCGATTACGACCGCGTCGAGACAGCTACTGCGGTTTTCGTCGGGAAGCAAGTGCGGGTTAAAATAGAAAACCTGACGATGGAATACAGGTAGGAAACTCAGTTAGTTCATTTCTTGTTTCTGCTTGCTTTGTTGTGTATGTCATAGCTACTTACGCCTATTTTATCCAGCTATGACTCCGTGCGATCAGTGGCGTTTTCGTCGCATTCCAGCGAGCGCGTATAATGTACATGCTGTTTGGTGTCCTTTTCGATGTTTCATACTATTTGGTACAACTGATGACATGTCATACTTGAATTTCCAGCTTCACCTATGAAAACTACAGCCACACTGCACGGTTTCGCACTGCTACAAAACGACTACTTCAGAAACAGTGATGTCATGATTGGTGAGCATAACCACAGCTGCAATCTGAATCTGTGTGCTGATATGATGTGTGGAACTCTGCATCTGACTGATCTGCTGCTTCAGGATGATGAGGGGATATGGAAATGGGGTGTGTACGTCCTCTTCGCTGGAATATGTGTTGCAGTTAGTATATCACTGCTTGTTCTGAACTCTTGTGAACCAAGCATGTGCTTAAAACATGTAGTAGTTTGTAAAGGCATTATTAAGTGGTAAAAAATAAAAGCACAACAATTTTGAAGTCACTAAAATGATAAATATGGATGAGCATTTACTAAGCTGGAAATCAGTGCCAGTGCTGGCAATGCTGCATGTAATCATATACATATTACTACTAAGCATAGCAAGGCAACTAGCGGGTGGGGATCCATAGTCAGGAGATTTATGTGCAACAAGAAAAGACAATAACAGTAGCTTGTGTGTATTGTATGTCATTTGTTATGCATGCTATTTATCCCCTGTGTATGTGTATGTGATGCACTATAAGCATGCTATGTTGCAAGTAGTCCCGATAAACTTCGAAGGAGTGACAAAACAAATAAAAAAAAAACTGCAGAGGAAACATCGAGGCATCTTCCTCAGTAATATGTCGTTTCACTGCATGCTTCACACATTCTTGTGTATCTTCAAGGTTCCAATTGTACACGAACAGCAGGATGGGAACCATTGTTGCAGCATCCCAGCCTGAAGAACAAACAACTGAGCAACAAGAGACAAGTTCGGAACCTGCACAGACCTCACAGAGAAAGTAGCCCAAGAACCAGACTGTGATGATGCAGGTCCTAGAGCTCTAAAAAGCTGTGGAAATGAGAGCTACAAAAGCTGAAAAAAGGAACGAAGGTTTCAAAGAAAAGTACTGAGGCTGCAGGAAGGAGTTAATAGAATGCAACAAGAAACGCTTCGATAAGCAAATTAAAATGGTGCAAGCGTGATGGTGTACTGTGGAAAGAGCTAACATTTCCTTCAGTTCATATTGTGTGTTCCTCAAACTCAAGGAAATGTTTTCTCCTTCAAAGAAATGTTTCATTCGATGCAGACTTATTTTTCAATCATCGCCACCACAATAATTTTTTTTTTCCATCACGGAGAAATCTTGCATACGTAGTTTGTTTTTTAGCTTTATAACAGTGCATTGTCCTTGCAAAGCCTCATTAAATGTATATGTGTAATGTATTATGTCAGTGATTCTCGGCTTTTGTTACTTAAGCTGAAAAAGGGTCATTGCGTGAAAAAAAAAACAAAAAACAAGAAAACATAAGCATATTACCGTAGTTATAAAATCTACTCATAAGGAAACATGACACTAAAATTATCCACTTTAGAGAAATGTACTTGCCTGCAATAAATATGATGTCATAGTGTTGTAAAACGTTGTTTGATTGATTGAGATTTTAAAAAATATGGAGGTGTTCGGGTCAGCTACTGCAGAACTCGTGAATAGAACACAGTAGAAAAACCAACCTCGAGATGACGAAGAGGCAAAGAAGAAAAACCATGCAAAACAAACAAACAAAAAATAAACAGGGTCCACCTGATGGATGTGTCCAGTAAATGAAATAAGAGTTCAAATGAACATAGACTGTAAAATGTCATTTGTGTTGCTTTCTTCATTTTTTATTTATTTGATAATGTGGACATTTGTTTCTTATGATGGACAGTTTTTGCTTGCTAAAGTTGCAGCTAAGTGCAACAGACATGACCGAACCTCATACAACAGGACACACAGTTGCCCTTGGCAGCAACTTTAACAAGTTCACGTAAACAATCTCCCAACTCGTAGAGCTAGGGTGACTTTTCCTGACGAGGGAGGGGAATCGTCGATGTTATTGAAGCATGATGGGCGCTTTCAGCACCTCACATTTAAAATCATTATTATTTGCTACAGCAAAAATTTTAAATACTGCATCGTTTTGCTATGCTAATCAATCTAATTGGTTTATGGGCATTTTAATAATTTACTTTACAAGCAAACGCTTGGCGTTCAAGCAGGGTTTGTTTAATGCTGAGATGTCCTTTGGTGGAGACAATGGTGTTGGCCTTTTCGAGGCCCTTTTTGGTGTGGGGGTGACGCGCTAGATGTCGACTTCATGAAGGCGTTGCTCCATAAATGTGCAATGCGATGGCATCCTGCACACATGCCCCACCTTCAGTGGAAACTGGTGTCGAATGTTGTGGCATTTCCCTAACATGATGGCGGTAGTCCTACATTCAGTCTTGCACTATCATTCATGCCTTTGCACATGTTATGTACAATGCAACCTCTAATTATCATGAGTATCATGTCACAGTTATTGATGTCGCACTCAATCCCCTTTAGAAGGATGCAGAGTTGTGCTTTCACTCTCCCAAAGGCATTTTCAACCACATGTCTTGCATCTGACAGTCAAGCATTAAACTGCCGTCAGAGTATAGCTTCATCATATACGGCTGCAAAGGAAACGCTTGGTCACATAGGATGACTAGACCCACGATGAACCCTTGCATTGCCTCTATGTACCAGCCCTTGTAGCTGTAATAGTCTGAGCTTTGGTTCTTTGAGAGCACATCTCAATGTGGCATCCGTCCAGAATCTTGAGAGAGTCCTGTTACTCCGTCAAACCGATGTAGGTGGCTCTGTTTGTGTTGTGAGCTTCACAAACTGGGATTGTAGTTTGTCCAATCACTAAGTAAAAGCTCCCAGTAAACATAATTCACAAAATGCCTGCTGACACCAAAAAGGCTGTTCTGCAGATGCTAATAGGCGATAAAGGGCACCTGCCACTCTTTTGCAAAGGCACAGCCTGCCTCATGTCCGTGTCTCGCCTAGCTATGCTTTGGCAAACGCCCACCACGTAGCTGAACATTGCACAGGTGACGCGATAGTCCCGTTTCGGTTTAAAGAACTCGTCAGCGAGGTTGGGCAGTGTGGTTTCCGACCAAGACACTGGCCGTCGATAGCCGCGCAGTTGCTTCTCCCTTGTGCACAATCGCAGGGCTGTTGCTGTCAGAATTTTCACCTGTTGCCGTGCTGGTTTCCGCTTTCGTCGCTTATCTATCGCGCGCGCACAGCATCCAGCTCACACTCTGTTTTCCTCAGTCGAGACTGGAAGTAGGGGAGGTATAGAAAAACATTCCTGACCCTCTCTCGCACCACGTCGTTCTTCGGTTTGCTCAAACACATCGCTTGTCCAACAGAACGTACACGCACAGTACAGACACGGCAGCACAAGAAATATTTAGACGAAATATGTAGAACTCAACGAGGACAATGACATGTACAACAAAATAAAAGACTAAAAAACGCGGATAAGAAAAATGCGCGGCAACGCACGAAAGAGCAGAAGTACAGCAGAAGCGTTCGTGCGAATTAGTGTTGTGAACATATTTCGCGATTCGGCTGAAATGTAAATTTGGAAATGCGAAACAGTAGTAAAAATGTCGAGTTGCGTACGAAATCCTTCCAATACACAGTAACACACATTCTTGGGGCATTATACACCTCTGGAAAGCGTCCAAAGCGTTATCTTTTTCTGACAACTTAATATTTAAAATGGTTATGTCTTTTGGGGTTTCTCTGTTTGCTCATCAGGCGACGCTGCTAGCGCTACTCTCAACTGAGCTCACAGAAGCCCGTGTAACTGATTTCGTTGCTCAGTTCACTCAACCGTGGTTGAGCCATTCGACTGCAGTCGACTCAACCGTGGTTGAGAAAGCTAGTGTAACTAGGGTATAACTTGTTCTAGTACGGTGTTACCAATCATGTATGAAGTGTTTAAATTTAGTGAGATTTAGTTCCATATGCCACGTGGGCGCGCCATGACTGTAGTTTGTTCAGATCTGACTGTGAATGCATGCAATCTGAAGGTTCTGTTACTTCACGACGTACAGACGTACAGAGGTCGTATTTGTTGTTGATTGCTGTGTAGATGACGTATGGCGTCCTCGTGAGCATTCGTTGATTTCACAGTCAAGTGTGATAGCGGAACAAGTTGAGTTCCATAAAAGTTGCTCTAGACACGTGCCAGTTACTAAGCGCAGGTAGATTGGTGATATCCGTAGGAGCTGCATGAGCAGAAGGAACGGGTTATTGACAGTCCACATAGCGGTTCCGCAGAGCCCACTCATTAGAATCATTGCTTTAAAAAAACAACGTTTGAAAAGGCCCGGGGGAAAGACTCTAGAAAGTGTTTTGAAGCAGAATTAATATGAAATTATTAAAATAATTAATATAATTAAAATAACAGTCCACTTCATGAGAAAACATACCTATATAGTTAAATGTAATTTAAATTAAGTGTAACTTAAACGTAATTTATTTCACATGTTGTTCATCGACTAGAGGTAATACATAAACTCTCGAGTCTGAATTATTTCCATAAAACTAAGGAACAATCAAAAGATAATCCACGTTACTTCCAAACTTGTAATGTCGGAGCTTTATGCTGTGGCTTTGGAGCGCCCCGGGGCCCCCCCGGCCAACCACGCTTTCGGTGGACTCCGGAGGCGCCAATTTTCGAAAGACACAAAGAAACGTGGTTGGTCGATTCGAAAGATTCGGTTCGCCGTTTTTGGACACTGGGATCCGGATTCCCGAATGTCGAGTCCTTGTCCAGCATTCGAGGATTCGCAGATTCGGTTGGCCCATCCCTAGACTTTTTTTTTTTTTTTTCAGTTCCGCGCCGCGAAGCAACTGTGGCTACGAGCGGCGAACACATGTGGACAGATGAAGAAAGGACAGCAGGAATTATAGTAGGACAGAAACTGGAAAGGAACCGTAAACCGAAAACCGCTTGGAACCGTATTTTTTTTTCAAGAACCGTAACCTGAACGTAACCGGAATTTACCATCGGCAATTAACCGAAAGCGTAACCTAAATCGAAAAAATGTTATTTCGGCTACCACTTGAGATGATTTGGTTAAAGCATGAACACGAACAACTTCGGCCGCAATATTTGTTGATATATAAGTTGGCTTTATAAGTGTGATCAGTGTTAAGTAGTGTAATATGACTTCTAATAAAGCAAATCTCTTCGTCTTGTATTTTCCATTCAGAAGTTGCGTACAGAACATGCCATCGTATGCGCTTGGACACCTGATCGGAGAACATATCATATCACATCTACTGCGTACATCCCCTCTGAGTTATGATCTGTATTGTGATCATCTAAGATACCGAGCGCTGCACGATATTTGTCTCCACATCTGTTTGCTTAACTGCTTAACACAGACTGCTTACAGCTTGTTATAGCACGAATCAAATACACGCGCACGAGATAATAGAGACCGCAAGAAATATTTTACGGGCAATGTCGGAAACACCATAAGTGCGTCGTTCTTTATTCGACCTGACAGGTGGCGCTGCATCTCCGTTTCGGAGCGCAAAAGAGAATTATGTTCATTTTTACCCGTCTGCACTTTGTAGCTCATTTTGCGATATTCAGGCAGCCTGCAGATACATCCTGGGGAAAATCGAATGACATACCGGTCCAACTTTTCGGTTACCGGTAACTGCAAATTTCAAATGGCGAATCCCGTAACCGTAACCGAACCTAGATTCGTTTCGGTCCTTTAGTGTAACCCACATCTTTCCTATTTTTCTATTTCTTCTGCTAATCTCATCACCTACTAGGCGTTATTTTCATGTCATTCGAAGGCGCAGTACTGCAGCCTGTGTATCTCGCACGCCCTCAAACGTTGCTCGCAGAAGTCGCGATCACGGCCTGCTTGCCATTGTTAGCGCCTTTTCCTTACAATTCGCGGGTCAAACAATCTCGCGCTTGCTTATCGTGTGGTCTGTGGCGAGCACCCTATGGCGGAGCAGCGAACAATCTCTGAAAACTAAAACAAAATTTTGGTAATTTCCTTCTTCGATTCGCAGTGTGTGTCAGTCCATGTCATGCGAGAGAACAAGGCTTCTGCCGCACGATAATAAAAAATTAAAAAAGGAAAAAAATGTACTGTTTTCAATAGAAGAGAAAATATTTTATTGGGACCCTTGTCTGCACGTTAGGTATGGGTATAGGTTGAGGTTGAAGTGCATGTTCTAAGCGCACTCCATACTGAAACGTGCTTTACAACAGAGCCGAACTTAACGTCACAAACAAACAAACAAAAATAAAACATCGACAAACTCGTGCACGCACACATACCTAACTATGTGCTTATCTTACTCATTTAACGAGCTTGTGACTCCGTGTCCATACCGCGAGGCGTTATCGTGAGGGTGCATTCTGTTACATACGTGACATTGTCTCAGTAAAGGGAAGTGTCGCGGGCTGCATAAATCACCCAACAAGAACTAAATACACCGCTCACGTATCCGCATTTATTGATATATGCGGCTTATGCATCATGCACTTTGTAGCTCATTTTACGGTATTCAGGCAGCCTGCAGATACATCCTGGCGAAAATCGAAAGGCATACCGGTTCAACTTCCTCGTTACCGGTAACGGCAAATTTTCAAATTGCGAAACCTGTCACAGTAACCGCACCTAGATTCGTTTCGATATCGTAGTGTAACCCACATCTTTCCGTCTTTTCTTTTTTTTTTTCTTTTGCTAGTCTCATCACCTACTAGGCGTTATTTTCATGTCATTCGAAGGCGCGGTACTGCACCCTGTGCATCTCACACGCCCTCAAGCGTTTCCAGCAAAAGTCGCGACCACGGCCTGCTTGCCATTGTTAGCGCGTAATGCGGCATGATGAAACATGCAAAAATCGTGAAAATGACAAAACGGATCTGCAAACTGGGACTATTCTCTATACACTGGTTCAGTCCTTTATCTCTGAGCAGCAACGGCATCGCCCGCGAAAGGGAACACATGTTGTCATTACACATAACACCTGTTCCTCATTCGTGAAGATTCTATAGATGATATGCACGCTCCAAGAGAGTTCCTTGTGTGGCCATAAGGCGACCGTGCACTTATCCAAGAATATTTTTGATTGCTTGTGATCAGAAACGGGCACTTTACAAGCTTGTACAAGGTACAGCTTCGAACAAAAGCTTACGAAACTCCGAGGTGTTGCATTTCGCCATTGGAGCGACAACCTCCTGGTGTCCTCCTGATACCTAGCAGGGGGCCACTCCGATGACGAAATACGCAGGTGCCGAGTTTCGTGAACTTTGGTCCAAGCTGTACCCGCAAAACGTGTTTAATCGAAATTACTAAGTACCGAGCAAAAAGGTAACTGAGTAGAGTAAAAATACAATGTCTTGAAAAGTACTTTAAGTGCCACTCCAGACTCGGAAAACATCGTTTATTTCATTTAGTCCAGAAAAAGAAGGTGCCTCAAGGATTATACACGCGAAATTTCAATCCTGTTTGCGAACGCTGTGCATTTCTGTCAATTTTTGAATGTCTGCCGATCCTCCACGAGTTTCGCTGACGCCAGGAGCGTGTTACGTAATCATAAGCCCACAAATTGTGGTGATGTCATGTTCTGGAGAGGGCACTCTTTTCCTAGCCACGACGCCGGCGTCCGAGGTGAGTCAGGTGGTGGAGAAGTTACGTGACGTTGATCGAAAGAAGCGACAATTGTCGAAATGTATTCTCTCTCGTTGTGTTTTCTCGAAGGTCGGAGGATATGTCACGTGGGGCTTCGCTTACGGAGTGCAAAAGGTGAGCCCCCCAGGAAGACACCAATGATGCCAGATGACAGCCGGGCGCTCTGTCGGAGTCTAATATGACGTCACAGTTCTCAAAAATAAACATTACTTTCCTATAGCTTTCGCGTCACGTAGAGCAAATATATTTTCCAAGAATGTAAAGTGAGACAGGATTTCAGCAACATAACTTTGGTGGGATTCTGAAGACACGAGATTTAGTCCGTAGTGGCACTTTAAGATTGAGTATTAAATACTTCTCAAAATAAATCGTTAGTTGCCGGACACTTTGACGAACAGTTGGAATGCTCTATTAAAGAAATACGAATAGCGTCAACTTAATAACGGCAATACTAAAAACATTTATTAGCCAGTAGGAAATGCGTTTCAAAATGTCTATCCAATCGCACACACAGGCACGGGCATTCTACAGAAACGACGTAATTTACTCTGGGTGTTCTCAATATGAGTGCTTCAACCTAAAGAGTGAATATTATACGTGCCCTCTCTCGCTACGGCCTTCGGCACGAGTCTTCTGTTTTGCCTGAGAGACGCTCCCTCAGTGACTTCCCGCATGCCATTCACATGGCCTCACCCAAGCTCCCGAAGTCGAGGTACCGCACGCTAGCCCTTCCCGAAATGGATGTCCCGGACATCTCAAACGCTAAAGCCAATGTACAGCACAAAGTGAATTGCTAAGACAAAAAAGAATATTTTGTCACGTACAGAGATATATCTTCAAACTGACTCGGAAAAGTATTTAAGTAGTATAACTAAATAGTAGAGATGACACGAATCCAGAATTTTCGGAACCCGAATGCGAATCCCAAGCAGGTCCTCCGAGTCCACGGGTTTTACGAATGCTTTCCTTTAAAAAAAAGTTGTAAGAGCCAGCAAAAAAAAAAAAAACTCCTACTGAAAAGCGTTTTGGGTCAGGATTTCACAACAACTTAATTTATGACAACTTAGTTTAATGAAATGCAAATTCAATAAGGGTTCACTTTCAGGAGGAAACAAACTCATACACTTCTTAAGTGTAATCTATTTAACGTGACAGTCATGGGCTACAGGAAGTACACAGACTATCGAGTCTGAATTCTTTCCCGAAAGCTGAGAAACAATCAAAAGGAAAACCATATTATTTTCAAACTTGTAATGTATGAGTTCCTCGCTGAACACCTCAGTTGAGCAATGCAGATAAACAAGCGAGAAAACACTGGTGAAAGTTGACAAATTTTTGTGCAGAAACGCCAGAATTCTCAGCCGCTCCTACAGCGTTATTTATCAGCTGCGATACCATATGTGCTGAAGAGTTCTTCTGACACAACTGTCGATGGGGGTGTGATCAGAAACTTTTTAGGCCATTCAGGCTTAAGGCGGTCTCCGGAGGCGCCAATATAAAAACAAAACAACGACAACAACAACAAAGAAACCTGAAAGATGGAAGTCACTGAAAAGGTTAGCCAACTGTAGGACTCGAACCCACATCTTCTGAATTACGAGTCCAGGGCTCATGTTCAAAAGATTCGAAAGATTCGATTAGCCCATTTTTGGCACTGTGATTCGGTTTCCCGAATCTCAAATCCCTGCCTAGGATTGGAGGATTCGGTTGGCTCATCTCTACTAAGTACTGACTAAGTATCGCAAGACACCAAGTTACTCGCAAAAGTATTTCAGATACATAAGTTAAATACTTAACAGAAGCTACGGTACACGTGTATGTTTAAAGACCACGGTTAGCGCCGACGTTCGCTATCTTCCAAGCTGAGAAACAGAATAATTGACTTACAGTGTCCTGAAAATCACTGACTCCTGACGGCCGGAATCCTGTCACGACTACGTAACTCAACGATTGCACAAGTGACTGCTGGATACTGTCCCTGGTTTGTTGGCATAACTCCACAAAGTCTGACACGTTATCGTGTGACAGCGAGCTCTTAAAAGACCACCGAGACAACTGGGGGAAGGATAGCAGGAGCATTTCATGCGACTGACGCAATCGACTAGGAAGTATCGGCTCACTCTCAGACAGGTGAAATACAATAAGAGCCACTCTGTTGGTCATTGTTTCAATGGCACCACAGCCCGCTTGTTTTAATGAAGACGTTGTAGCCCCTAGCCTTTACAATATAGTGTACAGGGTTCGTCAAGATAAACTTCGGGGTTTGTAACAAAGATGAAACAAACAAGGACAGTGTCGGGATGCTAAAGTACATGTTAGAGGGCGTATTATGCCCCCAAATTTTATGTCGATAATGCCGCTTGGTCTGTTTCTCTGCGGATAAATCGTGAAAATTAAAAAAAAAAACACCGCTGCCAAATCGGCTATACCTGTGTTTGAGCTTCTTTCCGTCAGATAGCGACACGGTCGAATGCGGCTTTGCAGAATACAAGTCCGGATTCCGTTCCACATGTTCAATTGGTTTCGATGTCTCGATGTCCTATGCAACGGCGCGCCCGACCGTTTCGCCATCTGACGGAAAGGAACTGAAACATAGGTACAGCCGATGAGGCAGCGGCGGTTTTTCAATTTTCACGATTTATCCGCAGAGAAACAGACCAAGCGGTATTATTGACATAAAATTTTGGGGTATAATACGTCCTCTAACGCTTACTTTAGCTTTCGAACACTGTTCTTATTTCTTTTATCTTGTTTATTGAAGTTTATCTTGGCGAACCCAGTACAACGAGTAGTTATCACACTGTGCAGCACGCAGTTGCATGCAACAGCACGGTGAGCGCCGCTGTGTACCATTTCAAGTACTCGTTAAAGGGTGACAGGTGATAAGGAGTTTTATTGAATCGCTTTCGCTCTCAGCAAACGCTTAGCCGCAGTATAATGAGAGTCGCTAAGGACGAAAACGAAACTGAACTCACAAAGCGTGTTCAACGCTTTACTTTGACGTCCCGTTCTTCATGCTGGTTCAGTATAAAGCGTGCTCAGAATGTGGACCTCAACGTATCCGCAATTGTCGAAAGGAAGGTAGACTGCAGAGAATGAACGGGTAATTAAGGCAGAAATGCAACTCCCAAACTCCCAAGCGGCCCATGAAGGAACTCATCAGTTGACGTGTTTCAAATGAGTGCCGTCAGCGTTCCGGGAAACAAAAATATACGAAACAACTGGCGGACTCCAAGAGGCACCAAGACACAGAAACAGGACGCTTATTTAGGGTAAACGGGACATTCTACAAAATAAGGCCCCGACATTACTTTGCCCGCTAGTCATAAGAGAGGGGGGTTAACCCTATATTTTCATTTTTTTTGTTTCTCACTAAAATAAATGTTTATCTATGCAGCAGTACCATAGAAATAAGAATTTCAAATTTCAACGAAATCTGGGAGGTTTTCATGGTAGGGTCAACCAAACTGGCGTAGGGTATAAATGGTTGGCCGCAATGAGTAGGGGAAGTTGCGAAAGCGGTTACTATATTATACACCTAATTATGCAGAAATATTACCATTTACGATAAACCATTCCAAGTGTAAAGAAGATTGACAGTGATCTCTCTCTTTGGTGTATCCAAAGTGCAAGGTTGTGGCTGAGTGGCGTCTGAAACAAAATACGCCCTAGCATCTGTATATCTCGTTCGCAGATCTGCCCGCAAACTGGTGATGACAGAAGAAAGTAATACAATTACTGCAGTGCTCACAGTAAGAAAGCAAAAAGGAAAAAGAAAAAGTCAGTAGAGAAAAAAAGGAACGTAAACAGAGTTCAGCAATGGCATATGAACCATGAAACACCAGTGCGCATTTACTGCTGATCCGCATGAACAATACTGCATAAAACGTAAAAAAAAAAAACACAAAGAGTGGGGTACTCGTACGAAAAGCCACTCCCATAACTACATATAATATCTGTCATATATATACCGAAAAGTGACAGATAATAACAGAAGGTACACTACCAAAATAAACTTCGATAAAATAAAGTTCGATATACTCCAAAAGACATGCAGAACAACACAGAAAATTAAATAACCTTTAGGCATAAAAATACAAAAAATATTTTTCCAAATCGAACATAAATTGTCTCATGTGCTACTCCTTCGTCTTCTTGAAATTCCTGGCTTCACGTACGGCACAACAGATGGCCAATTTTGATGCATTGCGCCCATGGGGATTTCGTCAATTTTCTCGTCAGGGCCCATGTTTAGGGCATGATTTTTCGATAAAGAGAGTCAAATTTTTGAAATATCATCTCTTTTGACTGACTACGTCCTCCAGGCCACACGCCAACGCCAGCACGACTTGTAATTGTTAACCCGGATGCATCCAATGTCTTCAGAGATGCGACCCTGCGTAATACGCATGCGCTGAGAGTATACCGCAGATCCGGAGGAATTCGAACGACGAAGGGGCATTAGTTGTTGGTCTCCAAAGGGCTCACACAATAGACAACTTTTTCACATTGTGTGCTTACTATAAACTTTACACCGTTTCCCATTTTATGTCCTTTTTATACCATACTCTACAAGTTGACAAAATTGTCCATTTGACCCTCATAGTCAGAGCGGGCACAGAATCTTTTTTTTTATTGGGGGGGGGGCAGTTTCATTATCAATGCGCCTAATTATGGAGGGGAGAAGACGAAAACTACTGTGTAACCTAGCGTTTTTTTGTGAGTGTGAGGAGGGGGGGGGGGGCGTCTTAGCGGGAGGGGCGCCACTAATTAGAGTTAATGTCTCAGAGGCGATTTTGTCAAACACTCCGTATCAATGCGCAACAGGTACGCCTTTTCACCATGATTAAAGGGGTTTCGCAGGTTGCAAAGGGCACATACGCGTTTTGCAAAACCAGCGTAAGGCATTTTTGATATAATTTTTTATATCACACGATATTAAGCCCGAAATTAGATCACATTTCACATATTTTTTGGCCTGACGAGTGTCGCTTTGGAAGCGGTCTTGTCAAACGCGACGTCTCCAGGCACAGGACAAACGTGTACGGATTGGCACCATGATCAAAGGGGCTTGGCACATTATTAAAAGGGTTCGATCTGCTACACCCTTCTCGGAACATTGCGGTCACCTCTGTTACAGTCCTCGTATAAAGGCATATCATACGCTGTTGATAGTATCTTAATGGCACTTTGGTACAAGTCGTTTGCGTGATTTTAAAGGGCTCTCCTGCCGTTTTTTTTTCTTTTCAAATTTAGCGGTCGTCTCTTTTACAATTCCAGTAGGAGGACATAACACAAGCCGTCGCGAATATCTTTGACACCACGATTGAAAGGGTTCTGCTGCCGCGTTCTCGGGATTTTGCTGTAGTCTTTGTTACAATCCCAGTAGAAGGGCATAGCACAAGCCATTCATAACATGTATGTGGCAGCATGATACAAGGGGTCTCGCTCGTTTTGAAGGGCAACGGTGCCTCCCTTTCCGATTGTTGCGGTCGTCTGCGTTATGATCCCAACAGAATGGCACGGTATAAGCCATCCATAATATACAGTCTAAAACCAGTGACGGACAGGTGCCGTGTGATCAACTTTCCCACTTTTTTTTTTTTTTTTTTTTTATGTGCCAGATAACTTCAAGAGGCACGCGTGACACATTGTGCATTTCGAGTTCCCTAAGAGAAAAACGACCTGGAGGTTTCGGAAAACGAAAGAGGAAGGAAGAAAATGCACCAAGAACATCGAACTTGAAACAACGAATTTTATTGGCGTGTACATACCTTTAAATTGTATCCAGTACATCATAGTTTGCGGAATGGAAAGCATACGCGGTTCACTAATCCCAACACACACATACGGAGCACACGTTGCACGGACACCCAACCCAACCGATGTAGTCCTCCAAACATCGAACACACAATCCTCGAAACTCCCAAAACGCTGGCACTGCTAAGCTCAATCAAGATCATCCTCAGTGACGAACACAACACTTCCTTAATCGAAATGGCCGACGAACAATTGTCCGAGCAAGTGGCACCAGACACGCTTCGATGTAAGAAGCAGTTGCAATTTTGCACATGTATGTGTGACCGTTTGTATGCTTGTCGAGCGAAATTAATAAATCGCTACCCATTGTAAAAAATGTAGGCATGTATTTCCGAAAGCAACATAATTCCAAAGATGAATACACACAGTAAACCGCCATTTTCATGCTGCTCTGCGAACCAACGGGAACCGGAAATGGCAAAAACGAAACCACCCGCCATTCCATGCTCTGGTCTATCGAGTTTCGTAATAATAAAGTGATGAACGAACAGCAGCACACAAGCAAGTGTTGTAGTGGGAAAATATTCACTGCTTATTTGTTTAACGAATACATATGAGATACGCACATAGTACGCCGAATTTAGATAGGAAGTGATGAATTTAGGAAAACGAGCACGTCAAGTTTAGCGGAATGAAGCAGCCAACGGAAGGCAACACCTTCCATGACCAACGGAAGGCAGCTCCCGCATGGTCACGCTTTTCTGAGCGAATCCGACCCCCCTGCGTCTAGCAGCTCATATGAATTGTAGACCGCACTTGAAGACTCTCAAGGTCGTGCCTTCATTTATTTTTTTCTTGTGTGCAGGGGTAGGTGGGTGGGGGCTATGTAGAGGGAAAATACGCGGAAAGGTTGCCAGGCTGGTGAGAGCTACGAGGACCTGCTGCTTCGCATTCGTTAGCTGAGGCTGCAGGCAGGGCCTGCGAGTGCCAGCCAGGATGGGACCCGTAGAACCAAGGCGTGTCGTAATCATACAAAGAAGAATTGAACTGTGTATTCACGACGGTATCGTGAGGAGGGGGGCCCGGGCATGATCCATCCCGGGGCCCACAATTTCGCTCGCCGTCCCTGGTTTCAGGCAGTGCACTGTGAAATACGTGGTCACTGGGACACTGGAGTAGTCACGGTAAGAGAGTGACAATCAACGCCGAGACGCAGTCAAAGCTTAAAAACCCAACCTGTGTCTGTCAGAAATGGTTGCAGGGCGTCTGCCGCAAAGCATTAGGATCGTGGATTGTTCCAGAGCTCTAGAATAACTTTCAGATGCTTTCGTATGCGGGTACTATTTCGTATTTGGAATTAACGTTGAAATTGTTGTATTCTGTCTGGCTACTTCTGTCTCCTAGCTACTCCACAGCGGGTAATGGAGTTAGCAGACAAGCTCGAGCAGATCCGTGTATGAGCTCGAGTGTTTGCAGCGCTCTCTACTCCACGCGCCTCCCGCGCTTAGGATATGAGGAAAACCAGTTCCATCATGGAGCTCGGAAATGCGACGCGTAATAGTTGTAGAAGAAAGGTTTCTTTTTTACAGAAAGCAAGTGGTTCAGGTACCACTGGATAAGCATACGCAAAAAGCATGTTTTCACATAAGGCCAAGTATCTAAGCAGAAATGGAGACGAAAGATAACATTTGGAGCAATACGCAACATAATTAGCTTGTGACCCCTTCTTGTGCTCTCCCGTTGCTTTGAATATAAACAGTGAGCACAAACCACACATGAGAGACCGAAGGAAATCGTGACGCTCATGTCAGAGCGTCGCACGTTCAAGTCACATCTTCGTAGTTACGCAGAAGTTTCAAAGAAATGGAGCTGCAGGTGCCCACTAGGGAGACTACATAGCTCCAGAAACCACCCAGTTATTTAAAGAAGGAGGAGGTAGCTGAAAAAAGACAAAACACACACACATTTGCTGCGTGTTATACGAGCACATCCACATCAGAAAGAAGTTTCCAGAGCAGTAGACGGAAAATCGGATTGCCTGTCAATTTTGCATTGCAGCTATTGCCTGCCCAAGGGACGCTGACATCACGCGGCGCCTAAAGTTCCCAGATATGATGCGTACTGTGCGGCATTCTGGCGGTGCAATTCTCTGTGCAAAGACCGCATACAATGCGAAATTGTTTCATAGGAAAAAACAGCTCGATTATACGAATCTCACAGGGCAGGAAAAAACAGTTCGTATCATCCGAGACTCGTCAGCAGTACCACATAGGTGGACGAAGCATGTATACGGACGGAAGCCCGTTCACTTTTATATGCTATCGCTTAAAAGATATCCATGGTATAGGCATAGCTTGTTGCTCATCCAAAAGACTTGGCAATTGACAGTACGCCACAATAGCCAGGCCCACTGCACTGCAAAATCGTATGACACAGACAAACGCATCCATTACGTGAATAACAGATATAAAAGACACGTTCTTGCGCAAGGCAAGCAATATACAAGAGTTCTCGCGTCAGTCAAAAGAAAAATAAGAAGCACGAGCGCATCACTTGAACCGCGTTCATCGTCTCACTATAGCCCGCGTACGCCGCTATCTAATTTAAATCGGAACATCTGAATACATGGAAGTATTTCCCACAGCGTTACTAGCACGCATCTAAACCGTAATGAACAAAAATTCGCCAAATAATTCCACTTTATTACAGGAAAGAGCCCAGAATAATAGATACATGCATGTGTTTATAGAATATTGCACCTATGGCCTGAAAATGATGTGGCACAAGGCGCACGTGACCAAACATTTAAAAATGAGAACAGCATACTAGCCATAAACCAACAGATTACAACACCTGCAATGTTTTAGAGAATTATGAAATGACATTTGTGCATCTTCACAACACTTCAACACAACAAAATATAAATTGTAGACTAGTTATATGAGCCAGTAATTTGATTAAATTACGTTTATAATGGATAAACATTTAATGAGCGTTGTATCACAGGATGAGGCATCGAGGTACACAGAATATCAGAGATATACAAAAAGAAATCCATAGCAGACAGGTCATAAACTAATTATCTATAGGGCGATTCCACGCCGGATAAGGCAGGGTGGTCCGGTCAACCTCCTCAATTTTTTTTCTTTCAAACATATGTTAAAGCCTTTTCCCTAGCAGGTATATTGGCGCTGAAAATAATTGGTTGTTATTTGTCATCATTCAGATGTGAGCTTCCTACGCAGCTTGACACCACGCATCTTCATAGCCATTTATATATATATTCAGCTTGTTACTTTTTCTTTCTTTTTTTTTCACATATTTTTTGGGGTGGGTAGGATTGCATCCTAATTTGTGAAGATCCTAAAATTTGCCTTCCAGGAGACGAAAAATCGCAAATTTTCCTCATTTGTAAAATATGCGTTTTGGGAACCTCATAACTCCTCTCCCAGTTGTGATACCCGAAAGTAATCTACATCATTGTGGTCGTCTCGAAATGCCCTTTCTTAGCATAGCGAGTACATCGTATTGTGAATTGGGACAACGCTCCCAATAGGCTTTTTGTCAGGGATATCTACGCAAATTGCGTAAATTCGGCACCGCGCATCTCATATATTCCTACTCGTAACGTCGTTCATTTTGCTCACAAGCGTTCATCATGGCTATTCTTAGTTGTCGTACCCCAGAGTAAATAGCAATAGTTTAGGTGAGACATGAACAGTGAACGGTATAGCAGTAGCTTAACTCGAAAAGGAAACATGTGTCTATGCCTAGCGGTCATGCTTATATTTTACACAGTTTATTCTGAACGTATTCAATGTGAACGTAGCGTGTCTCTCGCGTTTGTCCTCGTTCCTGTTTCGATGCATCGAAGGATCATGTATCAACCTGCCCATCTAGTAACGAACGTACTCAATGCGTTCATCCCATAGCAACTGTTCCTTAAAGATGGCACTCAAACATTTGATGCATTTTACAATATCAACAGGACTATTAAGATATACTATCTCTTTATTTAGACTAACACTCCTGTTTTTGGTCGAAATATCATTGCTTCAGTTTTACTACTATTAATGCGTTAAGACTTTAAATTAACCCATTTTTCCAAGGTGCAAACCATCTCGTTAGCAGTAGTGGCTATTACATCCTTATCAGAGCCACTGGAAAACACGCTTGCATCGTCCGCATACGAAATAAATTCACAATTGACATTAATGTTAATTATGTCCTTTAGATATCGGGTATCAGATCCGGGTATCTCAACTGGGAGCTGAGTTGTGAGGTTCCCAAAACGGTACCATATTTTACAAATGAGGCAAATTTGCGATTTTTTATCGGCTCAAAGGCAAACCTTAGGATGTTCACAACTTACGATGCAATGCTACCCACCCCAGACAATATGTAAAAAAAAAGTGTGAAATAGTTATGAAGATACGTGGCGTCAAACTGCGTAGGAAACGCAATGGCCGAAATGTCCACATCAGAATGATAATTCATTAAAATAGAACGACCGATTAATTTCAGCTACTTTCAGCGCCAATATGCCTCCTAAGGACGAGGTTTTAATATGTGTTTGAAAGAAAAAAATTCACCACCATGCATGATCCGGCGTGAAATCACCGTATACTAACTGAAGTATATAGTTCAGTGTATTGCAGACGTTGCATTTATCGAGCAACACATCATTACTCATGAAGCAGTAAAGTCATCTTTACAGGTGAGTTGTACTTGCTATACATGCGTGAGGGAGTAGAGTCTTGTGTACTTCTTCCCAGAATGTGTCGCACAGTAGAAATTTTAGGAGCACCACCTAACGCAGCTGAGGGTGCATGCGTGGTATTATGCAGTCCAGCATGGCTACGAAGAGCGTGTCGTGTCCTGTTGCTTGGGGTGCTGGACATAGAAGTTTATTGTCATGAGCGCAAAATAATGTACTTGCTGATATTGTCAAATGGCTACGCATGTCCGTTCAACAGTAGATTCCAAAGATACGGTATTGCATTTCAATGAGAAAGCTAATCTCCAAAATGTGCTAGCGTCATAATACGTGATGCAGATAAGGTCTTCTTCGCCAGACCTGGGTCATCTCCAGAGACCTCCCACATGAAATGGTCACAGGCTGCCAAACATAGGATTCTGAAATCTTTCTCGTCCTTTAAGTAGCATTCAACTGAATTTTGTTAGACCCGTAAATCATTTTATGATGTCATTGATGTGATCTGTGGTACTGTCAAATGGGTGCACGTGTCCGTGCAGCAGTATATATCGCGCAACTGATACTGTTTCTAGCGTTTAAATGGGAAAGCTAATCTCGTAAATATGGTAACGCCGAAATAAATCATGCCGATAAGGTGCTCTTTGCCAGACCTGAGTACATCCCCGCAGAGGCCGCTTACATGAAATAGTCATAAACGTAACATGGACTTGAAAAACCACTTACTATAACTGGAAACACTCTAGTCCTTTAAGATAACAGTTAACCGAATAATGTTAGGCGCCGAACTCATTTCAGCTGTCTAAGAAGTGGCGTTCCACACGTGTTTTGCAGCACCACCACAACCACCACCTGCACCACGTTATCGAAAATCGTGACCGTCAGAAAATCGACTTGCTTCATGTACACACATCATGCTGCGGTATAATCAGCAATAATCATCCGAACTCCTATTACAAGAACGGATTGAGGAATCGTTAACACAGATGCTTCAACGGGGAGAAACGCACATGCGAGAAAAACGAGAACAAAAAGAGTCTCACCTGGTGGACAATGGGCGTACGCATACGAATTTGTAGAGAGAAAGCTTGGAGAATCACAACTGTTCAAGCAGGATGACATACTGTGATAGAAGGAGTACACTGTAGGAGAGTCAAGTGCAGCCTCTGGCAGTTCATACCACTTTGTAGTTGTCCGGAGGGGAAAATGAAATATTTAAAGCAGTGATTTTTTGCTGAGAAAGCTTTAAATTGCCAGGAATATGACCATCGTATGTCCTTCGCCCTGAAAGGTCGCAGGAAAGCCGACGTTTCTACTTTTAATTTTTAGTAAGCAGCAAGATACAACACCTTACCACGATTTTTCTTTCGGCGATTTTGAAGTAACTCAGCGCTTTCATACAATCTAGTGACTGAATCTGTTCGTTTGCAAGAATTGTAAATGACGCCAGGAATATGACCATCGTATGTCCTTCGCCCTGAAAGGTCGCAGGAAAGCCGACGTTTCTACTTTTAACTTTTTGTAAGCAGCAAGATACAACACCTTAACACGACTTTTCTTTCGGCGATTTTGAAGTAACTCAGCGCTTTCATACAATCTAGTGACTGAATCTGTTCGTTTGCAAGAATTGTAAATGACGCCAGGAATATGACCATCGTATGTCCTTCGCCCTGAAAGGTCGCAGGAAAGCCGACGTTTCTACTTTTAACTTTTTGTAAGCAGCAAGATACAACACCTTAACACGATTTTTCTTTCGGCGATTTTGAAGTAACTCAGCGCTTTCATACAATCTAGTGACTGAATCTGTTCGTTTGCAAGAATTGTAAATGACGCCAGGAATATGACCATCGTATGTCCTTCGCCCTGAAAGGTCGCAGGAAAGCCGACGTTTCTACTTTTAACTTTTTGTAAGCAGCAAGATACAACACCTTAACACGATTTTTCTTTCGGCGATTTTGAAGTAACTCAGCGCTTTCATACAATCTAGTGACTGAATCTGTTCGTTTGCAAGAATTGTAAATGACGCTAAGGGCGCTCCTCCGAGTAGCTTCTAGTTTTGCAATATTCGTTAATGTGTGAGGGCCCCAACCTACATTTGCGTATTCGAATTTCGTTACTTTAGTGCCTGGATTCGCATCTTTAAAGGTCAGATATGCCGACTTTGAAGTGCCGCAGAACTGAGCGATACTCGCGCTGTGTGTTCATTACCGAACACTGAATATGTGTGCGAAATATCTTGCTGCAACTGTTCGTAGTTTTTTAGAAAACAGTTTTTTTAGTTCCCACGCCCGGCCGTCAGACCGTCGGCAAACCCTGCGCACGGGCGCACCGACGTCGCTGCTCTCGGTTTATGTGTCTTTGGCTTGGCATGGACCACAGGACCACAGATGGCTTGGCCGCTTGGCTTCTTTCGTTTCGTCCTCTGTGCATCGTACATAAGCGAACAGCTGTTATGTTGTTGCTAAGCCCGAAACAAAGCATGTGAATATTTTTCTTTTGGCACGGCGTCGTTTGGAAAGTGTACTTCCTTGTTCTGACCTTGCCTTTTATGGGCTGGAGCGATATGATACGTGATATGCCACGGCGAAGTTGTCGAAGATGCGACGGTGCTACGCTGTCAGAACAATTCATCGGAGCATTCAAGTGTTACCTATTATAAGCTACCAAAAGACCAAGCAGTGCGAAGCTCTTGGCTGACAGTGGTGCCTGCTAATTTCCACTGCAAGGATTTCGTCCACGAATGTTATCATAGGTTAGCGCGACTCCAGAGGCAATTTGGAATCTTGGTACGAAATCGTCTCATGAAAATCTGAGGTGCCCGACGCACAACATTTTGAACGTGCCACGGAGGATCAAGGCAAAAAACGAGAGCAAAAAAGGTAAGTCGAGGTTCAGATATAAAAAATAGCAAGCTTAATGAATCGATTGTGCAGCTGTCCCACTGCGCTTACTCTGATATAACGACGATTAAAAACACAATAGTATTGATAATCTAACTTCTGAATTATCACAGGTGCACGCTGAAGGCGGAGCATGATCTGGCTTGCATCTGGTGCATGAAGAAATTGCTGACACGTTAGTTGCAGTCTACCTCCACCAACAGGTATGACAATGTGATGTTATAATTTGAGTATTCACCAATGTTCAACTTTTCATGTGCACTCGCATGCAGACATCTTGACACCACTTTTCAATCTGCCCTCAAAGTTACAACGTGTGCTTTCAGAGTGGAAAACAAAGGTCGCTATTCCGATTAGCTGCTATCTCTCAAGCACTTTTGCTGTCTGGACACTGGTTCCTGTGGATGGGGTGTTACAAGCTTCACTGTCTGATATAGAAGGTACGTTACATTAGTTCAGTTAATTTGTCTTTTGCACATTTTTGTTACTGTTAGCTGGATTACTGTTGGACATACAATCCTTTGACACACAGAAGCTGATGTCGCCTCTGATATCGTTTTAGAATTTTCAGTGTCATCAACGTCCATTGAGGAAGGTGCCTTTACTATCTGTGAATCTTTATTTGAAGAATAGCCCAGAATTCATGTTAACATTGTCT
Source organism: Ornithodoros turicata (assembly GCF_037126465.1). Classification (NCBI taxonomy): domain Eukaryota; kingdom Metazoa; phylum Arthropoda; class Arachnida; order Ixodida; family Argasidae; genus Ornithodoros; species Ornithodoros turicata. The sequence continues at coordinate 188,587,270 of NC_088201.1, forward strand.
ACTCTTATTAATTCACTGTCTGTGTTCTGAGAGCTAAGAAAAATGGAAACTATTTATTTGTCACAACTTCACACTGGATTCTATACCTCTGGAAAATACACTGGAATATTCACACTGGAAAATACCTGGATTCTACAATAATTGTGTTGAACTTGGTGCATTACCGTGGGCAATGCCACATTCATTACATTTTTAGTGGGTCCGGTGCACAAATACTGTGTGCATACTGCATACATACATACTGTTCGATAGGCAAAACTACCTGAGCAGTGCTGTGTAGTGTTTTTACCCAAAGTCCATACTCTTACTGCAAAGTCACCGTACGTAGAACAGCAATGTGCAGGTATGCTGCGATAGAGATTCACAACAGAAAGAAGACTGTTGAGAGCATCTTAATTTTAAGGAGACGAGACTTTCGTGCACGAGGCTGCTCTTGTTAATGTCTAACATGAAGTTACAAAATCCCAGAATATATAAAACATGTTGTAATGTAGAGAGCGAGGGTTGGTACAGACATAAAATAATTATACAATCATTTATAATAAAACAGAAAGGGGGTCTCCCCCCCTCACTCAAACTCCCCACTCAACTCAACTCGACAACTCAATAACTCTACTTGTTCTCTACCTTAGAACATGTCATATATTCTGGAATTTTGTAACTTGATGTTAGACCTCAAGAAGTACAGCCTTCTGTGCGAAAGTCTTTTTTCTGTTGTGCACAATCATTACACAGTAAATAAGACTATCCATTTCTTGTCATTAAATGCTTTTTTCTTTTTTTTCTGCAGTGATGAGCATCCATAAGGACACATGCCAGAAAGGGAGTCTCTTTGGGAAACAATGAGGGAAACCCTCATCACCTCATGAGGATACAATGGTTGACGAATGGTTCTGAAGCACATCGAAACTTCAAGAAATAATTCATGAAAAAGCCAGTCAGTGCTAGCACCGGTGGTGGTGGTGGTGGTGGTGATGATAGGGCTTGCCGTTGTCGGCCTCACGTATGTGGGCAACGTCACGACTCACGCCCTGGGGGAATGTGCGTCCTGGGCCGACTTCTAAGGGAACTGTGCCGACATATGTCTGAAAGCGTCCGAGGAAAACCCAGGAAAAACCCCAGACAGCACAGCCGGCACCGGGAATTGAACGTGGACCGTCCTGCTACCAGTCAGAGATGTTACATTTCAGGCGCTCATTGACTTTTGGTGAATTACTTGTTGACTTTTTCCCAAGGTGGAGCTCGCCACAGCTCATTTGCCTATCTGTTAATGTTATGTCGTGTATTGCGTTTTTCTCTTTGTGTGTTCCAGACTCAGAACGGTTAATTTGGATCAGGTCAGGTACGTTTCATTTAGACATGGGAAACATAAAGTGGTGTTTCTCAACACAACTTAGCAGTGGCCTTCATGCATTACTGCTACGGCCATTAAGCGACGAATGGAAAGCTGCACATTATGCATGATGTAAAACTTCAAGACTAGGGAACACGAAGGGACAGACACAAACACGTCCCTTTGTGTTCCCTAGGCTCGGGGTTTTACATATGCATCATCTTCACCAGCTCGCTTGCTTCCTAGCCATTTTTTCTGCACATTATGTTCACTCTACATTAAATCGTGTGCTATATAATCTTGTTCAAGTTCTGTCAAACGACATGTAATGCTATTAAAAAAAAATCAGTACACTGTTTATGTGGGTTGAATGGTAGCGCATGAATGCAGGAAGGAAACTGTCATGTTATAGCAAGTGTTTACGTATTGTACATTTAACTAAGCTTTCGCCGGCGTATCATGGCAAGCCATGATATATTAATTTGGAACATGTTCTTCTTAGTAGCCAGAGCAGCTGATACACTGTGAGAACATAGCCCGTGTGTGTTTGTCTTTCCCACCGCAGCCCTTGGGTTTCCTCCCTGATGGCTGCACATGTCAAGGATAGGTTTCAGAACCGGCAGGTCCGGCCAAGTGTGAATTACTTTTCAGGGGATCATCACGCTGGCAGGTGAAACATATGGTTTAAATTATTTGCAGGACAGAAATTGCGTAGCTTCACACAAATACTACTACTACGACGTAAGAGTGGTTTCAAATCTAGCTTTTTTGTGTTCCTGACATTATCGCACAAGATGTAGTATCCACTATGATCCTTTATATGGGGGGTATGTACAGTGCAATCAACAGATGCTATTTACAAATCTGTCTTTTCTACTGTGTTGAAATGGGGTAGTTTGTATCTGAGAGCCATAGTGAAACACAGGCAGCCAAGGACAGACTTTTGATGCCCTCGAGAAACATGGCAACACATTGCAGGGACTCTGGATGCTGCCTAAATTTCCAGAACACACAGCTCAAGGCAGCGGTTAAATAACAAGTGGTTAGAGAAATCCAAGACAGTTGCATGTGTAAGCAGTCCGCTGTTGGATTTGCTTCTGTCCGAGACACGTTATCTCAAAGGGAACGCACGGACACACTCAGAATGATACTAGGGCTGCCTATGAAATAGAATGAGGAGAGGGGAAGATATATAACCATTTTTCTTGTCTGTTATTCTATTGGTTAAATTATCATTTGCTTAGCATATATGTGTATATTCCAAAGTCTGCTAATAAATATATCAGTTTAGAGCTAGCAGTCGCATTGTAGATGTCTCATCCTGTCCTTGGCTGCTTGTGTTTCACTATGGCCATGCTTGCTATTGCAAAAACAGAAAACAAAAAAAAGACAATAGAAAAACACGAAAAGGGCGACCTAAAAAGCTGCCTGTTCTAGTGCTCACATGGAGGCAATGCAATTAGGTAACATGTTCCATTCATGAACTGTGCATAGTAGTACATATCACAACGGCAACCGATTATTCAGATTTTTCTTGAAGTACCTTGTTTTTTTTAGCTTTGTTTGCAGTCTATCATTGGAGCTTTATGTGATTCCCCTCTTGAGATACCTTAAGATTGCTGATGCTGTGCAGTTTGTTAATTTTGAAACTGTACTGTGCTGAGGTACAAAAAGAGAATTGTCATATCTGCATTTGAGCACATAGGAATAATTTGTAAGTACTTTCCTTGTTGACATTAATATTTGCACCAGGTCACAACATTGTTGATTGATGGAAAATGTAAATAAATATATTTATTTGCTTGCCAAACAATGCACAAATTTCTTTTTTTTCTAGTGAGATATTCCCTGTTCACCACACATAAATGTGGAAAAGTTAAAGGGACACAATGATGGTAGAGTCTAGCGTTGCTTTAAGCCACTTCACATATATGCACTGTTATTCGTGTGCACATGTAGGAATAGGAAGGTAGAGGATGCGCATAGAAAATTTCGTATGCAGCCACACATATGGTTCAGAAGATTCATTAGATGATGTCCAAGCATATATAATTGTGCTTCATGTGCAATAGGTATGCTAATAGATTGCTTCCATGAAGCCTTTTTATTTATTTTTTATTTTATATAAAACTCATATTACATATTGTATACTTATATTTTTATAAATTTTATAAATTAAAAACTCAAGTTACACGGCCCCTGTAAGAGTGCCCTTTGCAAATGGTTTGGTAACGTGTCTCTAACTCTAAAGGTAAGAGGCAATCGAGAATACTGCAGACAAGGTTGCAACTTACATATTGCATATCATGTCATACATACAAGGTGATTTGTACAATAATTCCTGAGGACGGAATTAATTCCGAGGCTGGCCAGTGATGTCACCCAGGACGACAAGTCACATAATTGCCTCTAACACTCTTACACCCCATGGGCTGAGTTGTGAATTGAAAGAGCACTCTACAGAAGGATAAGGTGCACCTGATTTCTAGGATCTATGCTATGCCCTAACTCTTCAGACACCACATTTCTAAAAACACCATTTGTAAGTGGCAATATGTGCTCGGGTACTTCGTTTGCGTCTGCATAGTGTGCAACCACATGGCTACTGGAGCTTTCGTGTGCATGTTTTTGTGCGACGGTGCTCATTACAAACAATATCCAGATGTTAGACCTAAAATGCAGTAGTTTGTAGCGTGCCACACAACGCAGCGTGACATGTGTGTGATTCAAAGAAAGCTTCTGGAAAATGCACAGAAGCCCACAAAAAGTTTAAAATGTGATTTGTATTTCGTTTTACGTCTCTCGTCGTTACATACCATCGTCGACGCTGTTGCACATTGATAAATCGTACGTAAAACTTGTCCCATAGCTGTATGCGGTTTCTGAAATACATAGCACATTTTTTTTCCTGCAGGAATAAAACGCTGTCGGCATTTTCGTGCTAACACGGCTGTCGAAACGTCAGTCACTGCGATGGGCAAGTGCTGTAAAGGGGCTAACGCAGACGCGACTTGATAGAAATTGTACGTGCTCACAAAACACAAACGACGAATTCCAGTCACAACATCGCACAGAGGTTGGTTCGCAGCTGCTGCACTGTTTACTTAGCGCAGAACGGTGGAACCCGGCTGTCCGCCATCTTCAAGCACAGATACGTGAAGCCGCGAGAAGCCGTAGCTGAAATCCACTGACAAGTACGAAGGCGCGTACACGTCATAATGCCCGTTCGGGTGCATCTACGTCATAAAAATGGCTGCGCCCATGTGTGTTTCGGAATGAATTATCTATTTTTTTGACATGGTACTGTAACGAACTGACGGAATGAAGGTGCATTTTGGGGAGAGCTGGATGTGGGCTTTCAGAATACCACAACCGTTTCGACTGTTTGGGATATCGGCATAACTGACCTTTAAGGCGGAGCTTTAAATAATATAGCTTTCCCGCAGCCTTTCTTACAACGATTTTTTTTCATGTGGTCGTTCCACCTAAAATCCCTGCACAGAGTCACCCCAAGACATTTGTAACTTGTCAGCCGAGTAGTAATTTGTAAAAGAGATGTCAGGGGCTTATATACCGACGGGGGCGGGTGGGGGGGGAGTTATTGGCAGAAAAAAACTTGTTTGAGTAGCTGCACTGATGAACTGCAGGAATGCATGAGGTCGGATAGCGTCTACAAGAAACTGGCGGGTGCCGTCGCCCCAGGAAAGTCATATTAACAGGCGACACGCAGACACCAGGAGGGGCAGTAGGGGCACCGGCGTGGCCGCATCAGAGCCGCGTCGGCACAGGTGTTTCCGTGTAGCCTGTACGCCCGGGTACCCACTGGAGGCAGATACGGTGGCCGATCGACGAGGGGTGGGCGTACTCCTGAAGTACCATGGTACGCAGATCACTCACGACGCTCGGGTGGTATGCTGACAGGAGTGCCAAAGACACCTTGCTATCTGTGAGGACGACCCACGCATCAGGCACAGATTCAGAGATATGCCGCAGAGCGGCAAACAGTCCGAGCAGCTCGGCATCCGTGGATGTATATACCTGTCATCCTTATATACCAGGGAAATGGGGGAGGAGAGAGAGGTACAGTGGTACACGTGGGGAGGCGCTGGTATTCTTTCAGGAGCGTTGACGCTGGCCGTACATTGAACACTTGCAGGGGCGTTTGCTGTCTTCCGTGAGAGTTCCCCCAGTGGTCGTCCGATAAACCTGACACAATAAAAAAAGACGGCAGACAGAACAGGAGAGGGCCGGGAGATCTATTCTATGAGCTAAGGCTCCGAACTGTAGACAATACACCGTGGTCTTCATTTATCGTGGATAGGAATTTCTGTATTTAGATTGTCTCACGCTGTAGTGTACTACGGTCTGAGAACAAACCAGACTGTAAGACGTACACGCTAATGTCCTTCATTGAGTGGCCGGCTTGACTAAAATGACGCGACGAAGGGATTTTTTGTGTAATATCAGATCTTTGATTATTAAAACGAATTCAGAATGTTGTAGTGTGGCCAATATATTTGCATGAATTACATTCCAAGAGATATATTGCGTTGAATGAGTTACAGTCGTAAGCATTTTTGATTTCTACATGGAAGGTGCTGTTCGTGCTATATTGTCTGCGGTCTGCACTAGAATACAAATGTGGCATCTTCGTCCGTTACATGGGTGACAGCCTTCAGGTGTAGCTGGTAGCTTATTGAGTTTTGCGCTAAGTGGTGTCGTAGGCCCCTTATACGATGATATGCTGTGCGAGGTGCATTTGTGTCCAAGATGAACGACTGTACGCAATCCTGAACGATCTTCAAAACACGCTGGTCAATCGAACACATCCCCAAGAGCTTGTGCAATGCGGGATACATAGAGCCCGCCGTACTAATCTTGCAGAATGTCTACAAAACTCGGTACAGCCCGTGCGCTCCAAACGGGTTGATCTTACGGCCACCTTCAACGGCGCGATCCCCAACCTTAAAAAGATACCGAACCGTCATCACTCAACCTTAAAGGGACTCTGACCAGAAGTTCGACAAATATTTCGTTTGCATCTATTACGAAGGTATAATATGCCTCCAAGCCACACGCGAAATATTTTGGCTGTGCGCGGAGGCAAAGTTTGCCAAACAGGGAGCTCAAAACCGGCTTCGCTTTTCCCCCTCAACTCGCGCAATCGGGGCCGAAATCTAGCCTCTTTGCACTGGACATCCGCCAATTTCCGTGTGTGTGACGAAGTCACGAGGGCCACGTTTCATTGGGCGCCCGGACCGGAAGTTCTGTTGTTAGTGAGTTTGTGAGAGCGCCGGCATCCGTCCGGAAAGCGATCTTCAATATGGACGTCGAAGGCAGAAATGCGGAGACTTCGAGCCCGGAACTTCTTTCTGACCTTTCTGCGATCGAGACATCGAGAAGAAAATTCTGCGTGCTGAACAGCTCGGTAGGCTTTCGAAACGTCGCCGATGCCGCGAATGCGAGACGAAGTTAGAGCTCTACGAACATCAGTTACAGATGAAGCAAACAGCATGAGTCGACTGTCTTCAGGTAAGCGATGAGCTTTTTAACGCACACTGTGATCGAACATGTAAACGTTCTCAGAAATTTCGTGTTCTGATATCTAATGCGCACTTGCTGTTCATGGTGCCGGTGTGGCTGGTGTGTCATAATGCCGAAGGAGATCGAATGCTTGTGCTGCAAGGAGCTCGAAAACACTGCCGAATGACTGCAGTATGAGTGCATTACAACCCACAAAGATTTCCAACTTCTATTCTTCAATATGACTGTCCTGAAGGTCGCATATTGAACTCCGTGGGCAGCGCGAACCTATGAGCGACTGTATTCACAAGTAAGTCACATGTGTCCTTGTCGAACGATGTTAAAATTTGGGCGCCCAAAACTGGTTTGGTCCTGCAATAGAGTCGTTAAAAACTCCAGTACAGGGCGCAGCACATAAAAAGGCTATACAGTACACGACTCTGAACTGGAGAAAACCAATATGGGCAGTTTTGTAATTGTCAGTGTGCTGTGTCCTGAGTCACGTTTTTATGTATTGCCCTGTGCATACGGTTTTAGCGTAGGTTTTTAGCGATATTGAGTGTTCTTGATTGTCGATTCAGTGAAAAGCAAAACAATTTTGGGTTCTAAAAGAACACAGCATGTGTAGTAATGTACAAGGTGTGGGCAGGTAAACTGCAGTTACTCTCAGGTACATGTAGAAATGACAATGCACACACACTGTACTGTAACCGGTTACCTATTTGCCTAAACTATATTTTATGTACATCTGTGTAGACGATGCAGATACACTGTGTATCGCCAGTTTGCAAGGTGAGTATAGCACAAGCTTGGAAAAAACAAGATCATGGTCATCCCAGCCTGTGCAGTGAAGAGGGTCTGGCAAGCCTTTCCCACAGAAAATGCCACAGGCTTCAAGTACCCAAGATCCTAACTGGGGGTACCTCTTCGCACAGCTCGTCTATCACATTTAAAATAATTCAGCATCTGTATTTAGGATGATCTATAGCTCTCAGGATGATGCATGGTTCATGAGTTCAACATGTTGTGTTGAAACACAACACTAGTCCTTTTTAATGAGTCTTGCGGAACGATAGATGAGCACTCCTTTCGTGACATTGTGTACCATTGCTACAGTGAACAATTTCTTGAGCAAGACTGATGAACGAACAAAAAATAGAGTCTTGTCTTCCAAATATGTATGTTCCTTGTAACTTCCGTATTTGTTAAGTGACCCATGTTGATGTAATGTGACTCATGTGACTCATGTAATGCCTGCAATGGCCTTTGAGACATATTCATAAATAAATAAATATCAAAACCAGAAAAAGATGTAACACGTATCCTCTCTTTGTGTGAATGATACATAGACATTCTCAGAAGATTTGTACATAGTCACACTTTGCCTCATTTTGCATAAAGCCTAGTTCCACCTCTTACATCATCTCCACAATCTCCAAAGCAGTACAAGGCTAAAGTAATCAGCTACTACATAAAAAGAAGGAGGGGAGGAAAACAAATGCTGGCACATTTAAAATTCGAAGAAACCTTGGTACTTTCACGGGGCTACTCACGGCTCAGTGCTGGATCAGATCCCGATGGAAAACAGCTTTTCTGAGCCTCAGTGATTGATTCCCTTGATTGCACTGACTGTGAGGCACATCTCATTGGCTTGGTGGCAAGTGGGCTTGCGTCTGATAGTAAGATTTGGAAGAAAGGGAGCAAGGAACATCTCTCTACGGTCTTAAGAAGGATATCAACGTTACCTGTCAAGGTACAGCATTTCATGTTGCTTTCAGTAAGTACAACACTCCTCATAGCATATACCATTCGTGTTGGGAAAGCATGCTGAAGTTAGCTCAGGCAGTGCATCCAGAACTGTGAATCGGGTTCATAGAGAGCACCTGGTGAGAGGGACAGCAACAGTGTCCAGTAAAGACTCTCCAGGAATTTTGTGCAGGTTTGGGGGTCACACCTTTTAATAGTGTTGATGGAAAGCAGGGTGTGTGAAACACTGACTTCTGGTAGATGAATTCTTGTTATTTATAACCAGGTACCCATGTTCTAGTAATCTAGAAAAAGCCTTGGCTCTCTTAGAGGAAATTGCTAATGAATCTGAGTGTCTTTTGTGGAAACAGGTTGTAACTGCCTTTCTATCCACCCTTCTTAGTTGCCCTAGCAAAAGCAAATATGTAATGCTGTACACCATATCTGATGCTAGCACACTAATTGCTTTGAGTGTTCTCAGGCTTCTGAAATGGAGCTACCTCGTACATACGCTGTGCCATGTCAGCAAGAACATAAATCAGACTGCCTTTACTTTTTAAATTGGCCCTTCAGTGCTTCATGTGACTGCTAGAATGGCACCCCCAAAACAATAGGCAACAAGAATGATTTCTGCAATGTATTGAGCTTTGTAAAACAACTTTATTTGAAAATATATTCCAAAAGCCGGGTGACAACCTCATAATGTAGCGTCCTTTACTGCAAACACCGCTGAACACAACGAATAAAAACAGAGCGTAAACGTTTTGTCGCCTATCCGGGTGGCATCATCAGTACAACAGAGGCCAAAGATGAGCACATCAGCCTATCTAAGAGGGAATCTTACACATCCGATAGGGGGCCACGGTATGTATTACAGGCTGAAGCATCACGCCTGATAAAGCAGGATTCTAAGAACTTTCTAGGGTCCCATCGCTAGTCATGAGCAAAGGTTACTGCACCATCAAAATATATGTCCCTTAGGATAGCAGTGGTAGACTGATTCGGTCCTGTTTAGTTTAGCTAAGCATTAGTAGCCCTGGCAACTGGCTCTTTTAGTCTTGTCCCACGTCTTTTGTCTATCTCGCCAATGTAGGTTGAATCAGATTCTATGCACTCAACTTGATATGCACAGTCAAAATGCCTGATGGGCACAGTGCCCTCCAAATAGCGTATGAAATCTATTGGATGAAAGGAATGCGGACCACCGATTTGACTCCTTTGATGTTGTTTTTGATTGTTCTCTGTTGGAGGGATGATGCCACCTGGATAGGCAATGAAACGTTTACTCTCTTTATTCTTAATTGTTGTGTTAAGCCAGTGTTCTGAGTAAAGCATTTTACATTATGAACTTTGTTTGAATGATGATTAGTGGCGAGCTTCATACCCTGGGCCACTACTCTAACAATTGCTTGTGGTAGTGTGGCGAAATGGAATAACGAGCCTTGTAGACAATTTACTTGGCAATATATTTATTTCTCTCTCATAGGTTGAAGAACCCAGTGTGGTGTTACATAACGGAGGGGCACGTAATTATACAAGACCGATCACCAAAAGGCCTTGCTTTTGACTAGATTAAAATGTGAAGCGATTGTAATATAACAAATGCTGCATGGTGGCGATATGATAGGTTCTCCTCACGAGTTGTCGCCACAGTTACGGTTAGTTGAGAAACTGCATATCCAGGTAGCAGGATCAAATTTTAATTAGGCTACTTTGGCCAACACGCGAGCGTAGAGCACAGTGTCAAAAGCCCTTACAAAATAAAAAGAATACTACATCTACATGGACCCAGAAATCAAGACAGTTTGAAATGCTGTGAACGAATTCCACTACGTTAGTTTTGCCTGAATACCCTTTTCTAAAGCCATGCTGGAATTTAAAAAAAGAAATTGACAGAGTCAACTTAGTTGACAACGTGGTAGTACATGATGTGCTCCATTAGTTTACAGGGAACCCTAAAAAGTGGAGCTGGTTAATAGATAGAAGGAGCATAGTTGTCACCTCTTCTGAAGACAGGAATAAGCTTGAGACCTATGTCCTCGACTCGCACACATACTAAGAACCTTTAACACAGATTAACGTATCTTCATTCCAGCTCTTTCACTTTCAGATGTTCATCTCTGTTGAGTGGTGTCATTCTTGTAATACAGATTGGAATTGAAATGCAGGTGCATAAGGGATGCTCTGAAAGAAAAGTGTTTGGTTTTAGTCCTCTTAATGTTTCTGAAAACGAAAACAAACTTCACGGTGACTATTCTTCTGAAATGAGCAATTCCAGGATGACAGCAAAAAAATATATCTTGCCATATCATTATATCCACCTGGCACTTCAATTGAATAATGGCAGTTGAAGATGACGATGATTCAATTTAATGACGCATAAGCAACTCGGGCTATAGTGTGCCAAAACCATGGTAAAACTGTGACTTGTTAAATATCAGACGATTATACTAAAATAATATACTTTGTTGGTTGGTAAATTGAGATATAGACAAAAACATGATATGATAAAAATAAGCAATTGAAGAAAAGGCAATTACTGGCTTTGTGTGACTGATGTCGAGTTTGCCACACTACGTGTTGAATAATAATGTACGCTGATACGCTGTAGCATATAAAGTACAATCATACACACGCTCAATATGTGGTGGATATGTGAAACCAATATACACATACTTACATTTCAAACTTTCTTGAAAAAGGCAGTCCAAGTCTGTCGGATTTGCCAGACTCTACACAAAGCCAGTAAGCACAGTGTGGAATGACTGATTCATCTTTCGAAGGCAGAGGTGCAGCTACCACGACGCTTCGTCATCTCAATGCTTCGGAGCGGCATAGCCTAGTAAGAAGCCATCAGAAGGATCTCATAACGATAACTTGGTCGAAAAAGTGGAGGGTTCTGTGGGATATGTAAGAAAGCATACGCGTTACACAACAGCTACGAGAATGATCGACTGCACCTGCATGGTTTTCAGTACGTAGACTTAGAACTGAAAAATAAATGTGCTAACCTTGTTGATACTACTTTTCCGTCAGGACCACACGAGAGCACATTTGGTTTCTTTAGTTGAAGGTATCATCAGGTCCCCATGCTCGTTTGAGATGCAGCAGACAGAAGTTCGCTGAGGCGAGTGACTGCCGTTGCGGTTCATCGCTTCGCAGCAGATCAAGAACAGTACACCGCAACGATAGGTGAAACGTTCAGAATATGGTGACCAACTCCAACACCAACCCAATGACCCGAACAAAGAGGATGAACCGGGAGGACCGGGAGTCACACAAGTTCGCAGTTCGCAAGCGCGGCATACGGCATCCATTACAGCTGACCGGATACGGAAGCATATATCGAACGCCGTGTACAGATTGAAAAGAAAATCGTAGAAACTGTTGCAGGTGATAAATGCAGGGTATATTTTTCTTTTTGAGGCTCTGTAACAAAAACATATTAACGTTGAAATGCCATTTCATGAAGGAAATTGACAGATATTGCGTGACCACGTGACGCGTTTGAGCCAATTGTGGGTGTTGCGAGTGGCCCCCGTGTTGACGTCATCTTGATGGTGGACCGGGGTGGATATTCTATATAAACGTATGTTTTCTCGGTTTGACGCTAGGCGTGCTGCACTCGGATGAAGTCGAATGTTTAAAATTCGAGTTTAGAGAAACCGTGGGGTTTTAATGCGTGAATTTTCGCATGGAGAGTCCTTGTTGGGTGCTTTATCGACTACAGGTACGAAAGAGCTCCCACAGTTTCTGGTCAGAGTCCCTTTAAAACAATTGGAGAGCCTTGGAGAAGTGTTCTCAGGACTGCCTCACATCTCGCATCGTCGTGCAAGGTACCTACAAAACCACTTAGTTAGCGCAAAACTCAATAAGTCACCACCTACAACCATGGACTGCCACCAACGCAACGGATGAATATGTTAAATGTGCACTGCAACGCACACCGCAGAAACTGTGCGAAGCACGAACAACAATTTCCAAGTAAAAACCAAAAGTCCTTCCGATTGCAACAACGTACAACGTAATAAGCACGATTCATGCAAAGCACCATATGTTGGCCAAATCCACAACATCCCGAATCGGTTTGAATGATCGCAGATGTTCCTTGTTTGTCCATTATATTAATTTCTACTCCATTTGTACCATTACGCATAAACTCAGGCAGGGGCAATTTTGCGATGCGAGCGGGCCGGATCGTGCCCGGAAAAGTCGGCCCGTTCAGGACTGTACTGGGCCTCCCGCATTGTATTTTGTTACTATGTGAAAGAAAGGTTCAATACAATACAATTCAGATCGTATAATGCAATAACAGCGGAAAAATAAAGGTCCCTATGTTGCGTCGTTCGAATAAAGCCAGCCCCTCATTCACGTAAGTTAGCGCACACATAATACAATCTGGTTTTCTCTCAGACCGCAGCAGACAGTAGCGGGAGTCATTCCAAATACACAAATTCCACTCCACGATAAATGAATACCCCGGCGTATTATCTGCAGTTCGCAGCCTTAGCTCATAGATCAAATACTCCAGAGCCTCGTTACATTCTTTGTTCAGTCTCTTTATCATTCAGGTTTATCAGTCGAACACGGATAGCTCTCCTGGAAGACAGCAACGCCCCTACAAGTGTTCAATGGACGACCAGCGACAACGCTCCTGGAAGATTACCAACGCCGCTGCACGTGTGTTGTACACCTCTCCCATTCGCCCTTTTCCTAGTATATAAGCCCCTGACACCTATTTCCAAGTTTAATTCGGTAGAAGGGAGCGCTGACTGTCCGAAACATCGACCCCTAGATCTAACTAAATCCATTTCTAGCACATCCCCATTCAACTTTCTTTTTCAACTCTAGTAAAAATAACAAGTGTTTTAAATCCTTGTACTGCTTCATAAGATACTGCAGCAATGCGTACCCACGGAACCATATTGTGATGGTTGCCGTCCCGCTATTCACAAGGATGTCCAAATACACGAAGCGAACACAGTATTTCAGTTGGCATCTTCAACAGGACTGCTGTACATCCCTTTGCGCTATGCATGCTGGACGCTCACACAAGAAATGCGTTCCTACCATCCGCAACCACCTTCTGACCTCCTGCCGAACACGATCCAATCGCCTCGAGCAACATGAACAATTTCACGTGCCGCCATCTATGGTGTGTTCCGAAAAGTCGCTCGATCGGATGGACCGAAGCTGATCCCTGATTGGCCACTTGCGCGTGTTGCTCCCACGTCTTCCGTGGCCAACTGCCGAATACTCGCGACTCCAATGAACTATAGTTGGCGCCCCAAAAGTCCAAGATGGCGGACTAGTGCAGGTCTCCCGAGCAATGGGAGGGTAGGGACTGCGGTGTCGACCGTAATATGTAAATCTGTTTCAGTTTTTAATATACAGAAATTCACGTGTTAATTATTTATTTAATTATTACACGTTTAATTATTAATTAATTTAATTAATTCTGTATTTTTGTCATCTCATACTGTGCTGTTCAACTCAGAGTAGTCGGGAAAAAGTTTCCGTCGTCGGAGTTTGTTTTCAAACGTGGTGAGTCGAGCGAAGGAATCGTGCATTTTGGAATCTAAGAGGGTAAAACAGGGATTAGTTGCTTAAGAAGAGTGACTTAGCACGTTTTATGGAATGTGGATTAGTAGTGTGCAAGGCAATGCCATTTTTGAGTTTCTGCTCCGATTATCAGTGCTGCAAGGGAACAACAGCTCTGTTGCAACTGCAGTGTCTCTACGAATTAGGAAGTTCTTTTTTTTTTAACTGTGAGGCAATATAAAAATTTGTGATACACAAGTTAACGTTCACTTGGACGTTTGTAGGAACTCAAGAGAGAACACGTCTTTGTTTGGTTCAGTGACGACGACACGTGCTCATATGGCGTTACGTTTGCAGAACTGTGCGACTGCATGTCAGAGGCCCACGTGAACGATACATATTTTTAAAACCCTTGGCGCACACACGTATATCTCACGTTTTGTGTTCACTTAACGCCGTACATGTGCTATCGTTTCACATGACATATGCTGAGCGGCGAAAATTTGAGCGCTGCATACATGCTCTGGCACACTGAAGTTCTTCTTCTTTTCTTTTTTTTCTGCACTGTTCTTGACATTCACGTACAACTTGGTTGATATTTTTATCTCTGCGAGTCATTCGTTGATACGTGTGCCGCACCAGGCAGAAGCTTTCTCTCCCCAGAGAACACCCACAGAGCGGATGCTTTTTCTACGCCTAATTAGTACGGTAGTATTGTGGACTTTGGCAGTGGCTGGCATTGTTTACGTCGGCGAGTCAAAGAAATGCTGGTTCCTTGTTCTGTATTCCTAAAATTAATAGTAAGGTAAAACCGCGGACACACACTTGATCACGAAAGTCGTCTGACGGGTCGTCTGGGATAGCTCGTGAATATCACTCTGAATTATCATGAATTTGAGTGAATTCGGCACGCTCTTCATATTGGTGGGGTAAAAAAGTGACCTTTACTTGTCAAATTTCCGAATTCAGTTCTCAAATATTTACATAATTAAACTTGGTGTACATGACATTCACATTAGGATGTGGCAAAAACCGAATAAGAACAAATGCTGTTGACCGCATGATTCTAGGTGGCGTAGCTTTTTTTATTATAATTCAATTACACGTTTTCTGGGACACCCTGTATATACAAGGAAAGGAAGACAGGTGTACACGTGGTGCTGGATTGGTAATCCTCCAGGAGGGCATAGCTCGGCGCAATCATGATCGCAATGCCTTATCAAAGCCTGATGATCGCGATCATGAGTGCGATCACGAAGCACTGGCAAGGCTGCCGCGATCGTGGTCGCGCCGAGCTATGCAGGAGGGTCGTTGTTGATCAACTATTGGAGACATGCAGGGGCGTTGACGGTCTTCCGTTAGGGTTCTCCCTGGTTGTGCGGTAAACACGAAACCATGAAAAGACAAACGCCAGACTGCTTGAAAAAGCGGCGCTATTCAAGGCACGCGCGTGCTCGTCGTGTGCGTGACCCCGGAAAAGGCAGCTTACCTAGAAAACTAATACCTGAAATAGTGTGAGCGGCAAATAATGCTGTCGTTTCACGGAAACGGTTCCCGTGAGCCCCGACCATCATACACACACAGACTTTTAACCGCATTAAGTGCACCGGGGAAGCAGTTACCACGCTAAAATAGCTGCGCGTGACTGCCTGATAGACCTCTTCGAAGCGGGCTTAGGTCATCAGCATCCTGTCCTGTCAGCCAATTGTGGACGACCGGGAGCACACACGCCGCGGGACCTCGTGGGGGCATGGTTTGGGTTTGGACAACGACGACGTCGAATATCTGCGGTCGAAATCCGTAGAAATATTGCGAAACTCAAATTGTCAGCGATGGAGGAAGTGATTCATTATTCAATCAATTAATCAATCAATTGATTCATTCCCCATCTGACTCATTTTTAGCGCAGGAGAAACACGGGAATGCTAAGCCTAACGGATTCTAAACTTGCCGGCTTGCGAAAGGTAGGGTCGTTGAAATGGGCTAAACAACCTCACTTTAGTGAGGTTAGGTTAAGTTAGGTTCTACAGATTGGGGGGATCTGGGGGAGCCCCCCCCCCCCCCCCCCCCGGCACGCACTAGGCGGTGCGGGCTTCGAGACTGTGCCTTGGGGTAGGTCAGAAGGTCCTCAGCCAAGATGGCGCTTCGCCATCAAGAAACCGGCGATAAAATTTAATTTTTATACGTTTCACGCAATATACGAGCATCATACCTGTTCAAATTCGTTACTAATTAGCTCCTCTTTCACGTAAAAACGTTTGATTTTCGTTTTTATTTTGTTTTCTTTTGAAAAAGGCAGTGGTCCCGATACGGAACTACATCCATGCTTTATCCCACTTCACCCACTCTACCCATTTCCTGTTTTTTTTTTGTTTTTTTTTGTTCTTCTCTTTCTTCTATGTTTTTTTTTTTTCACCCACAAACTCGTTTTGAAATAGCCATTGCTGACTGGGTCGAGACTAACCGCTCCACATTTATCTTTCTTTTTCCAATCCAATCCAACCTGTGTCAACAGTTAGATACAATCTTAGCCATAGGTCAAATTAAAACGTATTTCACGGAAATTTTGCAATTTGCTCGCAAGTGACCGTCCACGAGTCGGTAACATCCGCTGTGTATGACGTCACGGGCAGTGCGCCTCGTCGGCTGGTCATAGCAACCGCCGTGTATGGAATATTTTCGCTCTTTGAACAATTTTCAACTGGAATGCTTTAGTACAGACAAACAAAATGGAATGCTCATTGGCTTCTGTACAACAAAACATGGCGTATTCTTATCCTTGGGGTTGCAATAGGGGAGTAGAGCAACTGATACACCCCAAATACACCTAAAATCAGTATTATTTGTTCGAGTATAAAGGATGTTTTCGTCTGACCCATATGCTGACCCACATACAATATAATCTGTCTCTGTCTGATTCACTCAGAGAGATAGAGAAATTGAGATTGTGGTTGATACGAATGGAAACGATCAAATTATGCTCAAAATGTTGAACAGACTCTGAAGCCGTATAAAATGGTTAGAACGAGAAAATTGAGTGCATTTAATTATAGTAAGGGAATTTTCTGGGGCTAGGAAAATTCTCATTTAAAATTGCAGGTCAACGTTTCGCTAAACATGAACAACGGGTGACTGGGGCTTATAAAGACAATTGTGGGAAGGGAGAGAACACATGGTCGGGCGTTTGTAGCATTCAAGGAGTGTCCTGCCTGGTCGTCAATGAACCTCTAAAGGTAAGAAGAGACAAGGCAGAAAGAACGGAAGGGGGTCGTTAAGAACCCATTGGCTGCAAAACCAATACTGCAGACTGTAGACAATATACCGGGGCCTTCTTTAATTCTACACTCGAATTTGTGGATCAGGGATGATCCACGCCGTTATCTGAGTGTGATTTGAAGAAAACCCGGATAGCAAGAGAAACACGCTAATCTCCTTGAGTGATTGGCCAGCTTGACTGAAATGACAGGAAACTGGGAGACTTGGTTTCTTTGTAATATCAGATCTATGGTTATTCAGGTGTACCCTAAAGGTGTGGCCTACCTATTGCGCTTTACAGGAATTTTATTCTAATAGATATGCTACGTTCGGCGCGCTGCAGTCAAAATCGCCTGTAGTTTTACTTGGCAATTGCTCTTCGTGCTTCGTACATTGTTTGCGCTGTGCACCAGACTAACAAATTTGGCATCTCCGTCCATTGAATGGGTGACAGCCTATGCTGGTACCTTATTGACTAGCCGGTCTTGGAGGTACCTTGCACGCCGATAAGTAATGTGAGGAGGCTCTGATTGGTGGACATAAATACAGTTTCTGAGTACTTAAATATCAATACAAAATTATTTGTTGAAAGAGGTATTTAAATACTGTGCATAAATAGTTTTCAATATGAGTATTTAAATACAATATACAGGGTGTCCCAGAAAACGTGTCATTATTTTATAATAAAAAAACTACACCACCTAGAGTCATGCGGTCAATGGCATTTGTTATTACTGGTTTTTTGCCACTTCCTCATGTGAATGTCGTGTAACGTAAGTTTAATTATGTAAATTTTTGCGAGCTTAAGTCGGAAATTTGCCCAGTAACGGTCACTTTTTTACTCCACCAATGTGAAGAGCGTGCCTAATTTAGTCAAATTAATGATAATTGAGAGAGATATTCAGGAGCTATCCCATCGGAAAAAATAGCCGAACATCATGCTCTACAGAGGTCGCACAGAATAGCGCACAATGAATTTTTCAGCTCACAATGAATTTTTCAGCGCAATCTCTGTCAGTCCGACGAAAGGAGGTTGGAAACCCAGGCCTCCTCGACATCGCAAAAAAAAAAAAAGATAAAACAGGCACGGCTTATCACGTCCGACTTTCGCTGGAATAATGATTTCCCTCTCCCAATCTTAGGAACTGTTACTTTTTCTACTATCACTCGGTGGGCTCGCTTTGGAACCTCCTTTCGTCGCAATGAGAGCGATTGCGCTCAAAAAGTCATCGCGCGCTATGGTCCGGTGCTCCGAAAAGCATGATATTCGGCTATTTTTTTCGATTGCATAGCTCGTCAATATCACTGTGAATTATCATGAATTTGAGTGAATTCGGCGCGCTCTTCATATTGGTGGGTTAAAAACGTGACCTTTACTTGGCAAATTTCCGAGTTCAGTTCGCAAATATTTACATAATTTCAACTTCGAGTACATGACATTCACATTAGGAGGTGGCAAAAACATAATAAGAACAAATGCTGTTGACCGCATGATTCTAGGTGGCGTAGTTTTTTTTATTATAATTCAATGACACGTTTTCTGGGACACCCTGTATATATAGATCCAGTATTTAAGGCGGACTCATGCGGTCTAGTTAACGTTCGCTTCCGGAGGGAGCTGGCTGCACCGACCCAAAATTGTTTTATTCGCTTTGCTTTCCTCCCGAGCTTTAAGGAAGTAATGTAGTCGGCGCCAGCGTGCAGAACATGATAGCGAACGACAAAGCCATTATTTTCATTCGCAGGAATCTGTAAAACTGCAGTAAGCTTGTCGAATTTGTTGATTGCAGTCAATTCCCCGACTGCTACCGTAGGGAATGACACAGTTTTGGCCCAAATATCGCGAGAGTGCGTGCCGAGAGAAGCGATTTTGTTGCATCTCTCATAGACTCCCATATATTGAAAATTTGACAAAGTGTAATTTGCCAAAAATCAGTGGATCGCGTCAGGCCTTCAAAAATATGTCCTTCCCTAGATAAACGCGACGCGAACTCGCCTGTACCTGGGTGATTCCATCGAAAATCAGCCAAGCATGGAACCTCGACATCTCCGGTCTCACCGTAAAAAAAAAGAGAAAAAATGTGTTACCACATCGCAAATGATGAAAAAAGACCATAAAAGGAACTTCCATATTATAACCGTTTTCGAGGGAGAGGAGGTATTGGCGCGTGGTCGTTTCGGCCTACTTTGAGCGCTTTCCAAGCGGTAGCGGTGGCCCGCACGGCAGTTATTTTTTTTCTGCTTATCCTCTGGCAGGCGGGCAATAGATTGACGGCTTATTACTGGTTTGGCGCAAAGAACCACTATTCCAAAAATTGCCAAACTTGGGTGACAGCGTTAAACTGGCTGCAATTCAAAGCCTTCTGCCGGGCTGCACATTTATCGCACAGACATATAACACAAACCGTTGTGTTCGCCGTTAAAAGCTCTTTCTGTTGGTACCGAAATCATCATAATTTCATCAGCGCATCACATCCATATTGCCCTGAGCACAGAAGCGGTTTCATAAAATTGGCAGATTTAGCACGCTTCTGACCCAAACAACCCACCAAAAACATCCCTCGATTTTTTTATATGTGACGCAGAAATCCTTTCCGCGCGCACACACAAAAAATCGTGATTCGTTCTTGATCCTGCTTCACGCAGCGATTTTTTAAATCAATGCAGGATACGCACTCTACGGGGTCGCCTGCTGGGAACCCCCAGCGCCGAAGTCGTGCGCGCGCCGAAAGCGGAGGATACTTAAAAGTAACTGCATATACACGTACACGTGCAGACATTTTACTTGATTAACTTCGTAGGGCAGCACAGATAGAATCCTGAATATTCAACAACAACAGCAAGATAAACGATAACTACATACATATTTACACTGGTGACATGAATTTCTGTATTTGCTTTAGCTTGACATCTGTTGCGGATGCGGTTTCCTTCTCTCACAGGTAATAGCAACGAAGTCCCACAACTGATCGAACACCTTTCCACTCCTCTAGTTTTATTTATCTCTACCTGTGCACATCTTCAGCTGGAAGATGCAGGAGTGTTATATTATGGATCCTCTTTGACAGTGCTGCTGTGAACTCTGCTGCGTTCTGTATTGCCTGAGTTGCTGAAGAGTGCAAGTTGTACATTGTTGCTGCGTGCTTGACGACGCCTCCAACTCCATCGCACGCATTTTTGCCGTGACCCGGAGCCGAAAAAATCCATCTCTTGGCGGTGGCATTACGACTCATCTCAAAGTACTGGAACCTGTTTTTAAAATGAGCGGTTGCCCCATCGGAGACCTATACTGTGCTCCCATACAGAGGGCCGTGGTGTTCCATGTGCAGTTCAATGGTCGACAAACAAAGGAGGGCTGCAGCGCTATCATGTCTGGTGTCGTCGGATATGAGGCGTAGCAGCGAGCTCCACAGGATGCAGTCACTACGCACGTGAAGAGTGAAATTTCGTTTTTATGCCAATGGTAACTTCGAATCTCATTCGGCAGAATGATCGTCCAGTCTCGGAAAAGTCAAAATGAAGCACGACATGGCCATGCCTCACAGCACACTTCTCCCGGTGTATGGCTTCCCGCTGCATCTTCCTCACATAACCGTGATTCACGAAAGTACCGACCCAGCGCTGCAAAACAGCGAGGAATTCGCTCACCGATGCTGTCCGTCTTAGCCGTCCTCCGTTCTGCCATGTAGCAAACAGGATCTCCTCATTCATTGTCGGGGATACCTAAACTTTCTGGTGTCAGAGCTTCCGAACCGGGACACTGGTCACAGTCTCCCGAGAGGCATGCTTCACATGCACATATTGATGATCTCCTGTAACGTCAGCTCTTTCTCGCTGTGTTTGTATGAGTTTGTTAATTTCTCCAATAGTTTCGCCGGGCGCTGCGAAAGGCACATAATCGCCGTTGCTTCCGTTGTCACTTCCTCTGACTGCATCGAAGTCGTTAGGTGAACAAAACAGTTCCTGCAGATCATGTCCCATTCGCGTGCATTCGCTGTCCTCTCGGCACCAAGAGCAGATTTCAGGGCTTACATACCAATGCTAGACACATATCAGAAGTCCTTTGTACGTAGAACTTTCTTCTTGTGTCGACGGCAATAGTCTGCACAGTAAACACGTTTACTACTGTGCATCGAACTCATTCTTCTCAGAAGAAGGCACGACGAATCACGACATCACAGGCGATGGAAACAACACTTACACACAGATTCAACCTAAAGACGCGGAGCGTAGGCGACGAGGTTGTGCTGTTGTCCGAGCGGTGCAGGTAAGGGGGAACTAATTGGAAGTACACATACACTTTTTGAGTCAAAATTATCATTTCAGTCATGTGAACATGTACGTGATACAGGGCTTCAGAGGCGTGCGTTGAAGGAAGTGTGCAGGCTCCCACAGCCTTAACGTCGACTGCTGTCGAAGTGCAAGGCCACCCGAGGAAGTGTCCAAACGCTTTTTCGGAGACACAAGTGAGATTAGCAGTGGTCATGGCGACGCATAGGAACGCGGTTGACTGTGCTTGAGTGCGGCTTCCTGAGTAGTTGCTGCCTTTGTGAAGCTACCGTTTCGCGCAATTCATACGTAGGCGGTTTTAGCACGGCACCGCCTATTTACTTTGTACATGAGCCCTGTTCATACAGGCCACAATACGAGGCGCAACGGGAAATTGTTCACGTTGCCTTCTAAAATTCTTTTACAGATATCAACCGCGTTCGGTCATCAACCGCTTTCATCATTTGCGATGTGGTAACACATATCTTTTTTTTTTAAGGTGAGGTCGGCGATGTAGAGGTTCCATGCTTGTCTGATTTTCGGTGGAATCACCCACCTGTTTCGTGTAGAAACCTAGCTGGGTTTACGAGAACAAAAATTCCCCATAAACTTCTTAAGAAGTGAGTCCGCCTTAAGTACCATAAATACTGCGAGCAAGATGTCATCTGGAATTGCAGAAATAATAATGGCAGCAACAAATCAGTAAGGAAGGATGGCATTTATTTGTAAGTTTTCGTGGCGACTTTACTATTAGAAGTCTCTCAAAGACTGCATCTTCTAGGTATCTTCTGTTCGGCCGTAGAATCAGATTCGCAAAAGGAGGACAGCTCTCCACAGGTGCGATGAAGAAAGGCTCCTATTAAATTTGACGATCATGATGCATGATGTAAAACCCCCCATCTTCACCAGCTCGCTTGCTTCCTAGCCATTTTTTCATTGACGATCATGCTTCGTGCAACAATCTAGTCGGGTAGTCCCGACCGTTGTGCGCAACAACAGTGCAAAAGTGGACATTTAAATAATTTGTTGCTTGCGAAAACACGCGTTATCGGTCCCGATTCGAGGAGAGAAGGGGGCGTACGCCTTTTTGTGGCAATTTAGGTATAAGGTAATTGCCACAAAAAGGCGTACGCCTCCCTCGCTCCTCGAATCAAAAGCCATAACCCTATCATTCGTGGCAATGATTGGCGCACTACGTGCTATGCGGTGAAGTTCTGGTTTTAGAGTTTACTATACAACCAAGTTTCAGGGAGAGCAAGAGGCTCAGAGGAGAGAAAAGGAGATTCAACAGCGCAAACAATAAATTTTAAGTCATGAAAATGCTTGCTTAAGCTCCGAATATTCAAATGAACAGCAGATAGACTAGCTTCAGTCACAATATTAGCTAAATCAATCACACACAAATCAGTCGTAGAATAAGTACAATTATCTAGTGCTACTGAATAACAGGAAGAACAGAGCGAAATAAAAATAAAGTAGCGAAGGGGAAAAAAAGACTAAAAGATTTAGACTAGACACCTCAATATCCCTGCGATGTGAAGTCTTCTATGTGCTTTATGGTTTGAGCGGTTTTCCCGTCCGCTTGCCTAAAGTATATGCGCCCGTTGCGAACCCATACATATACGCAAAGCCACTTTTTTTTGCGAATTTCCTGACTCCCCATGTTGAAGTTTTGTTGCTTGCAGCGAAGCTTTTTCATGAGAACGGTAATACTAAACCCCCAGAGACCGCATTTGCGCTAATTCAGTTCTCCGTGAATTAGAAAGCCACATGTTCAGGACTTGTTTGTCCTGCGTTGAACCGCACTATTATCAGACGTGCTCGTGCATTCATAGGAAAGGAAGGCGATAATGACCGCGATATCTGCAGCAGAGGCGACGGCACTTGAAGCGCAGCAGATATCTCGCTCACCTGTAACAATTCCCAAGCAGCACAATGTACTGAAAGTCGGGTGCAATAGGGGTGGACGGTATGTGCAGTGGAGTGCAGCTGTAGCTTCCACAGTTTCGCCACGAAAACCACCGCCCCCTTGACCACGTGATCATCAGTAACGAATCACGACAAAGTAGCCGGAAAACGGCGCCAAAAAGCGCGCGCTGGCTGATTGAACTGCGAATGTGCGCAGCGTGCTATCTCCACACCCTCTCACTCGAATTATCTCTCCCCCCCCCGTTCCGAGCGCTTCGCCAGGCCATCTGCTAATATGATCGGGAAGCAGAAAATGAAAATCCAGAAGACGAAGGAATTCACATGTACAAATTTATTGACACGGTAAACACATAAACAAGAAGCAACATTTGAATGCAAGTAAAACTACACGATTATTACAGAATGCTGCAGAATAAATAGTGCCGAGCAACAGAAAGCGTGTCCTTAGGGAACCTATTCGGTTTGGAGAAAGTAGATATTATTATACACATATATAGCACGTGATGAGTCGCAGAAGCCACCCGCTTCATCCCAGCACAACTGTCGAATTTTCTGGTGACTGGGGCACATGCTCGCGGATCGCAGGGCCACGAACAGCTGTCGGTGTCTGAATGAAAAAATGAAAAATGAAAAAAAATGAAAAAGAAAAAAAAAGAAAAAAAAAGGAACCTGTTAACGATATGGTAAACCCGAGCACAGGCAACGTTACTTGGCTGAATACGCTATGTAAGACATGCTATCGTCACGCGCCTAATGTCGACTAATGAGAAAATTCGAGGAGCCCTGCGTACGCGATGCACGCTGTTTTCCTTTTCATGCACACCAGTGTATTAAACATCAGACACATTCAAATAGCGGAACAAAACGCAACAAGTAACGCCACGCAGAATCATCAACCAGATCATGACTGATAACCGGCAGAAAGTGATGTAATACGGGACAAGGCGTACCTCCATGCACACAGTTAAGCGACAGTATTAAAAGTCTGATCACTGACATGCATCATACGTTTGTCTGCTTACCTTTCATTCAGGCGCTCGTCCATGGCTCGAACATCTTCGAAATCCACGAAACGAAATCACCGTCTGCTCACATACGTAGACGCCAGCTACACAACGGTCAGACGGGTCGGCGCCTCGGAGAAACGAACGCGGGCGAATCCACCGGTTAAATGAGCCTCAGCCAATCATGATTGAGAAAGGTCACGTGGGGGACCGGAGCCAATGGAAAGTAAATAGCCGGAATTTGGCGGGAAATGCCAGCGGCGACACTATTGTCGCGGCGGCGAAACCCGCTTACTGTACCTCCTCTGGTATGTGTCTTATCAGTGTTCTTTAGTTTCACGAGTTTGTTCAAGGCCTTCCACCTACCCGTCCACCCCTATTGCACTCGATTTTCAGTACAATTTGCTGCTTGGGAACACGTCTATCCCAGAAAAAAAAAGCGGAATTCCTGGGATTTCTATGTATGACGATGCTATCTTATGTCCTCAATGCTCATTAGTTGGATTCAGGGTTGCGGAATGGGATCTTCCATCCCATTCCGAGGAAAGGAGATTTCCTATAACTCCATTCCTTTCAATTCCTTGGAATGAAAAGGCATGGTCAGTTCCAACTCTTGGTATGGCTTGGCAACCCAATTCCATTCCGTTAATTCCTTCAATAAAAGAAAAGGATCGGTAACCATACTGGCAAGTCCAGCAGTGCTAGAGGAGATTGGCATTACCAAGCACGAAGAAAGAACAAATACAAGGTTATTTCACTCTTGACCGTGTGCAGGTGCGGTGCAAAGGGTGCGATGGCAGAAACCAGCACGCTGAAACCAACACTGCCACCGGGGCACCCAGACCATTCCATTCCCATTACTAGGACAGTTTCTGCCATTCCATTACAATTCCGGCTCTGCTAAAAAGAAAACATCTGGAATGATTCTGGAATCATTCCAACTCCGGAGTGGCAACTCCGCAACCCTGGTTGGAATACACTCGTACTACAACGCAGGGAGAAGTAAGGATAAGTATTTTGCGCAATTTTGAATGACAAGTTTAGCGCCAAAATGACGAATGGATACGTCAGAATGACGAAATATGTCATCCGCCAATGAAGAGATCGCATGCAGTTATAAGAACATTTCGTCCATTTGAGACCGTATTTTTTGTCAGTAACAGCCCTGCAGAACATACAATATAGGAAAGATGGACTTCCCAACCACGCAACAGCGCCATTATAACAGTCCAAACACTCCTCTAGCTTTTTGTCCGCACACATCTGCAATGTGAGCGATAACGTCAGGGACAAATAAAGGCGGGATTGGGGACGTCCTCTGCAATATATTCGCTGTAATGGCGGCAGCCTGAAAATAGTTTGGGAGTGTGTGTCTATTTGTGTCTGTGTGGGAGGGGGGTTGTACCGGGTTTTTACACGGGCTGATGAGGATTCCGCATTGCTTCTATATCTGAAATCAACTATAAAATTTACGGGTTGGAACCTCACGATTCCCGCATCTCGACGCGCCCTCTATGTTTTTAGCCCATTCTGAGCAATGAAAGACCATGACACATTTCTTCGCGAGTTAATTACAAGCGGCGCAACTGCCGAGTCTTGTTCCTTTTTCCGTTATTATCACGACGACGGGATCTTTCATACCGCAATCTGAGAAGTTTGCATTTATGGTCCCGTTAACGACATGTCAGAAAATTAAAAAAAGAGGAAACAAACAACTGGCGAACTGTCAGAAAATTGCAGACATTGTTCGTGAATCAGATGGAGTGGTTACAACATATTGTCTGGACATAGCAGATCATTCTTCTGCGATATCATGTTTGTAACTTCCAAGTGCGAATATTGTTGTATTCGAAGCATAGGCCCATTGTCTTTTGTCACGTGTAGTGGCAATTATTTGTGCAGTATATCAGTTATAACCGGAGCGGAATGACAAGATATGGTAAGAAAAAAAGAGAGAAAAGACAAAATGGCACAATGATGTCATTGCGTATTGTGGTACTTAGCCAGAATACTATTGTGACTTTTGATGAAACGATAGGGGTAACGAAATCAAGTGCAGCATCGTACTTTTGCGTCATACAATAGTATTGGCTGCCCTTTGCCCTGTTGTTTTTGAGATACACATCCCCCATTATTGGCAGGAAAAAAATATCACTATGTGCATCACGTTCCTGAAGCCTGCGAACGAACGTGTACAGTATGCGACGTAACGCAAACTGTGTTTCTAGTGTGTGCACTTGAAATAAGTGAAACAATGTCAGCAGCAAACGTGCTGAAATCTACACCGTTCAGCTAGACTCTTAGAGCAGCCTCCACGAAAGTGGTGCTGAGGATACAGTTTAACTTGCATTGTTGCTTGGTGATCAGAAAGCGAAAACATATGGTATGCAGTTTCCTTGCTCCCTCGTCTGAAAAGACAACCTTTCATTCCTCTGCGGCGTAGCCCGGAGTCCGAGTGGTCGGATAACTTACCAGCAATAACGGGATCGACGCCGTTCTCACAGCTACTTGAGAAATCGGACGCACATAAAGGTACACCCCTGTAGGTTCAGCGTGCTTTTTTTTTATCGGTCATAGGTGTTTTCATTATAAAAAAGCAATGAGAGCTCTACAAGTATACGTCAGCCAGACCCAACCTCTCGAAGAGAGGATACAACTACCAAGTGACTAGCACAATCACCTGCAATTTGCCAGAACGGTAAATTAAAAGTGTGTTTTTAGCAAACCAATTCGCTACGTCCCGGTACCGTACGCGATACGATGACTGGAAACGATATCACGATACGCGAGACTGGTGTTTTGGTATACCATGGAAGCAAACGGTAAAGCTCACTGCGTTCACGCGGGCGGAAGCAGCCTTCCGATGTTACGTTGTGGGTGAGTTCTGTTACTGTAATCCATTTGGTTGCGTCCAAGTAAGGGGGGGGATATATTTATTAGACGAAAAGGAAAAAAAAAAACGGGGGAAAGCTCAACCAAACGGGACGTGGGCTTGTTATTCCGGATATAAATAAAGAAATAAATAAAATTAAGAAATAAAAAGAAAATAATTAAATCAAGAAAGAAGAAAGAACAAGAAATAAATAAATAAAGAAAAAGGGGTTCTTGCAATTACCTCGTGCAGTTAAAAACGTCAAAAACGTCACGGGTAGTTCGCCATACTTAGCCCCAGTCTTGTTCTTCTTCTTCATATTCTTTTTCTTGCGGGGCCCCGAAACCTGCTAAGGCCTCTTCCATATACTGGTCAAACGCGCTTCGCTATTACTCACGGCCGAGGACGGCATATGAAAGTGGGGGAGGAAACTATTGGCAGTCAACTATCGATAGTTGGATTCTTATACGACTATCACATACGACTAGTTTTGCATCACTTGTTGTTAGTCCACGTATTCCACAATAACATAGAGTATGAGAGGTAATGAATGTAACGATTAATAGGAACTGTATCAGAACCATATGTTGAGAAATTGCAACACAAGCTTGCTCGGAGTGGAAGAAGTGCCGGATTAAACAACCTTTAAATCCAAGTCCAAGACCCAAAAATGATGCCGCAAACAGTCATATCGTGCAACGTGAAAGAACTGATGTTCTGAGGCTGGAACAACATAGAAGGGACAATTACATATTCATAGTCATATCGTGCAATTTGCGCAATTTCACACTGTACGGGCGTGGAACCGTGACGTTTTCCTGTGTGCACGAAGGTATGCGTAGGTAACGTTTGATATTTTTTGATTGCGTGTTAGCGCCGCGAAGCAACTGTGGCTATGAGCGTCGTACAGATGTGGACAGATGGAGAGAACACAGCAGGAAGGAGTGGGGGACAGGGGAGTGTTAGTATGCGTCCTGGGCCGACTTCAGGGGTAACTGTGCCGACATTCGTCTGGAATGTCTTGGGAAAACCTCAGACAGCACAGCTGGTGACAGGATTCGAACCCGTGTCACATCCCAGTCTTCAGTACGACCTTGGCTACCACCAACGAGCAGGACGCCTTAGCCCATTCGGCCATTCCCGCTGGTGTTCGATAATTAAAACGTAATTTTATCCACACTGTGACACAGGAGGGACAAGCCGGGGTGGGCGGTAATAGTAACTACTTTGTTTATGATACTTTTAATGTAATACTTTTGCGTATTTGTATTACGTGTTATAATACTCATGCACATGAGGTACAGAGAATTGAGTTATTGCATATATGTATTATACTAGTTTTAAAGCTGTATTACTCAGGGGCGTCAGAAGGTGGGGGTACCCCCCCTCCCCTTGAACTTTCACTCTGACGGTCCTGGCCCCACAATTTTCATCTGTACGTATCGTCCAAGGCAGACTGGCTTTCAGCAATGTAACCGCGCAAGGTGAAGACGAACTCTCGTTTAAAAAGTAGCGACGGTTACGGCCAGTGGTGACGGTCCCCGACTGGCATCTTTTATCTGGCCCTCCTCCGTATGCCCGCGGATGATTCGGTTCACAGTGGGCAAGGAACACCCTATTCGCCGAGAAATCTGCCGTTGGGAAAGCCTCCCCGAGAAAATCCGATGACTTTGATGAGGTTTTCAGTAGAAACTAGAAGTAGGTTGCATCGTACGGTTGCCGAAAGCACAAAATACTTGTAGGACGTGGAGCATGGCTATGTAAAAACGTCCTTATCAAGTTTTTCATTAACCATTGTTTTATCTACACTATAAGAAAAAGAGGAGTAAAACGGGGAGTAATTGCAGCTTCTACTCCCCTAGTCTGCAATTACTCCCCATTTTAGTTCCCTAGCTCAACATTTAGTCCCGGCATTTACTCCCCAGGACTGTAAATCGTCACTAAACTTCGCGTATGGTCTCTTGAACGCAACAGTCTACGTAAATATGTGCCCTTGGTCAATTTGAGCGGCATAAGGCTGTATAACTCAAACAACGTAGCAATATTCCAACCACACAGAGTAAGAAACAGTTACCGCATCTTTCTCCACAAATTGTGTCCTATGTATGGCGCAAGATTTTATACCACGCGATATATCAAGGTTGACGGTTTGCTTCAGAGTATTTTCATGCATGCACTCGAATTATGTACTTGGGACTCGTAGGACTGCGCGGGAAATGCAGTCTCCCCTATGTGACATTCATTTACTCCCGTGCATTTACTCCTGAAAGGGAATATTTTTTGTGGCAAGGCATTTAGTCCCCAAAAAGTGTAAAAGTACTCCTTTTTTTCTCTTAGAGTGTAGACATTCGGGGAGCATAGCCACCTTCATACACTTTGAAGCTGATCAAAACTTGACAAAAGAGGTATCTGTGTTCCACCGCCTTTAACGTTTTCATGCTTCGGCGGAAATTAGACCCAGACTATTGGAACAAACGGGGAACCAATTGCATACACTAATATCTCCAAGAAGACAAGATCTGCAGCCGCGAAAAGGCGAACCCCCTAAAGCCATCCACAATATCATGCAGTTCC
Organism: Ornithodoros turicata; assembly: GCF_037126465.1. Lineage (NCBI taxonomy): Eukaryota > Metazoa > Arthropoda > Arachnida > Ixodida > Argasidae > Ornithodoros > Ornithodoros turicata. The sequence goes on from NC_088201.1 coordinate 188,617,316, forward strand.
TTATCATCTTCATATTCATCATATTCATCGAAGTTCCCTCTGAACGCTTCAGGAAAGAGTCGTTGCTTTTCAGAGATAAGAAACATTTTTCAGAACTTTGTTTTGTTTTGTTTTGCTGTTGTTGTTGACGCACACTATCTGCGACAAAATCCATTCTTCAGCTTTTAAGAATGAACGCGCTACACTCTATAGCATTATTTATGTTTTTCCTCTCCATTCTACTGGATAAACACTGAACTAAATTTTGATGTTGAAGTGCAAAGGCACACTGTCACAAAAACGAAAGCTTGTTCCCAGAGGTGGGCTTCCCCCTATGCATGCATACAACGTGGTTGAGCCCACTTTACTCGTGTTCTATGGAGAGATGGGTAGAGTGTGTTTTAAGATGTGTTCATCGTACCCTGAAATATTTTTTTAAATTTGCCGTTAGCACCGCGAGGCAACCGTGGCTATGAGGGGCGTGGATAGCATGAAGGAGGCTGACTTCAGATGGCGGCACCGAACATCTTGATGTAAGCTGTTTTACTCATGTTTCGTAATGTTCAGCAGCAGATTTGGCTTCTAATGCTGGCTCTCTTGCTAGAAGTATGAACCAATAAGCAGTTGGATAGAAAGGAGTGACCAATGCGGTTAGAATGAACATTATCAACACTCGCATCGCGGCTGTCCATCTTTGCAAAGAGGGTATACAACCGGCGCCATCTATTGTATGTGTAGGGCCGCCATCAGAGCATGTGAAAAAGTTTCATTGTGAGCCAGTGAGCAGCCGCGGATGGAGGCATGGTCCGATAGCAGTTGAAGCCTACCAGCCCCTGGCTACACCTATCGTATGGTAAAAGTTCCAATATCCCACAGTTAAACTTATATTATATCATCTAGAGATTTGAGGGAGTAGCAGTCCGGTCTAGCGATGAGTGGAAGTGCAGTTCGAGCCTGTTAGGGAGCTCTAGACATAAGTGACCAATGAGAGGCCTGTAGTCAGATGGGCCAATGAGCACAACCACTTGTAGTTAGATGAACCGATAGCAGTTGGTGTCTACCGAGGGAGCTGACTGACCGATGAGCGCAAGAGATGACCAGGACTAACGATCTCTCTGATACAGCGGAACCAACCCACAGCTGGACCAGCAGGCTGTTGTACCAAATAAAGGTTGAAATCAACAATTGTTGTGCGTCTTGTCTGAAGCCGCTGCATTGTGGTTGAGGAGCGACAGGCTAGCCAATCACTGTTCAGTAGGCTTAGCGTGGACCAATCAGGGCAAGCCATCGGTAGGCTTCGGTGTGAAGAGCCAATCAGTAGGACCAATCAGCATGAAGTGGGTGGAGCCAGTAAAGAGTTGTGCCGCAAGGTAAGTAGCGTGGACCAATCAGGGGCCAGCCATCGGTTGGCTTAGAATGAACCAATCGGTGTGAAGGCCCAATCAGTAGGCTTAGCGTGGACCAATCAGCATGAAGTGGGTGGAACCGGTAAAGAGGTGAGTTTGGGCATCTGAGATAAAGCCACAGCGGGGCTGCCGTCGCGCAGGTGGAGGCGGGCCAATCGGAGCACTAGGAGAGTACGACCAATCGGCGGAGCCAGTTAATTAGCATAATGGGTCGGAGTGCACCAATCAGCGCAAAGAGTCAAGTAATTAACATAAAAGGGGCGGAGCTACAGGCGACCAATCGGCTGCCACGGGCCAATCAACGTGAAGCGGGCGGTGCCAAGTAATTAGCATAAAGGGGTGGAGCTACGATCAACCAATCAACGATCAGTAGGCTCGATGTGCGCCAATCACCGTGGAGTGGGTGGAGCAACTAATTAGCATAAAGGAGCAAAGCTACGATTGACCAATCAATGATCAGTGGGGCTTGGCGTGGACCAATCAACGTGAAGTGGGCGGGGCTAATGGCGGCCAATCAGATGGCTTTGGAATTGGCTTGTGTTGGATTACAAGTGGATTGTGTTGGCTTAGACTGGATTCTGTTGACTTAGAACTGGATTTTGGCTTAGAATTGGATTAGAATCGGCCATCTTGGCTTAGAAAAAAGTGGTCGTTGTACAGTAGGGTTCTTATACAGTATGAAACTATACTACTGAGGGCTTATGGCGTAGATTACTTAGAGAATCTTTGCAGATAGCTACATGTGGCAATTGCCTCTCTGCCCAATCCTCCTCTCCGGAGATCTTTGTGAATTTAAGCCTTGGGTGGCATTAACATTTTGAGCTGTGTCTGAGAAATTGTTGTCTGTCATTTTTTCACTGTCTTGGGTCTTCACGTCGTCATTGTTCGTAATCTCCCGTCGCCCCCTTGCGTAAACCAGGCGGATGAACACGAAATTCACAGCCGGATAGATGATCCAAAGAGCGCATTGAGGCACTGCTCCGCGCAACAAATCCGTAAACCGAAACCGATTAATTCCTCGAAAAAATATTGTGTGTCAATGCAGTTTTTTTAGTAATATTTTTCGCTGAAGGTCCCGATACGTAAAACAGAGGTTCGGTATTAGTGCGAAGTAAAATTTAAAAGTAAGGCTGTTTATTTACTTAGTGAGCGTACGCAAATGGGCCGCACACTAGTCAGTTTATAGCCGATGTCCCAAGGATCTTTAACAAAAAGAAAGTTCTTCGATGGCGCCACCTGTTTGCAAAGTATTCAGTCGGAGGACCTTCGTGAAGCACCCTGTATACCACTGTTGCAAGAGCATCACAAATCAGTGCTGTGTGGCACGGGAACCCATGCTACCCACATCTACGTATTCTCTGCTTTGATAGTGTACTGTGTTTCTAGGAATGTCCCCGTCTCAACAAAACTGTGCAGCAATGAATTTCTCTCCCAGCGGCACGTGCCGGTGGGAGAGAAATTAATAGGGCGCGTGCACATTTTGTTCCTTTTTTGTATTTCAGGCAGCCTGTAGCACAGGAAAGCATGGAAAGCCGGGAATACCGAGGAACTCTTAACACGACTCCACTCGAAAGCTGAAGAAAATAAGGAAGCTGACAAGGAGCTGCTCAACTCAGTACAATACGTTTCGCGGTTGTACACTGGCAATTCTCTTTTCCACGCCACTCTTGCCAGCGAAGGAGCAGAGGGCAGTCTTTCAGAGGATGCTCGATACAGTTTTGTCATGGCACGGCCACACTGGATTGATCTCTGGAGGAATGGAGGGATAATACAAACTGCGCCACAGTGCAAATTATTTCGTTGAATTCTTCCTGAACAGGAAGCCCCAATAAAAGCCTGAAGGAGGAGTGAATTCACGCAGCGCAGTGCATAACGTGCTGTTGGACGCGAGCGTATTACGGGCAGAGCTATTCCAGTTGGTCAGAGTAGAGTACATCATATTTCCATAACAAATTGATACAGTGCCGAAAATACTTAGAAATAAAGGAAATAGAATAATTAACGCAGGGCTCTAAGATAAAGGGATCAAACGCTATTCGCGTGTAATTGATCCGGCTGAATATGAGAAGGGAATCTAACATACGGCATGTAACATAAACAACGAAATTTGGCCGAGGCAGGCCACAATTAGGGACGACACAAACAACGAGTTTGTTGTTGCATTCGTTGGGCATATACCAGAATGGCAGGTAACCGACACAACTCTTTGCAGATCACTGGCCAAAATAGAACAAAACAGTACCGAAACGAGAAAAAGAACGACAGCAATTGAATAAACAGTATAACATACGTACTGGTCATGGTTGATCACATATCGTCAGTATCACAAGGAGCTATGGGCGCAAAGTGATTTTTAATGGCCTTTTAAAACCATATATTGATCTACTCCCTTGTATATGAAGTGGTTACGTATTCCATATTTTTGCTGCTGTATACTGAAATGAACAATAACCTTAGTTTGTCCTAATTTTGGGAAGACTTAATGAGTGCGATCCATGGTACGACTTCCATCCATGGTATCCATGGTACGACGAACAGAGGAATAACACTGTTGCTTTCATTTAGATTAACAAGTGGTATGAAACACATATCATTTCTTCCTTTTTAGAGGATAGAACACAACCTGCGCATTAGCAACACTTTTACCTGAGGGACATTCAGCAATTGAAAGGCAAAAGTAACACTTTCCTGTCTTTGCAGTGATAATATAGCGCACAGCGCTTTCTTTTGCGCAAGATTGATGGAGTTAGTTGTTGAGTCGTAGGTTAGGGCAGAGCATTCAATACCATACGTAATATGACTTTGAATGAAGGGCATATAAACCGCTCTGTGAATCGACAACAGGAAAATAATCTAAATTTAGTTATTACATAGATACCCGAATAGACCTTTTTGCGAACATGCGATGTGTGTTCATGCCACGATAAGTGTTCGTCAAGAATTATACCTAAATAGTTGACAGATGAGCGTTTACTAATAGTGTCGGGGCCGAGTACTAAATTGGCACTGAATCCTCCCGTGAACATTTGAGGTGATTTAAACACAACATACCGCTGACCAGCTGACCAGCTGACAGTTAAATCGTTGAACTTCAACCCTGTATGGATCTTAGAAACTGTGTCATTTGCCTTAGCGTACAGATCCCTGATGTTGGAGCTTTGTAGACATATGGAGGCGCCATCAGCATATAAAATTGTTGGTACGTTTAGGTAGGAAATCAGATCATTCGTATAAACCAAAAACAAAAAAGGCCCGAGAATTGACCCTTGCGGGACACTGGCAGAGTGATAATGATTATGATGGTTTGACACTTAATGGTGTGAAAACATTGACAGTCAAATAGTCACAATGCATGTATGAAGTAAAGAGAGGAGCTGTAAAGAATGGGCAAATAAATCGTATTTGCATCTGGCCAAGGTGCTCTTCAGTGATAAATCACTTGAAACAAATAAGCACAATGCAACTAACGAAACGTCATAGGGCATCTTCGCAATACGATATGTTTGAAGCCTTTAAGAATACCTCAGTTTGTATTTTGTTTGTCTCCTCTGAATAAATAATTTACTTTGGACGGATTTATTCTGAATTCTAATTCAATGGCATTAGTGTGTAGCATTATTTCCGCAGTGTCGAGATCTCATACAGCAATTGCATCAAGTCTGATGGCTGATCACAAGTATATACATTAGGGTGCAGCGAGTTTCATATTTTGCGAATAAGTCTCATGGTAACAAGAGGCAATCATAATGTAATAATGAATTTTCGTTAGCTGAACTGAGTAACCAATTCAGTGCATTATGATATGTACAAGGATGTAGTGTAGAGGTATGCAGGTAGAAATGTAGTAATGTGTGGTACAGCACTACAATCGCATTGGAGAGGAGACCTTAACACCTCTCACAACCAACACTGGGTGGAAGGATGAAGCGGGTGGGTGCAAAATGTACTACAGCACGTATTTACGTTTCCAAAGTTTCCAGCTCCCTTCCGTCACATCAATGGGAAATGGTATACGGTAACCTAGAAACAACATATTCACCACCGTCAATCGTCCCATGTATGTGAGGAACGTATCATTACGCGACCTGCAATATCCCCAGTTGGAGCGCCGTAAGCCCCCGTTGGCACACATTCCCTGTATAGAAGTGCGTAATGTTATTTCGGCGAGATGGTCACCAGCATGCAAGGGAATACGGGCCTTTTGCGATCAATTACCTTGTTTCGCGTGCTGTACGTTCCGCCTACCGTGACGACGTGCTTGCACGAGAGTCATTGCGAGCATGGCGTTAGGCTCATCAACGTATAGTACACTTTGTTGAACTTCCTCAACCATAGAGAGGCTATATTGATCCTTGCAGTTCATGACACAAGTCCCGCACCAGATGACGATCCGTGGAAATGCGTCCCTATTTTAACCCAACTACAATAGGCGACCGAACACTGACAAAAGTACACCAAACTACCCCGTGTGAATGCGCACTGCTGCCTCTTCAATAAAATGGCCAACCCTCTCGGTGTACAATGCTTTAGCGACTATGCGTCGCCACGTATCGCATTTCTAACATTCGGATAGGCCTAATCACCGATACACAGCCATGGTTCACTCGAATCTCACAGCCCCACAATTTCCCACAATTTGAGTGATTACGCTAAAATTTCTGACTTACACAATACGTCCAATTGGTGGGTGAATACTAAACTATAGGATGCTCATCGAGCAAGGTGTTGGCGGACACCTGGTAGGTGGCGATGAGAGGGACGATGACCAAAGGAGCCGTGTGAGAACCGTCTCTTGAACATTCCACAATAGCAATCTATTGGAAGCGAACTAAATGCAGATATCTAGTAACTTATAGCATACAATATCAAGTAACTTAAACATGCTCATCTGAAGAAAGTAAAACGTAGTTTCAATAGGTTTTAAACAAAGAAAAATTGGTCTTGAGTTTTATTTCTGGATGTAACGAATTCCATGCACGTGTGCTATAATGTAAATTAAAGACAATGCTTGGCGAGTGGGTTCTCGACGCTCTGCGCTCATTGGTGTCCAAGTGACTCAGGATACTGAGAGTAAAAGTTAATGAAATTCTGGTAAAAATTTGCCGTATGGCAAGCACCCTGGCAATGCCATTCTTCAATGTGAGCATGTCAATATTGAACCCATTCGACCGAGGTTTCAGTTGAACAACTGGAGTTAGCAGTATCTTAAACAACGAGATTTGGCCGAGGCAGACCACACTTAGGGACGACACAAACATGTATTAGCATCATTAGTATTATTCATTAGCAGTATCTGTCCCAGTTACAGAATATGCGTCCAAGCTTTAACCAAAATACTATTTCTGCTTGGGTATTTCTTCATACAATTTTCTGCACAAAGCATGGCCTGGGAACCCCGAATCGTCAATAAGCGGCGCAGCTTTCCTCAGTGACGTCCTGAAAGAAGAACAAAGAACATTGAAATCCAGACAAACCACGTGTTGCGAAGAAACTTCGCAATGAGACAAGGGCTGCACAGTAATGCCAAAAAGACAAACAATTGACTATTATTGTTATAGTTGATATTCATTTTAACTTTTTATTCATCTAGGTATAGCTAGTTTTAGGTATTCGTATTGCAGTTGATGCAAATACAGGGGCAGTTAATAAGGGTGCTTCTCAACGAGTGAGCCCTAATGTTCCTAAATGTTCGGTTCGACATGATGTTGTTTCGACAGCAGCCTCGACTCCATATCAAGTTTCGTAATTAGATACGTTCATTAATAAGATATGTCGGTTGTTTAAATGAATAATTATGGTTCTGAGGTCTGAAATCCGGAAACCAGAAACCGCAGCGTGCTGCAGTATGACAGGAGCAAAAACGCAAGATATGCATGTGTCCAGCGGAGTCCCGTGCCAGATGCGGATGGTTTTTCGCCTTTCCCTTGCTGTGACCCGCTCTCTCAGTATGCCGTCGCTCAATCGGTTTTGCGCACACAATCTTTGCTGCCGTTAATAGCGTCGCTATCGCGATGATTTCTAGTTCTCCGGTGTTTCCGGTCACAAATGTAGAGCACTACGTCACGTTATGTACCCGGTCATATTCCGGAGTAGCGTGCATAAAGTTGAACTGTCGCTATATGTATTATTGATTTACAGGGTTGCCAGCATGCGTGTTGTTTTGATATGGCTGTAGTTTCCTTATCACTACATCGAGACTACTACGGTCGAGATTATGGAGGGCCACGCCTACCAGGTTTAACTGATGTGGGCTGATCTGGGCTGATGTGGAAAAGGATCCCGAACAAAACTGAAAGGAAGATTTCGCATCATCGTGACACGAAGGAACGACGATGCGGAAGCATCCTTTCAAGACTAGTTAGGGCGAGTTCTCACTTGGCGACGCCCGACGCGGCGTCGTGAACGGAGGGCGGAAATAGATGTGCATTTCCGCCGACCGGTCAGCGCGCACGATTTTCATGTTCCCACCACACTGGCATTCCGTCGTCAAAAGCAGACGAAAAATAAGGAGGAGTGGTCTTTCTGTGTCACCTGATTGGTCGCCGGTACATCGTTCTCGTGAGTTCTCGCCGACGTCGTGAAAGAAGTTCGGCATGGCAAGTTCTTTGGTTCGACGTCTATCCTGTCTCAACGCCGGAAATGCACATCTATTTCCGTCGTCCGTTCACGACGTCGCGTCGCTCGTCGTCAAGTGAGAACTGGCCCTTAAAGGTCAGTCTTGCCACGCCAAACCCCGAGTGATCATATCCGGTTTACACGAAGGCATCATCCTACGTGGTTGGCGCCTGCTCCACCGGAATAGGTGATAAAGGCAAAGAAGTCTCTATCGCTTTTCCCGAGGCACAGATTCTCGGAAACACAGATTCGTTGAGGGGCGTTCGAACCCGGGCCGTTTGCGGTTCGCTGGGCTCTTAAAAAGAAGTTTGGTCGTTGGATATTTGGTGGAAATATTACCGTGGTATCCGATTACAACCCTCTTGCCTATCTAGCTTGCACGACACCACAGGGATGTAAACTTGACGCTCGGCACTGGCACTGCTGAGGTGTAATGTAAATATTTTTCACTGCAGAGGTAACACACACGCACATGATAACGCACTCGCTTTGTCGCAGTTGCGGTTCGAGTAAGGATAGGTCGCCAAACACTTTTATGTTCGGATTAATTCGAACCCTAGAGCTACTATCGCACACCTTTGCATTAGGTAGATTTTTCTTTTGTGTGATCAGTTTCTTCCTTATATCATTGCCGACCATGGCTGTGAGCTGTTCTTGTTACACCTGACACCCATGTGTAGCTGACATACGCAGAGTTTTTTTTTCTTTTTTCTTTTTAGCCTTCCGGAAAGGATTCCGCCTACATTTGTGAACATTCTCCTTTTGAGTGACTGGGAAACGAGCTTCGGTGTTTTCTTTCTTTTCTAATGAGACTCCTACAGCTTAAGGTCCCACAACCCTTAGTTATTTAGTCTTTGTAATACAATAGTGCACCACAACGAGTTTGAGGAGGGGGAGGCAAGAGCTGTACATATGTCTAAACCCGAAGCCAGCAACCGTCTCAGGCCATGTTCATTGAGTGCACCATTGTATTGTGTAATGAGTCGGAGACATGTAGCCCCCTTGCCGGGTATGAGTAGAGGTGATAGCGACCCGTTCGCCCCGCTTTTTTTGCTTGTGTGTTTTTCATTTGGGTAACCCTAAGTCGGAAGCACTGACGACACCACGACGTGTTCAAGAATGCAGACAAGATTATCAGATTAAAATCACCTTGAGGGTAGCCTCTGACGTGTTCAGCATGCATGTGACCAACATAGTTCAATTAGCCAGTTAAGAGTTTGGTTTCGTCATTTTCTCGAGCGCCTCTATTGGGACAAACTGCTGGGTAATAGTTACTTTTAGCCTTTATAAGCTTGTGTAGGTAATTTTGGAAAGATGTCGTGCGGAGGAATTCGCCACGAGAAGGCCTTGATCGGCCTGAATATTTCCTTCAGCCAGCCGAATTCTGGATCAGCATGTCGTAAGCCGTATGTCGTTGCTTCGTACATAAACACTCTTACACCCTTTCGAAAGGGTGTAAGCTCCCGCGGCAGCATGCCGAGCCATGCGGTCAGACGTTTTTGCTTGTATGGCAACAACCACCCTAGCGACGGCACAGTTCCAGCCGTGGTTCCACACAGAACCTAAACTGGAGCGCAGCGCGTCACTGGCAACCCTCATCGTCCTAGCAACACTGTGAGTGAGCAAAAAAAAAGAGAACAATTCAAATAAAATGAAAACAAAACAGTTGGACATATGTAAGGGAAGAGGTGAAGATCGCAACATCGTAACGCCGTCCGTGCTCGTGAAATGAGCGGCGTTACGATGCTGCCATCTTCAGACGATGCCTGTAATGAGCCTGAGCACTCTCGGTAGCCTAAATTGGCGTACCAGATTGATCATATACTGAAATGCAGTTCGTTGGAGTATATTCGCTAAGCTTAGTGCGATAAAACTCGTCTGTAACGGTGACGAACATGTGTCTTTGCAATTAACACGTACGCCTGTATGTAAATGAACCTGACCGTTGTTGAGCACTTTCGTTGCAAGGCGTGTCCATGGAATTCATTTCGAATTCGAACGGCACACCGAACCGATACGTCAACTGGTGAAGCAGTGGAAGAAATCGTACTAAAGGGCTTTCGAATGCTACCGTCCCCTTAATGCAACTCATCTACCTCACAATGACAGATCAATGAAATCCAACTAAGCCACTTTGGGGGAATCTCAGATTTTCTGGAAAACTCTGAGTAGTTTCCTGATGTAAAACTTCAACCCAACCGCAACGACGACTTCAAATGGAGCAGCAGGGATGGGCAATTGATGTGACGCTAATCTCACCAATACGGACCAAACACAGCCATAGGAGTGACTCTTCCGACTGGGTATATAATTTTGCGATACCCATGTTCAGAATTTATGTTTCCTGTTTCATCAATGCCTCCTGTGCATAATTTTATAATGAAGTTCATTGCAAGCATATATAAAATAATGGTTAGACAATGTCGAAAAGAAACGCTTATCCTATACGCAAACGCGCGAAAAACTAGAAACGACAAACTTTGATTTCGCGCCCCGATCATCGTAATTTATTTCGCACAAAAACTCATCAGCGACAACAATTGACCAATGTGCAAAATCCGCGATTGACGTGACCTTCCTGCTTGATTTTACATGGGGCCGACAATCTGTCTGACATACCTATTAAAATGTTCACAGATAATGCAAAAATCATAAATGTGTGTAAGTTAAATTGGAAGAGATTGTGTGGACTGATTGCCGGAGCGGAAAAGTACTAAATCACTGGCACGTTATTTAAGCTGCAACATAAATACTTTCTAGGCGTTTCTTATGTTTGCATTTTTTGCACTTTCGTATTTACTTTATCTTTCCTTCATCTATGTTACCTGTCATCGCTTATCAAGACGTTCGCGTTTTTCTAATGTGCACACATTTGTACAACACTCCCGATGGTCCCAACACATGGTCCGTATGAAATGATCGCCCCGGTGATACGAAATACCGATACATGATCCGTACAACGGCTAACATAGCGCAACGCAGCGCGCAACGTAGTAGAGGTTGAATAATTGTCAAAATGCAACTGGGGATAATCGAGAAAGTGTTTGTGATCGTCTGCATCTTCGGGTTCAGTCAATTTTCATTTAGTAGATTTTGTTGGTTCCACAAGGGGCCTCATATTAGAAGGCGTCCTTGTGGGGTAATTTTAAGCTGGCTACATAAAGAGTATAAGAGCAGTTCTTCATTCCAAGAGACAAGGAATTGCCCTCTCGCCAAAGTGCTGCTTGTGTTTAAAGCATTTGCCTCTCGTCGTAGACGTTGCTACTAGCTACTAACATAACAGACGATATCCGCATTGATGAGCATGAAAACATTTCAGTACGTCGTTCTCATGCAGATACTTACATGGAGAAGTCGACAGTGCATATATTCCTCCTACAAGTGGGCCGAACACTGGGATACCCTGTAGTACAGCAGCGATCCTAGCATGCCTTGCTGCAGTTTCCATAGACTTTCTCATCTGTGGAAGGTAAAACATGTCATAACGATGTGTGTTGTACCAGAGCCCTGATGCATGTCAAAAAATGAGGCAGCTTTCAGTTTACCTTTTCCATATCTAGGCCGTATTTTTCTTCCATAGCAGCAAGCGCTACGTTGCGTTTAGTGTGCTCTTCTTCAATCATCTAAAACAGAAAACGCGTTTATTAGAGAGGAAACAAGCCGATGCTTCTGCTAGCTCATGCACTTGTCTCGATCTACATTTCGTTTCCTGATGGCTGCGTTGTGTGACACATTTTTGTGCTGATATTCTGTGTACAACAGAAACAAATAGTTCAGTCCGTTAGGTATCAGAAAGAGAGTCGGAAATATTATTATTTTCGATAAGTAACCGTGGTTGGATGTTACTACAGTTTAGGTGCCGGCTTCAGAACTCGTATAAAGTCACATAATAAGGGTAACCTCTTTCATTTTCTTTTCATACACACGGCGAGCCTCGTCTCGTTCTTTCCCGACCCGGTGCTCCATCTCCTGCACACAAACAGTCAGACTTATAGGACAACACAAAACCTCAGTAGAGGCACATAACAGTTGGGCTTACGTTGGTGTAATCCTTCAACAATTTACGGCTACGTTTCCATGTTTCGTAGCGACCATCGATATCCTGTAACGAATATGCAAAGCCGATGAGACAATTGATGTTCTGAGGCTGGAACACATAGCAGTGACAAATACATACAAGGCCCCAAGTGCCTAAGAAATTAATGATGAAATATGGAAGTCACTGAAAGGGTTAGTCAGCTGTAGGACTCGACTCGAACCCACATCTTCTGGATTACCAGGGTCTACCACTTGAGCTAAGCTAACACACCTCCCCATCGATTTCGAAAGGTGCGTCATCTGAAGGGACAAACCAACCACTCTCTCACTCATCCCCCTTTCACTCTTACATTTGCTCAGATTTGCTTCCAGTAGTCGCTCGTGTCGATCCTGTCGTATAAATGTTTGTATGAGAGATATCCACCACTAACAGTGGTGGATATTATACAGGATAATGCTATATGATTAAGCGGACTCATCGTTGACGTTACTACCGAAAAATTGGCGCAATATAGGCAATATTGGCTCGCCAATATAGGAAGCCCATATTGGGTAAATGTGGAGCCTGGCTGCAGTTTTCACGTTGGACCAGTGTTGGAAGAACTGGCCAACCTGACTGTCCACATTGGTCCGATATTGTGTCAATTTTAGTGTGCTCTCCGTAAAAGCATTTTCCGTATTACAGCACCACAAAAGCTACCCAAGTTATTAATCAGAAATTTCCATGACTCGGCTTTTTCTGCAGGTCACGGTAGCTGCAGCAAGACTCATTGTAAGTTATATCGTATCCCGTTGTGGCCTCGCATGAGACAGGATGTTTTGCGGTTTGCTCGCTGCTGTCCAGTATGTGAAATGGACCGATTGGACGGGCCTTACCGGTTGAGTGCGCAACGTACATCTGTTACGTTAGAATTGAACATTGCAATATCTGTTCCTTGCCACAAACGAGTACATAGAACGCATCTATTCAGCAGGACGAAGGGCAAGAGCACTCCAGAACATGTTCGTCGCCATCCCAACCTTTCTTCCACACTGTCGACACAGTTGCAAACCGCTCGGGATGGGACAGCCCATGGCGGGTTAGCGGAGTCTCCTCGCTGCAAACTTTGCCCTCGTTGACATCAAATGTGATGTTTTTCTTGTTCTTTTTTGTAACTTCTTATTTTTTGCCCTTTCCAGATGCCACGTCTGATCAGACGATCGACGGCCCCCCTTATGCGCGGGCGTGATGGCGGCCGCCAGTGGACAATCGTCAGCTTCATCCTCAGGAGAATATATCGATGTGCGTGTCCTTCGGGATTACGGCGCGTCGGAACACGAAGCACCCGTGGATTGTGGGTCCTGGATCGCACAGTGTTAACGTTGAAGCCTCTCTTCGGTCCCATAATCACGAGCATTCTTCGAGAATAGTCTCCAGTTTTGAACCTCTATACATTGCGCTTTATGGTGTAAGACTAGGCAGAGTCTTATCAAATTCGCGGTTCGTTTTTCTTTCGGAAAGGTCGTTGAATATGAGTGATTTTACGCTTTGTGGGTTTCGGAAGTGTGTGATGATGATGATGGCCAGCACACTTTGAAAGACATTAACGTTCTGGATCAAGTTTGTGTTGCAGCTTACTGTTTCGCCTGTGTTCATCTGAGCGATTCGCAACTCCACCGTGCATATTCTGTCGTTTGCAAGGCATGTGAAATAACAGCTATACGGGGTGCCCCAGAACATGTGTCATTGAATTATAATAACAAAAATACACCACCTAGAATCATGCGGCCAACGACATTTGTTTTTACTAAGTTTTTGCCACCTCCTCCTCCTCCTGAACGTCGTGTAACGTAAGTTTAATTATGTAAATTTTTGCGAACTGAAGTTGGAAATTTGCCAAGTAAAGGTCGCTTTTTTACCCCACCAATGTGAAGAGCGTGCCTAACTTACTCCAAGTAATGATAATTCGCAGGGATATTCAGGAGTTATCCCATCGGAAAAAAATAACCGAACATCATTCTCTACGGGGCTCCCACAGGATAGCACGCGAATAATTTTTCAGCGCAATCGTTGTCAGTCCGACGAAAGGAGGTTGGAAACCCAGCCCACACCGGCATAGCAGAAAGAGATAACACAGGCAAGGCTTATCGCGTCCCGGTTTCGCTGGGATCTGCTTGCCCTCTCCCAATTTCAGGAACTGCCACTTTTTTTACTGTCACTCTGTGGGCTGGGTTTGGAACCGCCTTTCATCGGACTGAGAGCGATTCCGCTCAAAAAGTCGTAGCGCGTTATGGTCCGATGCTCCGAATGAACGATGTTCGGCTATTTTTTCCGATGGGACAGCCCGTGAACAGACCTGTAAAAAATACTTTTCCAAAGTAATTGAATTACGATTATAATTACATGTTCATAAAAGAAATTAAATTACAGTTACAATTACTCATTTTCTATTGTAATTCGATTACAATTACTGAAAAAAGTAATTGCATTACACTGAATTACATTCACAAAGTTGACTGCAACGGGCAAACTGCAAGATTTGATGTACACATTTATTGCACATGTTCTGAACGATGGTGCTTCTGGTAGAAAAACAAGTTAGAGAATTCTTACACAAGGGCAAGTCTCTTGCTATGTTAAAGAAACACCGAACATCACACTCGAAAGGCTTTCTTTCTTCAGGTATGTGAACAAAGTGCAGATCATGAGTGCAGCTTGTAACTTCCATTGGCTTTCAAGAGTATGGTATTCTCAAACTTCTTGTCTGTGAGGCTGCCACGTCTCCTTGTCATAACAAGACCACTAACCGAAGACAGACGTTCCACTGGTGCACTGCTGGGCAGCCCAACGTTGTACTTCTTGAACACCTTGAACACCTCGAGCAGGAAGACCTTTCAAGCACTCTAACGACTCTGAAGTGCGGGCCGATACCCACAACTCCTGCTCCTTTTCCCATGGCGCAAGAGTTTTTCTCCTTCTACATTCGAATGTAAAAAATCTATACCGAAAAATGTGCCGATCTGAATCGAGTCTTTGGGTAATCACTGCGAAAAAAAACGAAAAAAACGATGTGGAACTGACAAAAAACTTTAAACATTGGGCCTTCCCAGATAGCGTTCAAAGTCATTCCGAAAGTAATTCGAAATGCGTTACGCATTACTTGTAAAAGTAATTCAATTACGGTTACAAATACATAAAACCTAATGTAATTCCGGAAGTAATTAATTACTACGAAACTAATTAATTACAGTAATTCAATTACTTGTAATTACTTCACAGGTCTGCTCGTGAATATCCCAGTTAATTATCATGAATTTGAGTGAATTCGACACGCTCCTCATACTGGTGGAGTAAAAAGTTGACCTGTACTTTACTTTAATTTCCGAGTTCAGTTCGCAACTATTTGCATAATTAAACTTACGATACATGCCATTCACAATAGGAGGTGGGAAAAACCTAGTAAGAACAAATGCCGTTGACCGCATGGTTCTAGCCTAGGTGGCGCAGTTGTTTTATTATAATTCAATGACACAATTTCTGGGACACCCTGTATCATTTTATACGGCGGTTGTGCTTGCCTTTATTATACAGTGTGCGTCACTTAAGGCTGACAATAACTTTGAAATTTGAAATTTTTAAATTTGAAAAAAAAAAAAGTCGTTGAATATATGTATTCCCGAGGAGGCCTACTCTAAGGTCCTCCTGTATCAGGGCGTAGTGTACCAGTAGTTATAAAGCCGTTAATCCACTTCATAATTTATCTTCTGAAATTTGTAAAAAGAACTTCGACCGCGCAACTGCGAAGTTTCAGAGCGCAACCATGAGGTGTTTAGTCCACTAGAATCGAAACAGCATCGCATTTCTGTGCCCTCGGAAAAGATATGTGAAGGGAACTATTTTTTAGCGTTGCGCGAGTCCTGCGGCCGCTTTTTCATATCATTCTCCGGGTGCATTATGACCGTAGTTGTCAATGCGCAAAAAAATAAAAAAGAATAAAAAAAAGAGAACTGAATCATTCTCTGGATGTCATTCTTCCTCAACTGACATCAGGCTGTTTCTCAAAGCACGGGGCACCACCTACTTCGCTAAACCCAGTAGAACTTACACACTTGTCGAGTAACGGAATCTGTGATTTCAACTTTGTTATCTACGTGGTTTTTTGAGGTTATCGATATGCAGTTCTATTGCGTGAGCTGCTGACCCACGCGACCTGCTCACTGCCCTAGGGAGAGCGGGGCACCAGATCGCTCACGTCATGGAAGCCCATTACACTCTTTTAAATTGAGAAGGTAAGTGTGTCAGTAAACCATCTATTACATTGTCTGATAACGAGGTCGCCTTTTTAAACAGTTAACCATGCTGTTGTTATCTACGGAGTGAGATGGTTTGTTTCCCACATGCGTGTGGCGCTCTTGAATGTCGCCACCTGTCGCCTGTTACCGGTCTGTGTGCCTACGTCTGTTTGTACTTTATCTAAAATACACTTCAGTTGTCTGTGTGGTTCCTTTTGTGCCTCGTCCGTTAGTGTTCCTAAATTGCAGGGATGTGCAGTAGTTAACTAGTCGTGGTTAAACTACTAGTTAAGCTACTCTTAGTTAAATAGTAGTTAGAAACTACTTTCCAAAATGATAGTTACAACTAGTGGTTAAACCACAAGTACTTAACTACAGTAGTTAGGTTACCGCGGGCTGGAACTACTTCGCATTTTTTCACTTAGCCTTCCGTATGCCTTACGGCCTTCTTTTTTGTACTTACTAGCGACAACCGTGATAATTTTTGGTGCGTCACACGTATGCACAACATATCACCAGTGTGCATCTGACGCATGCGGCAAAAACTCCTTCAGCAGTGTCATTCAGGGAGAGAGCCGCATAACGCACTGGAATGCTCAATGCTGGTGCACTGAGACCCATGCTCTGCCTGGCGCAAGAGCGCCAAGCGCGTGGGGCGAGAACGTGTTTCGGCGGGGCGTCAGGTGACATGCATGACAGGTGTTGCAACAGGAGCGATGGCTGTCGGAGCATTGCACAAACATGTTGACTGAGGCTGCTTATGCTACGTTCACACTACGTCAGGGAACGCCGCGAATGTCGCGAACGACGGAGATGCCGGTGAACTTGTCACGTTCACACAGCAATCCGTGAATTTCGCGGACGCCGCGAAGGTGCCAGAAGCCGCAGCGCGAGAGTAGAGATTGCTTCTGGTGGTGGTGGTGGTGGTGGTGGTGGTGGTGGTGGTGATAGGGCTTGCCGTTGTCGGCCTCACGTATGTGGGCAACGTCACGACTCACGCCCTGGGGGAATGTGCGTCCTGGGCCGACTTCTAAGGGAACTGTGCCGACATATGTCTGAAAGCGTCTGAGGAAAACCCAGGAAAAACCCCAGACAGCACAGCCCGCACCGGGATTCGAGATTGCTTCTACTTTTGACGGCAGTGCCGGGAAAGACGCGAGTCTGGACCAATCAGCGCGCTCCGCGAGCGAGAATGCTGGGACGGGAGAACAGCAGCGTAGAGAACAAACATGGAGGATGCATAACCTGGTCTACGAAATTCTAATCAAGACTCTAAGGTAGAGCTAAATGGTGTACGACAGCAAACGCAAGAGGAGCGGAAACGTAGATATAAAGACCTCATCATAGCAGCTGCTGAAAGACGAGGAAGTAAGTGTGTCGACTCTGTGTAGACATGTGTCGTCTGCTGCTCGAAGCGGGCGTCGCTTTACAGATTGCTGTATAAAACGCAATAAATGTATCACAACGACATTTTACGTATTGCACGTGTGGAGCTTGAGTACAATTCGAAGAATGAAACGGATCAGTTTCTGTAGTGGAGTACGGTGGTGCCAGTAGTGCCGGCATTCCCGGCGTTCCGAACACAGTGTGAACGAGAGGGCCGCAAATGCCGTAAAAGCACTGAATTAGTTTCCCGCGTTCGCGGCTTTCGATGACGTAGTGTGAACGTAGCATTAGACGCCGAATGGAGACATTCGTTGTCAAGTTTGTGTTCAAAAATGTTACGGCGTATGAGCGGCAAATACTTTTTTTTTGTCTTAATCATGCTTTGAAGAACAGCCTGATGTCAGTTGCGAAAGGGGGTTAACACCCAAATGGAGAGACGAGAAAGTGGCCACAAACCCCGAATATTTTGTACCTTCACACACACACGCATACAGGGTGTTTCCTTTTATTTGCAACAAATTTTCATAAAAAGGGGAGTTGCCTTAGAGCGGTTTTACTTTTGTCATTGGATTACTCGATGGGGTTGCTACTAGGAAACCAAATTTTTGGTAAGTTAGGGGAGTAATTCTCATACAGGGTGTTTCAAAAAACGTGTCATTCGGACTTCATAAAAAAACGGGGCGACGGAAAAATACGGGGTAAACGGCACTTGTGTGGCAACTGAATTTGCCATCTTGCAAAAACGTTTTCATTTGATTTTAATTAAAAGAATTTGAATTTCTTTAATTGAACTTCAAAATTTCCGAAGTCAACCTCGCGTTTTTTTTTTTTTACAGAATTAGAGAGCCTGTAGCGAACTTAGTCAGATCCACCAAGAAATCCGCTCGATATTGCAAAGGGTACTGCCCAAAAAAAGTCCCGAAGTTGACGCTTCAGAGTTTCGGGTATTCAACAGCGCACCAAATCAGCCGCAAAGATGCGCGGAGGGCAGGACATGCTCCTGCCCCCATGAAGCTAGAACAGTTTATCGCCGGACCGGCGTGCAGCACAAGACGCGCCGATAACAAAGAGGTTGACATTCCACCATACGTTGACAAGCGGCAAACAAAAATGATTCCGCCTCTTTTGTCCCGCCCTGTTTTTTTTCGACCTTCTATCCTTAATGGGGGCGGGAGCATGTCCTCCTCTCCACTAATCTTTGCGTCTGATTTGGTGCGCCGTTGAATACCCGTAACTTTGAAGCCTCAATTTCGGGACTTTTTTTGGGCAGTTTCCTTTGCAATATCGGGCGGATTTCTTGGTGGATCTGACTAAGTTCGCTACGGGCTCTCTAATTCTGTAAAAAAAAGTGAGGTTCACTTGGGAAATTTTGAAGTTCAATTAAAGAAATTCAATTTATTTTAATTAAAATCAAATGCAATCATTTGCAAGATGGCAAATTGAGTTGCCACACAAGTGCCGTTTACCCCGTATTTTTCCGTCGCCCCGTTTTTTTATAAAGTCCGAATGACACGTTTTTTGAAACACCCTGTATATTTCAATTGACTTTATAGTTATTACTTTAGGGAGCACATTCCAATTATAATATTAAAGCCTGATCACCACATGATTCACTCGAACCACTGATGAAGGACTAACGTAATCCCACAGTGTGCTAGAGACCTAAGTATTTCAGCTTGGCCGTCCAATGGACACACAAGGTGACCGCAAAAAAAGCGACAGTGACGTCGATATCTCCGCCCTCACTTAACGTCACAGAAAAACGATCTTTGTTTGTTTTTGTTTTTCTTTTTTGCTTGCAAAGAGCTTCGCGCATCGCCACCACATATCAGAGCTGAGTCCAGCAGGATGAAAGGACTGATGCGGCAGCGACTGCGAACACATGAAGGAACGAAAGGAAGGAAAAAAAAAACAAAGATCGTGAAACATACGGCGGTAAGGGTATGCCACAATCGCGTATGACGTTCTTCTGTGACGTTAAGTGAGGGCGGAGATATCGACGTCACCATCGCTCTTTTGGTAATCTTTTCTGTTTCCAGCGCACGGCCGAGCTGAAATGGTTAGGTCTATAGCACGCGCTGAGATTACTTTAGCCCTTCATCAATGGTTCGAGCGGACCGTGTGGTGATCACCATTTAATATTACAATTGCAATGTGCTCCCTAAAGTCAATAATTGAAAAGTTCAGTATAATATATCTGTTAATTAGTCCCCTATTGAGCAAAACGTTTCCTAGCAGCAACCCCGTCGAGTAATCCAAAGGCAAAGGTAAAACCGCCCTAAGGCAACTCCCCTTTTTATGAAAATTTGTTGCAGATAAAAGGAAGCACCATGTATATACAGTGTGTTTCACTTAAGAGTGACCGAGAACAAGATAAGCCAATTGTCCTGTCTTTTTTTGACGTGAGTGACATCACATCACTGTAGCCTTGAATTTGATAACTTCGTTTATCGTAATAGAGTTCTTCCGTGAAATTTCGGAGTTCAATTCAAGAAATTAACTTTCCGTCAACTGAAATGAAATAAAAATGTTAGCAATATGTTGCAAAAGTTATTGGCGGAAAAAATTCCCTTGACCGCATGTCTCTCCGGGGCCTACGTTTTTTACTATGAATTTCTATCATGGTTGGTGGACCACCCTGTATATATACAGGGTGTACAAAATTAAGCTTTCACGAGTGCCACGCAAACACAGCGATGACAGGAAACCGGATGATAACTTTACGCTACTTGTGTAAGAAACAGGTGCTGCAAATTATGTAGCACCTGTTTCTTACTCAAGAAGCACCAGTTTTCTTTTGTTCGCGTATTCATAAAGTGGTAGTGAAAGTTGTGAAAACACGTCTTTCGCCGTGTTTGCGGCTCGTAAATTTTATCTGTAATTTTGAATTTCAAACACGTCTAGTGTCATTTACTTGTTTCTTTAATGGCATTTTTCCCTCATTGTATACAGGGTGTCCCAGAAAACGTGTCATTGAATTATAATAAAAAAACTACGCCACCTAGAATCATGCGGTCAACGGCATTTGTTCTTATTAGGTTTTTGCCACCTTGTAAAGATAATGTCATGTACCCCAAGTTTAATTATGCAAATATTTGCGAACTGAACTCAGAAATTTGCCTAGTAAAGGTCACTTTTTTACCCCAGCAATGTGAAGAGCGTGTTTAATTTAGTCAAATTAATGATAATTGACAGGGATATTCAGGAGCTATCCCATCGGAAAAAATAGCCGAACATCATGCTCTACGGAGGTCCCACAGAATAGCGCACGATGAATTTTTCAGCGCAATCTTTGTCAGTCCGACGAAAGGAGGTTGGAAACCCAGCCCTCCCCGACATCGCAGAAAGAGACAAAACAGGCACTGCTTATCACGTCCGACTTTCGCTGGGATAATGCTTTCCCTCTCCCAATTTTAGGGACTGTTACTTTTTCGACTATCACTCTGTGGGCCGGCTTCGGAACCTCCTTTCGTCGCACTGAAAGCGATTGCGCTCAAAAAGTCATCGCGCGCTATGGTCCGATGCTCCGAAAAGCATGATATTCGGCTATTTTTTCCGATGGGATAGCTCGTGAATATCACTGTGAATTATTATGAATTTGAGTGAATTCGGCACGCTCTTCATATTGGTGGGGTAAAAAAGTGACCTTTACTTGGCAAATTTTCGAGTTCAGTTCGCAAATATTTACATAATTAAACTTGGAGTACATGACATTCAAATTAGGAGGTGGCAAAAACCTAATAAGAACAAATGCCCTTGACCGCATGATTCTATGTGGCGTAGTTTTTTTATTATAATTCAATGACACGTTTTCTGGGACACCCTGTATATATATATATATATTACAGCACAGAAACGCACTGGGGTTTCAATTCTTGCCACTAATATTCCTTAGGGTTGTGCTATAGACCTTTGCAATTACATGGTCAACCCATTTTTACTACTCATGAAGGTTAATAGTGCAAATTATTTAACGGGTTGGCTGAGCTACTTACCGATACACAACAATCATCGAGTAGTCCCCATTGGGAATAGATATATTAAACGACTTTTGCACAAGAAAAGAAAATCACGAATTTCATCTACTTCATGTCAGTGTTACGTGGCGCACCCTGTATGTCGTCACAATAAAGGTCACTAAAAAGTAAACGTCACTATCGCTCACTTGTTATTTACTACCTAGAGTCCCAATAGGCCCGTAGGTGTTCATTTTCACAACATCCTTTGTATAGCGGTACGTTCCCTCATGCAGGTGTTACACTACTCTGCTTTGCAATGACATAAAAATGCCATAACTGGATGCCAAGGATATAATTGGACCATGCCATTATTTAAGTCCACCCTCTTTCACAAAAATCATGAAACAAGAACGCTCACTGAGGTATAAATTGCAAAATTTCGCTTACAGATGGGACGTAACGAGGCGACAACAACAAGAACTTGCTGTAATGACGATGACGTTGAATTTCACCGACAGGGGGGATGTTGTGAAATGTAATAATAGCTGGTTTTAGTACTGCTGGCGACTTACTTATCTGGAATCTCCAGCTCATGGCGGAGCGGCCCCCAATCAGCAGTGTCGTTAAATTGAATGGTGCGTTCACATTTTCTTCCGTCCTTAATGTTGGTGTACCACAGTGTTCCATTCTGGGCCCGCTTCTTTTCTTAACATATATAAATGACCTGCCAAACCATATACTTTATTCCAATGTTTCCTTATACGCGGACGATACTGCCCTGTTTATCACAGGAGAAAATACCCAAGAGTTAATTGGAAAGCTGCAGGTCGATCTGGACATCCTAAGTAAATGGTGTCTTAATAATTTCTTAAAACTAAATTTCGACAAAACTGTTTGGATGTCATTTCATTCTCCTCACCGTAACGTAGCTCCTTTAACGCAACCTCCCCTGTTTAATACCCTACTTAGCTATAGTAACGAGGCCAAATTCATTGGTGTTGTGCTTGATAAGCACCTGGGCTGTCAGCCACATGTAAGGCTCATTTAAAAAAAAATAATCTTATGGTATTAGCGTACTTGATAGAACACAACAATATTTCTCCTACCAGTACTTCTCAATTTGTATTTTTCTTTTGTTCATTCACACTTCATGTATTGTGCTCCTGTCTGGGGCCTTACTTGCTTTACGCATATTCGTGCCTTACTGGTTTTGCAAAACCGTGCCATAAAAACTATAATTTAGACTACCATATCTGTTTCCTGTAACTTCCGTGTTGAATAGTCTTAGAATACTAAATGTTCACCAAGTAATCTCACATAATGTACTAACCATTGTTCGCTCATACATTACAGGCTCTGTAGTGTCAGAAATGCTGAATTACAATCAGCTTAAAGTAAAACGTCATACCAGGGCACGAGCGGTCGGTCTATTCAATCTTCCAACAATAAGAACAAACTATGGTAAATATTAATTTATTTTCCGCAACGTGAGCGAATGGAATCTCTTCTTGCCTGAAATAAGAAGCATTGTAAACTGTAGGACCTTTAAAGCTCGAACTAAAACCTTTCTGTTGGATACCAAGCAACCACTACATACGTCACTTTATAAAAATAATATGTGTATAATTCATCGTACTTCATAATCCAGTTCTGATTTAATGTTTATGCATATAATATAGATTTATTAGTGTACGGGTCTACTGTTTGTGATTTTATGTATGCACAATGGAGGACCCTTTATCAGGGAGTTGTTTCCCCCTGGCTCCTCGCCCTGTACATTATGTCCATGTGTACTTTAATTCGATGTGACAATAAAATTCACGATTCGTGTGCGGAGGGCCGTACCATTATCGCCACCGAGGGGAAATCGTGTTTCACATACCGACATGAAAACGGAGAGCTCATCTGGGATAATTGGGCGTCGTCTGCTTGCATGAGAGAAAGAGAATGCTAGCAGACGACGCACAAGGCGATGGAGTATCACGGATAGGCTCTCCCGTTTGGTGGCGTTGTGTGAATCATGATTTCCCTTTGGATGCGATAATCGTATGAATCCTTCGCGCGCGTACCGCCGATAGGGACAGGTGGCCACGGGATGGAGATTCCAGACAAGTAAGTCGAAAGTAGTCACCGGAAGAACTCTATTACGATAAACGAAGTTATCAAATCCAAGGACAGTGACAGTGATGTGATGTCACTCGCGCAAAAAAACAGAAAAAAAAAACAGGACGATTGGCTTATCTTGTTTTCGGAATTGCTGTCCTAAGCGCCTTCTGATGCACAAAGACCCGCTAATGAGTCGCACCACTGTGAGCATTGAAATGTTACGATATCTTTCGAGCGCAAAAAGCTATAAAGGTTCCCGTATGTTTTTTTTTTTTCTAGAAAGCAAAATACGGGTAACCTTCGGATTATCGAAAAGTTATCAATATAGCTAGCAGACTGAGGTCTGTCTCAATCAGTCCAGTCACTCTACACTGCGTTTCCCCCGACGTGAATGCGCGCCGTTGTTTTTGCTCTTGACAAGTCGTTGTTCCAGTTTCGGCTCCTTTGCGAAGCAATATTTCGCAATTTATACCTCAAAGCTCGAACTACTCTAACTTTTTTATAAAAGAACATGGATTTAGATAAAGACCGGCTCAATCTTGCGATGTGGCACTCCCCAAAAAACATATAATTACTAAGTTCAGGGAAATTTAGGTAACAAGTTCTGCAAGAGTTACATAGGCTACACCAAGGAGTGTCCGCCTGGCCGCGTAACCAGCCTGCGGAAATGACATCAACGCTGCTCTTACAGTTTTTATGCAAAAATATAGCATGAACCAAAAAAAAAAACCTGAATGGTTCCATACTATTCACCATGTATTGTATATTATTGACATTGAAGCTTGTTCGGTACCTGTATCAGCTGCTCCCGAAGTTCTCTGTGGTGGTCTCCCAGCTTAGGCTCTTTGTCGAACTGTGACAAGCACTCTTCCTTGAGTTTATTATGGTTCATTTCAATGTCAGCATCAGAAGCAGAAATATTAGTCACGCCGGTGGCCTGTAAAACCAAGTATGTAATGAAACGAACGAGCCTATTACACTGCATGAATCAACTGACAGGTTTGTTTTCCACTGATTTCAATACTGATGGTTGAAAATCTCGAAAATGACGCCAGCATGGTAGTGGAAGGTACAGGAAAGCACGACACACGAGGGCCTATCGTCCAAGTCCTCGTCACAGACACGTCGTTGAGGAATATTAAGCGGTGTAACGCGTGCACAGATTTCGACTCATGTTAGAGAAGCCACACGTAGCGAAAATTGATCCAATCCACCGTGGTGTATAGCTCATGATATTAGTTGCCCCATGTCCTGTACTCCAACGCACCAAAACAGTAAGCAGTGTAACCGCAACATTTTTCTAGGGCGCGGATGTTTAGGCAATGAAAAGCCCAAAATACGTTGAAACTGAAGCCCCCAAAACAAAAAAAAAAAAATAGGCAGCGAAAAGAGGCAATAAGACCGTTCTCTTGAGGTTGTATATTCACATTCCTGTAAGGCTTTCCACGATATATGATGCTGGCGCTTTTGCTCGTTTAAGCAATGTTATAGTACGTAAGATTCTGTTTAACCATACTTGTACAGATAGCGCCGATCCTAGGATGGCAGTGTGACTTTTAGACTGAGATTTTGGCCCGACGGAGAATCATCGAACCCAAATCGGTCTTGGTGTCAGCCCCATTTTCTGACTCGATTTAGTCGAATTTTGGACGTTCGAGGCGTACGTGTTTTTGTCATCCATATTTGTGCCATGCCTGGACTAATTCTTCTCCTGTTACTTCGTTCAACATGTGGTAAACACAGGTCATTCTTCACAGCTTTCGTAGTCCAACAACCTTGGCGTGTGCGCATGTAGAGGGGAGCAGTTTCTTTTTCTGGTAGTATACAAAAAAAAAACTGCCCCTATACGTGCTCACGGCCAAGGTTGTTGCACTACGAAAGCTGCGAATAATTACCTGCTTTTACTCTATGCTACTATATATGACAGGTGAAATGGTTCGGACGATCGCGAACATATGTAGCTGAAATGAAAAATGAAACACAGACTACGAAGGTATACGGGAAGTAAGAAAAAAAGGGGGATGACGTATTTACATTTAAGATATTCCAAATGGGACGAATCCAAAAATTCTCGAATCCGACTCCGAATCCAAGGAAGGCTCTACGAATACACGAGTCTTACGAATCTCGAATCTTTCGAATGCTTTCTTTAAAAAGAGTTTTAAAATCCGAGGAAAAACACTTCTAGTGAAAAATGTTCCGAAGCAGAATATGATAGATTTCTTTAATGACAAACGACGTAAATAATGCTTCAGTTTCGGGAGAAAATACACCCATATAGCTATTCTAAAACGCAATTTATTTAACATGTTGTTCGTCGACTACAAGAAATTCATAAATTCTCGAGTCTGAATTATTTCCATAAAACTAAGCAACAATCACAAGCAAAGCCATGTTACTTTTAAACTTGTAATGCAACAGTTCCTGTCTGAACTCTTTCAGTCTAGAGCAATGTAAACAAACAAACAAGAACACAGCTGTCGGCCAGTGAGGCTTTCAGCGGACTCCGAGGGCGCCAATTTGAAAAAGTAACAAACAAACGGTGCTTGGTGGATTCGAAAGATTCGATTCGTCGTTTGGGGCTCTGGGATTCGCATTCGCTAATCTCGAATCCCTGCCTAGGATTCGAGGATTCGTGAATTCGCGGATTCGGTTGCCACATCCCTGGCTAAAAGAGTTGTCTACGCCTTAGTCGGGACTGTCTTTTCTTGATGTCCTGAGATATGATATATATATATATATATATATATATATATATATATATAAAGAGAGGAAAAAAGCCATTAAAAAATAAGAAAAATGACGCTAGATGTGTTTGAAATTCAAACTTACAGATTAAGATGGCTTCTATGGCTGCACGTAGAAAAACAGATACTCATGGAACGATGCGACAGCACCAGAGGACACGTGTTTCGCCGTGTTTGCGGCTCGTCGGCCCTGGGTAGCTGCGCATCGTTCGGGATTGGCAAACCAGGGGTCACTCAGCGAGCGATATACACCTGGGAGGGTGACTGAGCACTTCTCAATGCCACAGTGCAAGCCAGTGAATTATAAAGAGAGGAAAAAAGCCATTAAAAAATAAGAAAAATGACGCTAGATGTGTTTGAAATTCAAACTTACAGATTAAGATGGCTTCTATGGCTGCACGTAGAAAAACAGATACTCATGGAACGATGCGACAGCACCAGAGGACACGTGTTTCGCCGTGTTTGCGGCTCGTCGGCCCTGGGTAGCTGCGCATCGTTCGGGATTGGCAAACCAGGGGTCACTCAGCGAGCGATATACACCTGGGAGGGTGACTGAGCACTTCTCAATGCCACAGTGCAAGCCAGTGAATTATAAAGAGAGGAAAAAAGCCATTAAAAAATAAGAAAAATGACGCTAGATGTGTTTGAAATTCAAACTTACAGATTAAGATGGCTTCTATGGCTGCACGTAGAAAAACAGATACTCATGGAACGATGCGACAGCACCAGAGGACACGTGTTTCGCCGTGTTTGCGGCTCGTCGGCCCTGGGTAGCTGCGCATCGTTCGGGATTGGCAAACCAGGGGTCACTCAGCGAGCGATATACACCTGGGAGGGTGACTGAGCACTTCTCAATGCCACAGTGCAAGCCAGTGAATTATAAAGAGAGGAAAAAAGCCATTAAAAAATAAGAAAAATGACGCTAGATGTGTTTGAAATTCAAACTTACAGATTAAGATGGCTTCTATGGCTGCACGTAGAAAAACAGATACTCATGGAACGATGCGACAGCACCAGAGGACACGTGTTTCGCCGTGTTTGCGGCTCGTCGGCCCTGGGTAGCTGCGCATCGTTCGGGATTGGCAAACCAGGGGTCACTCAGCGAGCGATATACACCTGGGAGGGTGACTGAGCACTTCTCAATGCCATTGAGAAGTGCTCAGTCACCTGAAGCCTCAGTTTTTATTCTCCAGTCGAACTTTACCTCCGACCGCTCCCGGGAACAACGGGAATCTTACTTAATTTACAAATTCCGATCGGCCATTAACGAGGACCCTGGCATGCTGTCAACAATAAGAAGTCTAACAGCCTAGATAAGACCCTGTTGCCTTTTCTCGTTTCAGGCAGATCAAAATCCCCACTGACCCACAAGGACGATGACCCCACTCCTGGACCTGACACAAAAACGCTCTGGAATTTCCCCAATTGACAACCGCCAGGTGGCGGGAATTTCCCCCAACCGACCACGTCATTCTCAAGCCCCTTATCAGCCTCGTGGCCACATTTAGCTCTTTTGTCCCGAAGAAGGCGGAGCTTCCGCCGTAACGTAGACATCCTCCCTAACTTTTATGATTTTTAAGTTTTAATAAACCCCTTTTTTGTTACTTCCCCTACTTTCGTCTTCTGTCTCCCATTTATTTCAACTATAATTACGTAGCCGTCCGATCCAACTCCAACTTCTCAAGATATATATATATATATATATATATATATATATATATACAGAGTGTTCAAAATTAGGCTTTAACGAGCGCTACGCAAACACAGCGATGACAGGCGACCGGATAATAACTTTACGCTACTTGTGTAAGAAACAGGTGCTGCTAATTATGTAGCACCTGTTTCTTACTCAAGGGAAACTCTTACCGATAACAACGGGAATCATACCTTATCTACAAATTCCTATCTGCCATAAAACAAAGGCCTTGGTGTACTGTCAACTAAAATAAGTTAACTACTTAGATAAGGTGCTGCTTCTTTTTTCTTTCAGCTGGGGTCCTGATAACCCCCCTCCCCCACTCCAAGGATGATGACACCACCCAGACTTGACACGACGTACCTGGACTTGATCTACTGACAGCTTCCCTACTCCGGGCTGACTAGTCCCAAGTAGGACGCAACAGCTCTACTCGGCTGGGAGTGCACGATGAAATTGTAAACATGGCTCGACGTGCAGCCATAGAGCATTAGCTGTTTTTCCTTTGTATATGTACTTGCTAGCTTGTACTGCGGCCTCTACAGGTGGCGCTGTCACCGTGCAACATTGACGTCTCGCCGAGACGCACTGTTAGTGCCAACCCAAGATCGTCTCACTTCCCAACTCCGGGCTGCCGAGTCCCAAGTAGGACGAAACAGCTCTACTCGGCTGAGAGTGCACGATCAAATTGTAAACATATGCTCGACGTGCAGCCATAGAGCATTAGCTGTTTTTCCTTACTATATGTACTTGCTAGCTTGTACTGCCACCTCTACAGGTGGCGCTGTCACCGTGCAACATTGACGTCTCGCCGAGACGCACTGTTAGTGCCAACCCAAGATCGTCTCACTTCCCAACTCCGGGCTGCCGAGTCCCAAGTAGGACGAAACAGCTCTACTCGGCTGGGAGTGCACGATCAAATTGTAAACATATGCTCGACGTGCAGCCATAGAGCATTAGCTGTTTTTCCTTAGTATATGTACTTGCTAGCTTGTACTGCGGCCTCTACAGGTGGCGCTGTCACCGTGCAACATTGACGTCTCGCCGAGACGCACTGTTAGTGCCAACCCAAGATCGTCTCACTTCCCAACTCCGGGCTGCCGAGTCCCAAGTAGGACGAAACAGCTCTACTCGGCTGGGAGTGCACGATCAAATTGTAAACATATGCTCGACGTGCAGCCATAGAGCATTAGCTGTTTTTCCTTAGTATATGTACTTGCTAGCTTGTACTGCCACCTCTACAGGTGGCGCTGTCACCGTGCAACATTGACGTCTCGCCGTTTAACCCAAGATCGTCTCACTTCCCAACTCCGGGCTGCCGAGTCCCAAGTAGGACGAAGCAGCTCTACGCGGCTGGGAGTGCACGATCAAATTATAAACACACACACACACACACACACACACATATATATATATATATATATATATATATGTAACTCAAACATCGCCATGCCAGTACTGGACAGCTGTTTCGGCCTTCTTGGACCTCATCAGCAGTACGCAGGCAGGCAACGTTTGAGTGGATGGCGTCAGAAGGTCACGTAACACGTGATTCCTTCCGTCAGGGTGAGATAACTCACTCACTGAAAGCCCAGTGCAAAGCCAGTGAAGTATGCTGGTAAAAAAAAATAGCCGGAGCTCTTTGGCTGCACGTATAGCATATGTAGGTAACTCAAACATCGCCATGCCAGTACTGGACAGCTGTTTCGGCCTTCTTGGACCTCATCAGCAGTACGCAGGCAGGCAACGTTTGAGTGGATGGCGTCAGAAGGTCACGGAACACGTGATTCCTTCCGTCAGGGTGAGATAACTCACTCACTGAAAGCCCAGTGCAAAGCCAGTGAAGTATGCTGGTAAAAAAAATAGCCGGAGCTCTTTGGCTGCACGTATAGCATATGTCTGTAACTCAAACATCGCCATGCCAGTACTGGACAGCTGTTTCGGCCTTCTTGGACCTCATCAGCAGTACGCAGGCAGGCAACGTTTGAGTGGATGGCGTCAGAAGGTCACGTAACACGTGATTCCTTCCGTCAGGGTGAGATAACTCACTCACTGAAAGCCCAGTGCAAAGCCAGTGAAGTATGCTGGTAAAAAAAATAGCCGGAGCTCTTTGGCTGCACGTATAGCATATGTCTGTAACTCAAACATCGCCATGCCAGTACTGGACAGCTGTTTCGGCCTTCTTGGACCTCATCAGCAGTACGCAGGCAGGCAACGTTTGAGTGGATGGCGTCAGAAGGTCACGTAACACGTGATTCCTTCCGTCAGGGTGAGATAACTCACTCACTGAAAGCCCAGTGCAAAGCCAGTGAAGTATGCTGGTAAAAAAAATAGCCGGAGCTCTTTGGCTGCACGTATAGCATATGTCTGTAACTCAAACATCGCCATGCCAGTACTGGACAGCTGTTTCGGCCTTCTTGGACCTCATCAGCAGTACGCAGGCAGGCAACGTTTGAGTGGATGGCGTCAGAAGGTCACGTAACACGTGATTCCTTCCGTCAGGGTGAGATAACTCACTCACTGAAAGCCCAGTGCAAAGCCAGTGAAGTATGCTGGTAAAAAAAAATAGCCGGAGCTCTTTGGCTGCACGTATAGCATATGTAGGTAACTCAAACATCGCCATGCCAGTACTGGACAGCTGTTTCGGCCTTCTTGGACCTCATCAGCAGTACGCAGGCAGGCAACGTTTGAGTGGATGGCGTCAGAAGGTCACGTAACACGTGATTCCTTCCGTCAGGGTGAGATAACTCACTCACTGAAAGCCCAGTGCAAAGCCAGTGAAGTATGCTGGTAAAAAAAATAGCCGGAGCTCTTTGGCTGCACGTATAGCATATGTCTGTAACTCAAACATCGCCATGCCAGTACTGGACAGCTGTTTCGGCCTTCTTGGACCTCATCAGCAGTACGCAGGCAGGCAACGTTTGAGTGGATGGCGTCAGAAGGTCACGTAACACGTGATTCCTTCCGTCAGGGAGAGATAACTCACTCACTGAAAGCCCAGTGCAAAGCCAGTGAAGTATGCTGGTAAAAAAAATAGCCGGAGCTCTTTGGCTGCACGTATAGCATATGTCTGTAACTCAAACATCGCCATGCCAGTACTGGACAGCTGTTTCGGCCTTCTTGGACCTCATCAGCAGTACGCAGGCAGGCAACGTTTGAGTGGATGGCGTCAGAAGGTCACGTAACACGTGATTCCTTCCGTCAGGGTGAGATAACTCACTCACTGAAAGCCCAGTGCAAAGCCAGTGAAGTATGCTGGTAAAAAAAATAGCCGGAGCTCTTTGGCTGCACGTATAGCGACGTATAACGCACGTATAACGTACGATGAGGTCCAAGAAGGCCGAAACAGCTGTCCAGTACTGGCATGGCGATGTTTGAGTTACAGACATATGCTATACGTGCAGCCAAAGAGCTCCGGCTATTTTTTTTTACCAGCATACTTCACTGGCTTTGCACTGGG
The DNA here is from genome assembly GCF_037126465.1 of Ornithodoros turicata. NCBI lineage: Eukaryota > Metazoa > Arthropoda > Arachnida > Ixodida > Argasidae > Ornithodoros > Ornithodoros turicata. The sequence continues at coordinate 188,648,980 of NC_088201.1, forward strand.
CTTTCAGTGAGTGAGTTATCTCACCCTGACGGAAGGAATCACGTGTTACGTGACCTTCTGACGCCATCCACTCAAACGTTGCCTGCCTGCGTACTGCTGATGAGGTCCAAGAAGGCCGAAACAGCTGTCCAGTACTGGCATGGCGATGTTTGAGTTACAGACATATGCTATACGTGCAGCCAAAGAGCTCCGGCTATTTTTTTTACCAGCATACTTCACTGGCTTTGCACTGGGCTTTCAGTGAGTGAGTTATCTCACCCTGACGGAAGGAATCACGTGTTACGTGACCTTCTGACGCCATCCACTCAAACGTTGCCTGCCTGCGTACTGCTGATGAGGTCCAAGAAGGCCGAAACAGCTGTCCAGTACTGGCATGGCGATGTTTGAGTTACAGACATATGCTATAGTGCAGCGACAGAGCTCCGGCTATTTTTTACCAGCATACTTCACTGGCTTTGCACTGGGCTTTCAGTGAGTGAGTTATCTCACCCTGACGGAAGGAATCACGTGTTACGTGACCTTCTGACGCCATCCACTCAAACGTTGCCTGCCAGCGTACTGCTCATGAGGTCCAAGAAGGCCGAAACAGCTGTCCAGTACTGGCATGGCGATGTTTGAGTTACAGACATATGCTATACGTGCAGCCAAAGAGCTCCGGCTATTTTTTTTTACCAGCATACTTCACTGGCTTTGCACTGGGCTTTCAGTGAGTGAGTTATCTCACCCTGACGGAAGGAATCACGTGTTACGTGACCTTCTGACGCCATCCACTCAAACGTTGCCTGCCTGCGTACTGCTGATGAGGTCCAAGAAGGCCGAAACAGCTGTCCAGTACTGGCATGGCGATGTTTGAGTTACAGACATATGCTATACGTGCAGCCAAAGAGCTCCGGCTATTTTTTTTACCAGCTTACTTCACTGGCTTTGCACTGGGCTTTCAGTGAGTGAGTTATCTCACCCTGACGGAAGGAATCACGTGTTACGTGACCTTCTGACGCCATCCACTCAAACGTTGCCTGCCTGCGTACTGCTGATGAGGTCCAAGAAGGCCGAAACAGCTGTCCAGTACTGGCATGGCGATGTCTGAGTTACAGACATATGCTATACGTGCAGCCAAAGAGCTCCGGCTATTTTTTTTACCAGCATACTTCACTGGCTTTGCACTGGGCTTTCAGTGAGTGAGTTATCTCACCCTGACGGAAGGAATCACGTGTTACGTGACCTTCTGACGCCATCCACTCAAACGTTGCCTGCCTGCGTACTACTGATGAGGTCCAAGAAGGCCGAAACAGCTGTCCAGTACTGGCACTGCGATGTTTGAGTTACAGACATATGCTATACATGCAGCCAAAGAGCTCCGGCTATTTTTTTTACCAGCATACTTCACTGGCTTTGCACTGGGCTTTCAGTGAGTGAGTTATCTCACCCTGACGGAAGGAATCATGTGTTACGTGACCTTCTGACGCCATCCACTCAAACGTTGCCTGCCTGCGTACTGCTGATGAGGTCCAAGAAGGCCGAAACAGCTGTCCAGTACTGGCATGGCGATGTTTGAGTTACAGACATATGCTATACGTGCAGCCAAAGAGCTCCGGCTATTTTTTTTACCAGCATACTTCACTGGCTTTGCACTGGGCTTTCAGTGAGTGAGTTATCTCACCCTGACGGAAGGAATCACGTGTTACGTGACCTTCTGACGCCATCCACTCAAACGTTGCCTGCCTGCGTACTGCTGATGAGGTCCAAGAAGGCCGAAACAGCTGTCCAGTACTGGCATGGCGATGTTTGAGCTACAGACATATGCTATACGTGCAGCCAAAGAGCTCCGGCTATTTTTTTTACCAGCATACTTCACTGGCTTTGCACTGGGCTTTCAGTGAGTGAGTTATCTCACCCTGACGGAAGGAATCACGTGTTACGTGACCTTCTGACGCCATCCACTCAAACGTTGCCTGCCTGCGTACTGCTGATGAGGTCCAAGAAGGCCGAAACAGCTGTCCAGTACTGGCATGGCGATGTTTGAGTTACAGACACATGCTATACGTGCAGCCAAAGAGCTCCGGCTATTTTTTTTACCAGCATACTTCACTGGCTTTGCACTGGGCTTTCAGTGAGTGAGTTATCTCACCCTGACGGAAGGAATCACGTGTTACGTGACCTTCTGACGCCATCCACTCAAACGTTGCCTGCCTGCGTACTGCTGATGAGGTCCAAGAAGGCCGAAACAGCTGTCCAGTACTGGCATGGCGATGTTTGAGCTACAGACATATGCTATACGTGCAGCCAAAGAGCTCCGGCTATTTTTTTTACCAGCATACTTCACTGGCTTTGCACTGGGCTTTCAGTGAGTGAGTTATCTCACCCTGACGGAAGGAATCACGTGTTACGTGACCTTCTGACGCCATCCACTCAAACGTTGCCTGCCTGCGTACTGCTGATGAGGTCCAAGAAGGCCGAAACAGCTGTCCAGTACTGGCATGGCGATATTTTAGTTACAGACATATGCTATACGTGCAGCCAAAGAGCTCCGGCTATGTTTTTTACCAGTATATATATATATATATATATATATATATATATATATATATACAGTTATGAAGGAATGAAAGGCAAACAAAGAAGGTAGGGGAAGTAAAAAACGGGACGATTTATTGCAATTTAAACGAATAGAAAGATATCTAGGGGTATGGTCAACGTTGCAGCGGAAGCTCCGCCTTCTTCAGGACTTCCTTCATTCCTTCATAACTTTACTTTATATTTACTTCGTGGCCTTCTGAACTTTTATTCGTCTCTCTCTCTCTATATATATATATATATAAAAATGAGCGAATGCTCCATGGCTGCACGAGAGGCATGTGTTTACAATTGAAGCGTGCCACAGTACCAGCTGTGGACGGCCGTTTCGAGCTTTTTGGCTCTCATCGGCACAGCGTAGGGATGTGACACCCTCTTGGGTCGGCACAAACACTGTCTCTGCAAGACATCAATGTCGCAGGGTGTTATCAACACCTCTGGAGGCCGCAGTGCAAAGCCAGTAAGTACAGATTATAGTAATACAGTAATAGTATATAGTAGTAGTATATAGATACTCATGGAACGATGCGACAGCACCAGAGGACACGTGTTTCACCGTCTTTGCGGCTCGTCAGCTCTGGGTAGCTGCGCATCGTTCGGAATTGGCAAACCCCCCTAGGGGTCGCTCAGCGAGCGATATACACCTGCGAGGGTGTTGGGAGAGGAGTGTTGGGAGGGTGTAGTAGAATATATATATATATATATATATATATATATGGTGAGGTAAAAGGATTATCAAACGGCCACGAAGTTTTACAGAAGTTCAAAAAAAGACGCGGAAACAGATTTTAGGGAAGTTACAAACACTAGTTTATTACATAGGGAGACGTTAAAAAGGGCAAGGGGTCGACGTTTCGACAGTGGCACTGTCTTCGTCAGGACAAAAGATGCGTAGCTGGTTACACATTCCTTAAATAGGTTTGGTACATGACGTCATAGTCGGTACGGGCACGCCACAGGCGTTTGTCAATGAGTCAGATTCGGGAATATTCCAGAAGGTCAAGTCCGGGTGGTGATGTCATTCGCCGTAGGTCACTGTCCGCTTTGGGGGAAATTCCAGGCAGGATGAGCGCTGCTTCAAACTATGCTGAAAAAAAAGGAAAAGAAAAAGAGAAAGGAAACGAAAAGGAAGAAAGTGTAGCCCATCTAGGCGGCCAGATTTCTTACCGTTGAAAGTGCTCCCAGATCTTCGTTAATGGTTGATTGGAATTTGTAAATGAGATAAGATTCGCGTTGTTCCCTGCACCGATCTGAGCTAAAATTTGACTGGAGAATAAAAAGTGACACATTATTTAGTGAATGACCTGGTTGCTTGAAATGGCGAGACACCGGGAGGTTTGGCTTTTTTGTAACGTCAGATCGGTGGTTGTTGAACCTGATCCAAAATGATGTTTTAGTCTGACCAACGTATTGTGCTTGGCACATGCCGCACTGAATGGCGTAAATGACGTTAGATGAATTACAGTCGAAGTCACCACTAATTTTGACGGGAAAATCTGAATTAGTACTTTTAAGTACTTGGGTGCTTTGCATTAATTTGCATATTTGACACCTGCGACCATCGCATGGGTGACAGCCGTTCCCTGGATGCGCTGCTTTGCTAACCTTAGAGCTAACTAGATTATCGTGCAGGTTGCGCGCGCGCCTGTAGGTTACCCGCGGTGGCTGAGGAAAAATTTGTCCGATGCGCTCCGATTGGAGAAGGATACTATGGTGACGGTTTAGTATATTGTTAACGCTTGGAATATTGCTGCTAAATGCTAAATTTTTCCTCAGCCACCACGGGTAACCTACAGGCGCGCGCGCAACCTGCACGATAATCTAGTTAGCTCTAAGGTTAGCAAAGCAGCGCATCCAGGGAACGGCTGTCACCCATGCGATGGTCGCAGGTGTCAAATATGCAAAGTAATGCAAAGCACCCAAGTACTTAAAAGTACTAATTCAGATTTTTCCGTCAAAATTAGTGGTGACTTCGACTGTAATTCATCTAACGTCATTTACGGCATTCAGTGCGGCATGTGCCAAGCACAATACGTTGGTCAGACTAAAACATCATTTCGGATCAGGTTCAACAACCACCGATGTGACGTTACAAAAAAGCCAAACCTCCCGGTGTCTCGCCATTTCAAGCAACCAGGTCATTCACTAAATAATGTGTCACTTTTTATTCTCCAGTCAAATTTTAGCTCAGATCGGTGCAGGGAACAACGCGAATCTTATCTCATTTACAAATTCCAATCAACCATTAACGAAGATCTGGGAGCACTTTCAACGGTAAGAAATCTGGCCGCCTAGATGGGCTACACTTTCTTCCTTTTCGTTTCCTTTCTCTTTTCCCTTTCCTTTTTTTTTCAGCATAGTTTGAAGCAGCGCTCATCCTGCCTGGAATTTTCCCCAAAGCGGACAGTGACCTACGGCGAATGACATCACCACCCGGACTTGACCTTCTGGAATATTCCCGAATCTGACTCATTGACAAACGCCTGTGGCGTGCCCGTACCGACTATGACGTCATGTACCAAACCTATTTAAGTAATGTGTAACCAGCCAGGCATCTTTTGTCCTGACGAAGACAGTGCAACTGTCGAAACGTCGACCCCTTGCCCTTTTTAACGTCTCCCTATGTAATAAACTAGTGTTTGTAACTTCCCTAAAATCTGTTTCCGCGTCTTTTTTTTTTAACTTCTATATATATATATATTATATATCTTTATATATATATATAGATACTCATTGAACGATGCGACAGCACCAGAGGACACGTGTTTCGCCGTGTTTGCGGCTCGTCGGCCCTGGGTAGCTGCGCATCGTTCGGGATTGGCAAACCAGGGGTCACTCAGCGAGTGCCAATCCCGAACGATGCGCAGCTACCCAGGGCCGACGAGCCGCAAACACGGCGAAACACGTGTCCTCTGGTGCTGTCGCATGGTTCAATGAGTATCTGTTTCTCTACGTGCAGCCATAGAAGCCATTTTAATCTGTAAGTTTGAATTTCAAACACGTCTAGCATCATTTACTTATTTTCCCCGATCCCGAACGATGCGCAGCTACCCAGGGCCGACGAGCCGCAAACACGGCGAAACACGTGTCCTCTGGTGCTGTCGCATCGTTCAATGAGTATCTGTTTCTCTACGTGCAGCCATAGAAGCCATTTTAATCTGTAAGTTTGAATTTCAAACACGTCTAGCATCATTTACTTATTTTTTAAATGGCTTTCCCCCTCTTTATAATTCACTGGCTTGCACTGTGGCATTCAGGAGTGCTCAGTCACCCTCCCAGGTGTATATCGCTCGCTGAGTGACCCCTGGTTTCCCAATCCTGAACGATGAGCAGCTACCCAGAGCCGACGAGCCGCAAACACGGCGAAACACGTGTCCTCTGGTGCTGTCGCATCGTTCAATGAGTATATTTTTCTGTACGTGCAGCCATAGAAGCCATTTTAATCTGTAAGTTTGAATTTCAAACACGTCTAGCATCATTTACTTATTTTTTTAATGGCTTTCCCCCCTCTTTATATATATATATATATATATATATATATATATATATATATACAAATATAAAAATGAGCGAATGCTCTATGACTGCATGTGAGGCATATGTTTACAATTCAAGCGTGTCACAATCCCAGCTGTGGACTGCCTTTTCGAGCTTTTTGGCTCTCATCGGCACAGCGTAGGGCTGTACGCTCTTGGGTCGGCACAATCACTGTGTCTCTGCAAGACATTAATGTTCCAGGGTGGTAGCAACACCACTGGAGGCCGCAGTGCAAAGCCAGTAAGTACAGATACAAATATAAACATGAGCGAATGCTCCATGGCTGCACGTGAGGCATATGTTTACAATTCAAGCGTGCCACAATCACAGCTGTGGACGGCCGTTTCGAGCTTTTTGGCTCTCATCGGCACAGCGTAGGGATGTGACACGCTCTTGGGTCGGCACAAACACTGTGTCTCTTTTAGGGTGTTAGCAACATCTCTGGAACATTGATGTCTTGTATATATGTCTTGTATATATAAGCACAGAAAAGGTAAAGAGGGAATTCAGAAGTTTACATGCAACAATTTTGAATTCGATAACAAGCATTATCTGCAAATTAGTGGTACAGCTATGGGAACAAAAATGGCCCCCAACTATGGTAATATGTTCATGGGCTATCTTGAAGAACGCTTCCTAGAGACATGTTTGCTCAAACTCATTGTCCAGAAACGCTTCCTCGATGACGTATTCATGTTGTGGCCCCATTCTGAGGAAAGCCTTTTATCGTTCATAGATAATTTTAATAACGTCCACCCGACTATGAAATTTACCCACACTTATTCTAAAAAGGCCATAAGCTTTCTGGACGTTCATGTTAAGATTTGTAACAACTCAATAGAAACAAACTTGTACCGTAAACCAACAGACTCCCAGCAGTACCTGTCATTCAATAGTTGTCACCCGCGACATACTAAATTAGCCATCCCTTACAGTCTAGCCATACGCTATAGAAGAATCTGCTCCCGCGATGACGAATTAGATGGTAATCTTGACAGCCTTGAAGAAACTTTAGTTAATCGCCAATTCCCGCCAGACCTAGTGAAAAATGCACTCAGTAAAGACCGCCATACGAACCGCACGCAACCTAAAGATGAGAAGCAATCTAACCAAACCAAAGCAACCTAAAGATGAGGAATGTGTCAACCTCACTCTAACATTTAACGGTAATATGTATATTACCGTCATATTATATTATCATATTATATTTTTAAGGTCAGGTAATTACCTCACCTTAAAAATATCTTACAACGACACCAGCCCCTTCAATCCTAGTCGGAACGTCTAAATGAAATATTCCCTACACCGCCCCGTATAACATACCGTCGCGCGCAGAACATTCAGGATCACTTGGTACACTCTAACATTAACAACCCGGAACATACAGTCAAAGGCTGCCACCCTTGCATGGGACGTTGATGTCAAATTTGTAACCTGATGCAGACCGCGGATACAGTACACAGTACAAATTGTAATTTCCTTATAAACATCAGTGGCGATCACGACTGCAACTCCTCTAACGTCGTATATTTATTACAGTGCAATTTTTGTAAAGCACAGTACATTGGCCAAACTACAACAAGTTTCGGAATTCGATTCAATAATCATAATACTGATATGACAAAGAAACTAAATCTCCCGGTCTCCCGCCACCTTCGCGAACCTGGCCATTCCTTCAATGACATAACTGTATTCATTTTACAGTCAAGGTTCATATCTAACCGCAGCAGACAGCAACGTGAGTCTTATTTAATTCATAAATTCCAATGCACAATAAACGAAGAAAGGCATATTGTCCACAGTCCGCAGCCTGAGCTCATGGTCAGATTTGAGCACTCAGTCACCCTCGCAGGTGTATACCGCTCGCTGAGCGACCCCTAGTTTGGCAATCCCGAACGATGCGCAGCTACCCAGAGCTGACGAGCCGCAAACACGGCGAAACACGTGTCCAGTGGTTCTGTCGCATCGTTCCATGAGTATCTGTTTCTCTGCGTGCAGCCATAGAAACAATTTTAATCTGTAATTTTTCATTTCAAATACGTCTAGTGTCATTTACTTGTTTCTTTAATGGCTTTTTCCCTTCATTATAATTCACTCGCTTGCACTGTGGCATTGAGGAGTGCTCAGTCACCATCGCAGGTGTATATCGCTCGCTGAGCGACCCCTGGTTTGCCAATTCCGAACGATGCGCAGCTACCCAGAGCTGACGAGCCGCAAACACGGCGAAACACGTGTCCTCTGGTGCTGTCGCATGTACATATACATATATCTGTGTGTGTGTGTGTGTGTGTTTTGCTGGGGCGTGTGCCGAGGCAACGACGGGCGCAGGAAATCTGCAGGGGCGTGCGGGGCTCTATTCCTAATACTTTTAGGAAATAGGTCAATTTTTGAAAAAGGAAATTGAAGAGTGAGAGAAGAAGGCGGAGGGTACGTCGTGACGTAGCCTATTCCCCTGGCAAGTGTCTCGCGACGTCATCTCGGCATTTCATGGATATGTAAGCAGCGCGTGATCTGAGAAGAGAAGAAATGCACGGGGCTCTTTCGACGTCACGGGAGGATCGACCATCCGCGGCTGCTACGGTCTGCCACTGCTTTTGTAAATTTGATATTGCGCTGTGATAGTACAAAGCACAGCGATAATATTTTGCATGGTGATTCGTGACGTGCAGATTGAAGAATGAGGCGAATGAGCTTTAAGGTGGGTTAATCTCGCGTCACCGCTTTCCGTTCGCTGACTTACAAATCAGCGAATTGATAGGACGTGCGAAAAAGGATATCTCCCTTAGGCTCGTGAGAACGATAAGCTACAATGTCCCGGGTGATTATCTGGTGCACAGGCTCCATTAAGGCCTAATTTATTTTCGCTACGCTGCTCACAGAGCCATGTGCGCCCGAGCGACGCTATGTGTAGCTAAATTCACTAGTGAATTGAAGAAAGGAGATTCTGCAGTACATGTACGTCACAGTGGCACAGCGTTTAGCCACGATGTCCCTCAAGCCGAACAGCTGCTGCACGATTGTTCGCTGCTGTGCTTTGCAATGTGTACTTCGCTGGAGTATCCCACAGATGACCAGGATGATACTTAGAGTGACCGCTGGAAAGGCGCCATGTAGTGGCATACGCCTGTTTGTGACGCTTATGTATTGAGAGTTTCTTTTGGGTGATATTATCCTAACTGGCCGACAGTTCGGTTGAGTGTTCGGTTGAGTGAAGTTCGGTTGAGCGAAATATGCCAATGGGTGGCTTACCTTTTCCATCTCAGTTTCATATTTTTGGATGATTTCTTCCCTGATTCTCTTATTGTGGATATATGCAGTTGCCTGTGAATAGAAATGATACTGAAGAAAATTTTTGCATCGTTACCAAGGTAAGATATAGAAAGTACATGGGAAAATTTCAATTATTCGCTGTATTCATTAATACTGATGTGTGAGAGGTAGGTTCTTGAACATTACGTCACTTGTACTTAAATCTACTACACTACCAAATGTCATGTGTAGTCAAACCTACGTTGAAGACAGACATGGGTTGAGGGAGCTCCTTTTGGTCGAAGACGGTGAAATAAGTCTGAAATATATAAACACATTTATATAGTCACTTCCCGGCTGGCGGTCTCGCGCACATGGATCAATATAAATAAATCGTAACGTTGCTATAGTGTTCTTCACACACAATAATAAATAAATCTTGATAAATTATGTCAGTAGATATTGAATGCTTCAACCAAAAGAAGCGAAATAAGGGCAAACAAACAAAGTTCGGCAATGTCCTCATTCTGTGATAATACAACGCGTCTACAACATACAACACACAGAGCTCACCTGAAACATCGACAAGAGCTCCTTGCACTTAATAATCCTTCCATTGACCTTTTTTGGAACAAGCCTTTCGGGTGAAAGAAGATAAGACACGAGGTCCCTCATGTGATGCTTAAATCCTCCAGATATATCTGTGAATGAAGATTCGTATTGTGAGGTACCGATGTACGTGAGTGTGTAGTTAGAAAACAGTGTACACGTAGGAAGAATGTTCAAGCAAATCAGTATTCTAGTATTCGAATCCCTCCAGCTGAACAGAATTGTGGCGACTGAAAAATGGGGGCGATAGGAAGAGTGCATAGTAAACCCTGTATCCAAAAGCTACCCAAGAACCCAAGGGCGACAAAAATCCGTGTGCTCCCTGTCAAAAGATTTCTTCACAGGACTACACTCCTATTTAAGCGGGCAGGGAGTGTAGTTCCTGACTTACCAGATTTCATAGGACTGTGCTTCCCTCTATGTTAGTGAACGAGATGGTGAGTCCACGCACATGTTCCCCTTTTGATCAAAGAAGGAGGACCTCGCATGTCTCCTTTATACTATGATATCTGTAGGACGGTGCTTTTGTAAAGGTCACGGCGTCGTGGTTCATAACACTTTAATCGGCGCGCAATTGGTTGGCGGAGCGAATTGGAAAAAAAAAACGACAAAAAGAGCGGTAGTCGTACGTGATGCGAGAGACGTCAGTATTTCAGACTATATGTGGTGAACCCGGAGAGTGCGTATGTCGTCCTCAAATATGACGTTCAGGGCCCGGGAAGACGCTGAGATAATTAAATTGGTACTACAGTGTGCATGCCTTTGCGATATAGTGTGTGTCACGTAAGGCGTGCACAGAATTTTATTAAATTCCCAAATTATTTAGTTTTTGCAAAAGTATTTGAATATATTTATTCCCGATGGGGCCTACTCAAGGCGGTTGTGTAACTATAATTATCAAAGCCGTTAATTAACTTTCATAACTAATCGTAATAATTAGTGAAAATAGGTTGACCGCGTAATTACAGAGCTGTAGACCATGAGAAGCACACCCCTCAAGAATCGAAACCGCAGCCCCTTGCTGTGTTCTAGTAAAAAAATGCGCGAAAATGCAAACTATTTCAACATTGCGCGGGTTTTTCGGCCACTTTCTCCTGGACCCATATCGGTGCCACCCTTTCTCAACTGACAACAGGCTGTTTCTTAACGCATGAAACATCCCGTTTGTCCCAGCAGTAAGTGTCAGATGGAATATTGATGCTACTTCTCAGTCCACTTAAAGTTGTACACAGCGGAGAGACAACGACAGAAAGAACCAGACGGGATCTTTCGCTATGTACATGACTTTCTGTTGTACTGTGACACCTCAGATGTCAATTCGGACTTTGATATTGCATACATAATGAATCTTTTCGACTAGTATGTACAGGGAATGAAATTTACAGATGAGTTACCTGACAATTTTCGGATATCATGATCATGCGGGAGGCTGGTCACCTGTGCTGGGCCTATAACCCAAAATCTAATAAAGGTAACCTCTCATACGATTCAGGGCGTTCAAGGACTGTGAAAAGTGCTATCATCATGTCCGCACTTACTGCAGCCTTGGACAAATCATGTACGCATACCCTCAATGAAAGATTCCGCATGCAGTTAGATAGAATGAGAAGGAGCGGGTACCAAGAAACCCTGTTGTTACAAGTTACAGAAACCATGCTAAACAAATTAAAAGGTTCGAATAAGACACAACAGCAGACCGGTCAAGCTACCTTACATCCATTGCATCACGCACAATTAAAAAGAAATGGGAGCAAGACGCGCAGTTCCTGTGGCCATCACGGCCCCAAACAAATAGCTCAAGGTATGCCCTGCCATAAACAAAAAAGAAAAGAAGCTTGTCAGTTACAGCGCAAGAATGAACTGGCAGATGTGCACAAGGGACTGTCTACAGTATCCTTTTATCATGCAACACAGTCTATATAGGCCAAACGGGCAGATGCACAAAAACAAGGTTCAGAGAGCATGCGTCTGGTCATCTGGCAGTTATCTGCAAAAACTGCAGATGCGAACCTCTATTTAAAAAAAACCACAGTAGCAGAAACCTTTCAAAGCCAACTGGAAAGAGATATCCTTGAAGCCTACTAGATACACAGAGCCTGTGATAAATGTGTAATCACACCATCTCTCGATCTCAAGCAACAATCTCACAACAATCTCAGACGACAGTGAATTGTACACTCTTAAAAATGAACTTTAGCGCATAGCACGCTCTTACCTAACCACCATAATCTCAAATGATATCGTCATCTGCTCTGATTTGTTGAAAATCGATGGCATATGCCTTTTTTGTGGCACTTATGCGGTTCATTGTTAGCTTTTTTAGGGATATGGCCTTTTAAATACACTATGATTGTGTGCTGCTTAATTCCTACGATATATCGTTTGATTTTTAACTAGTCACAATTTTGCCATGGTTTTTGCGCATTATAGCATGAGTTGCTTTTGGGCCAATAAAATACAATCATCAACATCACCCCCCCTCCCCCCCCCCAGACACCGTTCGTGATTTCATCTGATAAATGTCACACAGTAGAACTGCCAATCCATAACTTCCAAAATCACGGAGATCAAGAATGACTCGCTTCGCTGCTCGATAGGTGTGTACCTTGTACGATGTTTTAACAAACAAAAATAACGGTACCGACCAGGACGCAATCGCGCATCGCTTGAAAATATTGTATTTTCGCACATTGTTTACCACGGCTTTTTTGTGCACGAAAAAGCGCTGCGGTTTCGATTTTAGCGGAGGAGACTCCCTGGAAGTGTGCTGTGCAACTTTGCAATAGTGCGGTAAACCGATTTTCACTGACTATGAAGATTAATTACAAAAGTTAATTAACGGCTGCGCCTAATGGTGCACCTCCACCTTTGAGTATAGCCCATCGTGACTAGGTATATTGGACAACTTTTCTGTGAGAAAACCAAATCGGGAATTTAATAAAATTCTGGACAGCCGTAAGGCCTGTTCCGACATATAGCAGCGCGCTAATATCGCGCTACAATACAGCGCGTTAAATTAGCGCGCACTGTTGTCGGACGGTTCACACTTGCGAATTCACACTGGCGCTATAATTCAGCGGAAGCTCGGAGGTTGTTTCCGTCTCTCCCATCATGGCACCTACGGACTTCGACAGCATGCAAACGAACTACTTCGATCGACTGACTAATCCAAAAATTACCAGATATTTTGTATGACAGACTCGCCAGTTCTAATGTGGTCGCCGTGCCGTGAAATCTGGAAGAAAAACAACTCGACGACTTCCGCGACGTCATCACTGAAGAGCCTCCGCATTGGTCAAACGAATTTAGTGCTAATATTTAGTGCTAACTCCGGCAAGCGCTAATTCTTAGCGGTTTGGAGCACTGTGAGGAGGAAAATATCGGGCTATTATCTAGCGCTATATGGAATATAGCTATATGTCGGAACAGACCTTTACATGATGCACCCTGTATTTATTTCATCGAAGGAATCCAATATACGAGGTATTTATTTTTAGCATTTACATAATTTTTACTTAAAAAGCTATGGGAGCAAAATAGATGCGGTTTGCGAAATGCGAGACTGCATCCTCTGGAAGAGAGTACGTAACAACGAGATGACTTAAAATCCATTAATTAGCTTATGAATTAAGAAATTTCGGTGCAAAGCGACATGCAAGGTTGAAATACTCGCCCCTGCGTTAAAATATGCGTTCACGAATTTTTACATGCAAATGAGCGGAAACCGAAAAAGCGCCCCTGAGAGGATATATCATCCTCACCGACGGATGCTTATATTTGCCGAAAAGCAATATATCAGGGCAGCTAGACGGCACCTACTGTAATCGCTTCATTCCTCCATAGCATGTGAAATAAGCGCTCCGCATTCCCGGTCGCCGCGGTTTCGGTTTTGGTTCATTTGCATATAAAAATTCGGAAATAGATATTTTAACGCACGTGCGTGCTTCAATTTGCCATCTCGCTTTTACCCGAATACCCCTGGTTAAAAAGTTTATTAATGACTTCAAGTAATTAGTGATCTTGTAGTTGCACACTTTCTTAGAGAAGATGTCTCCCTGGCCGTAGAACTCAACTGAAAGAGCATCATCTAGGCAGCTCTTATACTATACAGGGTGTCTCAGGTAGATCCCCAGGCTAAATAATTCACGAGCGGGTACACCAATCGAATAACTTTCTTTTTTACAAGTATCTGTCGGTTACCACTTACAAGCCGCGCACCGTGGGAATGAGTAGGAGGGGCTCATTATTCAAATAAAAATTCAAATGTGTTTCGTGAAAAAGAGCAGGGAGCCGTCGGCATTAAAATGGGTACTACACCTTTTGGGGCCATCGGTGGACACCTTTTAAAGAATATGTATATGCAGGGTGTCCTAACTAAATACGAACATATATTTTTTAAATATATTATAAGAGTCCCGTCGAAGGCGGCGCTGATTGGCGAAACGTCGACCCTCGTAAATCGCTTTTTCCCAGATGAAATCAATCGCAATATAGCATATGCTGAAGGGCACTCCCTATGAGGGCATTAGGAAACTCTTAAGCCAGTGGCTTAATTAACTTTCCATAATTAACTTTTTAATTATCAAATGACAACATCTGTTTCCTTCGGTCTCCTCATATTGTAGCTGATTTCAGAACACAAATCCGTTCGGTAGGTCGTCCACACAAAATTCGTGAAGGCACACCGCTCTTTTCGTTATTTTTTTCATTGCGCATCTTCGGAGACGCGACTTTCCTTCACCCCCAATGTGAGAGGATGAAGGAGCACAGTGCCGCCCCATGCGTCGAAGAACAGCTTTAACTAGCCGAAAGAAAACAAATGTATCGGGTGACTCTGCCGGAACTGTCCTTATCTTGGATTGCATTTTCTGTTTTCTTTTGACCTTTTCCAGGACACAAGAGGCGATAGTGTGCACTTTCACCCTCTCACATTGGAGATCAAGGAAAGACGCATCTCCGAAGATGCGCAATAAACAAAAAAAAAAGGTGTTCCTTCACTAATTTTGGGGGGACGATTCTATCGAACGCATTTTTGTTCTTGAAACGGCTCCGGAATCAGTTGACCGAAGGGACCAGATGTTCTCATTGGGACAACTTCGTTGCTTTTATAATTGAAAAATTAGTTATTGAAAGTTAATTAAATATTCCCTTAGGAGTTTGCTAATGCCCTCCTAAGGAGTGCCGTTCATCATATGCTATAATACAATCGATTTCATCTCGGAAAAAGTGATATATATGGAACGATCCGACAGCACCAGAGGACACGTGTTTCGCCGTGTTTGCGGCTCGTCAGCTCTGGGTAGCTGCGCATCGTTTGGAATTGACAAACCAGGGGTCGCTCAGCGAGCGATATCCACCTGGGAGGGTGACTGACCACGTCTCAATGCCACAGTGCAAGCCAGTGAATTATAATGAGGGGTGTGTGAGTGAATTATAATAATAATCACAAAACACTTTATTATATACACGGTTGACTTGTAAACATATATATTATATATGCACTTGACTGGCTTTGCACTGGGCTTTCAGAGGTGTCTAAGGACACTCTGGCGGGAGGCATCACGTGCCACGTGACCTTCCGACGCCATCCGTTCAAACATTGCCTGCCTGCGTACTGCTGATGAGGCCCAAGAAGGCCTAAACAGCTGTCTAGTACTGGCATGGCGACGTTTGACTTACAAACATATGCTATACGTGCAGCCAAAGATCTCCTGATATTTTTTTCCCTTATGCTTTTTTTTTCGATGGGATAGCTCATGAATATCACTGTCAATTATCATGAATTTGAGTGAATTCTGCACGCTCTTCATATTGGTGGGGTAAAAAAGTGACCTTCCCTTGGCAAAATTTCTGAGTTCAGTTCGCAAATATTTGCATAATTAAACTTGGGGTACATGACATTAACTTTACAAGGTGGCAAAAACCTAATAAGAACAAATGCTACACCTTTAGGGAATAACTTGTTCTTATTGTAAGTTTCAATTAGAGAAAATTCCCCAAAGGTCTACGAATTAAGGTCAGGCCCACATTCCAACTGTGCGCAGAAGAGCACGTACTTTGGGAGAACGTCCTTGTACAGGCCAGTCTGAACCTTACCGAAATTCTAATATCCCATTGTCGCAGTACAGTAAATGATCTGAATGAGGAGCTCACCGCAGCTACTATTACATCCCAAATTTTGGATCATCTCCAAAAGGAGTTGGACGATTTCATTCAAAAGAAAAGGAATCACTTAAACGATATATCCCCCCGCTGAATGAGACCGCAACGACTGCGCCTCCCATCGCAAATCCCGTAGATACAGGGTCCAACTCCCAACCGACAACCATTGTTCCAGCTGCAAGTCACGTAAAAAATAATGTCGTGAATTTATCATCCGCAACCCTCACTGACCACGAACTCTCGCTTCTTAATCGGGGACTGTCCTTCTGTCCAAACAGTGACCTGAACAACGAATATCAGCTTCATTTGGATTTAGATAAATTTGCAAGACAGTTGCGTCTCAGAGAATATTTTCATGACAAAGCCAGCTCATCGCGAAATCAATTCGGAGCCCCGTCAAATTTCACTCCAGATTCGAACCGGGAAAAAGCTTCAGATATGTACATAAAAGCTGTTCCAAGGAATATTCTGCGGGCCTATCAAAATTGTGACCGCGGTGCAGTGAAACCTAATCTCAATAGAGCGGAGCAAGACAGTATCTCAGCCTTGAAGCAGCGCAGTGATATAGTAATCAAAAAAGCAGACAAAGGTGGTGCACTAGTAATCATGGACAAAGAAACCTATATCGCAGAAGGAATGTGGTAGCTCTGTGCCAAACATTGTATAGGCCCCTAGAAAATGACCCCACCAATAACATTAGCACCACGATCACAAAAACTTTAAAGAAATTAAAGGCCAGTAAGAAAATAGACAATAATCTATTCGAGTACCTCCTGCCTCACGACCCCAAGCCAGGCTGATTTTGCATGCTCCCTAAAATTCATAAGCTAGGAAATCCAGGTCGCTCCATAGTATCTTCCAATGGCACAACAACCGAAAAGATATCGACGTTCGTTGACCACCTCCTCAAGGACATCCCCCCAAAATTCCCGTCATATATAAAGGATACGAAGCATTTCCTGCAAATAATTTCGGATATCGAAGTTCCGACCAGTTCCTTACTTGTAACCCTCGATGTTACCTCATTGTACACCAATATTCCTCACGATGACGGCATCAATGCCACTGTCGTAACATATGAAAAATTTTCCGAAAAACCGTACGACTCTGCTGTCGTAGAAACACTAATTTCTCTAAAACTCACGTGTAATAATTTTGAATTTGACAACAGGTATTATATTCAAGTTAACGGCACGGACATGGGCACAAGGATGGCCCCAAATTACGCAAATATCTTCATGGGTGATCTAGAAGGACGGTTCCTTGGCACCTGTCAACTTAAACCTCTAATTTTTAAGCGGTTTTTGGACGACATATTTATGCTGTAGCCACATTCCGAAGACTCCCTTTTGTCGTTTATTGAAAACTTCGGTAACGTGCACCCCACTATAAAATTCACGCACACCTGTTCTAGAGTGAGCATAGATTTTCTAGATGTCCATATAAGCATCTCCAATGGTACCCTCGTAACAAATCTGTACCGAAAACCAACTCCCAACAGTACCTATCATTTCACAGCTGCCATCCCCAACATACTAAATTGGCCATCCACTACAGTCAGGCCCTCTGTTACCGGCGCATTTGTTCCCAAGATGACGAGCTGAACGCAAACCTTAACGATCTTCAAAACACGCTGGTCAGCCGACACTTCCCACAGGACCTTGTGAAGGACGCGATATATAGAGCCCGCCGTACTAATCGCAGTGAACTTCTAAAAACTCAACACGCCCTGAACGCCCCAAGCTTGTTAATCTTACAGTCACCTTCAATGGCGCGATCCCTAACCTTAAAAACATACTGAAACCCAATACTGAAACCCAATTCATCACCCAATTTTAACATAGTCGGAGCGCCTTGGAGAAATATTCCCAGAACCGCCTCGCATAGCATATCGTCGGGCAAGGAATCTTCAAGACCACTTAGTCAGCGCAAAAGTCAATAAGTCACCTCCTACAACCGAAGGCTGCCACCCATGCAACGGACAAAGATGCTAAATTTGTACTGTAATGCAGACTGCAGACAGGGTACGAAGCACAGACAGCAACTTCCAAGTAAAAATAAAAAGTGCTTCTGACTGCAACTCATCTAACGTAATATATCTATTGGAATGCAGCCCATGCAAAGCACAGTATGTTGGCCAAACTACAACATCATTCCGAATTCGTTTTAATAATCACAGATTCGATATTACAAAGAAACCAAATCTCCCTGTGTCGCGTCATTTCAATCAAACCGACCACTCATTCAAGGGCATCCGCGTGTACATCTTACAATCTGGTTTCCTCTCAGACCGTAGCAGGCAACATCGTGAATCATTCCTAATCCACAAATTCCAGTCCACGATAAACGAAGACCCCGGCATATTGTCTACAGGTCTCAGCCTTAGCTCGTAGACCAAGTCCCCCGACCCTCTTTCGTTCTTTCTGCCGTCTCTCTTTTTATCATTTCAGGTTTATCAAAAGACTAAGGAGAACTCTCCTGGAAGACAGCCAACACCCTGCAATACTCAATGGACGACCAGCAACAATGCTCCTGCAACATCACCAACGCTGCTCCACGTGCACTGTTCCCCTATCATTTCCCCCTTTCCCTTGTATATAAGCCCTTGTCACCTATTTCCAGGTTGAGTCCTGTTGAAGGCAGCGCTGACTGCCGAAACGTCGAGCCCTAACTATAAATCTATTTCTAGTACCGTATTTTCACGCGTATTAGCCGCACCGCAGATAAGCCGCAGAACTCGTTTTTAGATACATTTTGAAAATGTTTTTGCAGATAAGCCGCACTCGCAGATAAGCCGCGGGTAATACGACGCGACTGCTTTGTGCGCTAAACCAGTGATGCACAAACAAAATCAATAGAGACTTTCAACGCTCGTCGACGCCGTACTCCCTGCCAGCTACCCTGTTCCCGTACTAGTCCGCGACGTTGACGACTTCTAGTTTGAGGCCGCTGTCGTAGCTGTGCCTCCGCGTTGGAGCCATGCCTTACCTCTAACTGCCGTGCCCGTGTCCATGAATGCTGCTGCTCAGGTCAAATGAGAACTGACGCTTAGCTGATCACGTTTTATCCCGATGTCAGGTGTATTGAACCCTTCCTGCCGACAAAAGAGACCGTAGGGAAGGCCATAAACCCTGTGGTCCACATTCCGGTGTCGGCATGATGTATGACAAAGGAGGTCAGTTCTAGTGTTCTACTAAGATCGGATTGTGCCCTTGTTGCGTGTTTTTTGTGGATTGATGAGTTAGTTGGTGTTCCAGGAGACATTAATCACTGCCACCCCTTTTGTTAAAGATACGTGGGGGAATGTATTCGGAAGGTCAGTCCACTCGAATGTGGACCCGCCCCTGTTCGGTATTGTTCGTGCACTGGCAGGGCGGTCCTGTTCTGAAAAACGTGAGGCACTGTCGGCCCTTTCGTTTAATCCGGGGTATGGGGAAAATACCAGGGGAAAATAGCCATCAGATAAGCCGCACCCGTGGATAAGTCGCAGAGCGTCCGCAAAAAAAAAAAAGTAGCGCATAAGCCGCGGCTAATACGCGTGAAAATACGGTACTTCCTTAATTATTAATGTAATAAAAGTAGCAACCGTTTTTAACCCTTATACGGCCTCTCATGTCTCTTCATTACTTGTAGTATATATATATATAGACTTACATTACATGACTTTCTCCTATATATATAATGAGGAAAAAAAGCCATTAAAGAAATAAGTAAATCACACTGGACGTGTTTGAAATTACAGGTGCATATCGCTCACTGAGCGACCCCTGGTTTGCCAATTCTGAACGATGCGCAGCTACCAAGAGCGGACGAGCCGCAAACACGGCGAAACACGTGTCCTCTGGTGCTGTTGCAGCGTTCCATGAGTATATATATATATATATTTATATATAGGAAATAATCATATTTTTGTGACGTGCACTTATCTGTCTATCTGGCTCTCTACCGTATCACACCGGGTATGACCCTGCCAACCCGATGAAAGCGCAGGGGGCGGAGTGTACATGGACGAAATTGTACATTGATCTCCCCATATCACATCAGGTTATCAATGACCCAAATAACGGCTTGTTGTTTGTATCAGGATTTCCTGGTGTCGTTTTCCGACAGGGTTAAGGCACATTAGCCAAATATTAGTTGGCTGACACAACAATGTACAACTGACAAACATTCGACTGTGTGTCATTATGAACATCAGAACATTTCTACCTAGTCAATGGATTCTTATATGTCACTTGAAATATATTAGAGTAAGGTGGTCTATGTTGAAGGCAGTTGAAATAATTTGTTAATAGCAGTCAGAATAATCGCCTAAATTGTTCCATAATTTGTTAACTAATTGCCCAAACCATTGAGCAATGATCCACAAATTACTGTGGTGCTAAACCAGATATTTGTTTCGAACGAGCCAAAAATGACAGGCTACATATTTTCATCAAATTACACCACCCTATGAGTAAGCTGGGGACATCAAAAATTAATGCCCGGTTTAAATTTTGTCTTTTGTTTGGGTCAGCCGAAAGGTCAGATAACGAGTAGTGCACATGGAAACACAGGGCAGTAAGACAGCATCATAACGAGGAGGTCATATTTTATTATGCGGGAAGCAGAAGTGAGTAGATTGGAAGACCATGCTGGCGAAAATTACAGATGGAACAAAAAAAGGCCCCTCTTACCTCGACCGCATCTGCAAAACAGCGTCTGACGTCTTTCTAAAAAGCCACGTGCAGAACGTCAACATGTTACTTCAAAGCCCAGACAACGCAGTGTTCCCCTTGGTGTCACAGACGAGAAACAAATATTGCTAAGAAAATGCCACGCGAAAAACCGAAACTGTCCTCAACTTTCCCCCGTCTTCAAGTAGCCCCCACTTTACCCTATACCATGTGTATGCCACAAAAAAGTGGGAGTATCAAGTGCATAGGCCGCCGACCTCAGTAGCTAGCCAAATTTGTTTGCTAACCTGTTTTGAATTTTTGCTTTTGAGCACCCCGAGAGTAGGCCTACGGGAATTGAAGATGTATCATCAGGGAAGATAAGCACCATGAGTTAATATTTCAGTGTAATCTCCACAGGTTCAACAATGTGTGCTGTGATAATCTAGATATTACTATCTATCCAATGTCCAGCACTTGATAAGTTTTCTCTACCATTATTGTCTAGCTATACTGCTGCACAAACGTAAAATGCTTGCGCTTCTGACTTTTGAAGTGTTCTAGAGCTTTTAAACGTATTTCCGGTAAAATGTTTCTTGCGTGAGTGATTGCCGTGTTAGTTTCATACGTATAATAGACATCTTTGCTATTGTACGCAGGTACAGGAAAGCTGCTAAGTGTTGTCTCTGTACTGCCTAGAGGATGTATGATCCGGGACTCCACAAGGAAAATTGAGGTATAACTGTGGCACAAATTTAGAAAGTATGCCTAACACAGGCCTAGGAGCACGTTCTGTCTCGTCTAGGAAATGTCTGAAGTTGCGCTAGAGTAAGATGTTGGATGTCTCGGGTTAGATGTCCAGTGGCGTAAACCTTAGCTTTCCTAGAGGAATATTACAGGACGCCCACTGGACACTAATGGTATTAGGAGATGTCGAGTAGACATACCACTCGTCTAAATGTACATATCCACGTTTTGCTACATGGAACTGGACAGGCTGAATAACGACGGGTATCCGTGGAGCAGTAGAGCTCATCGATCACTCATCGATGCGTTAACCAGGGGATCCGGAAAAACCGGTCCCTGAAAAAATGGTCCCTGAAAAAATGGTCCCGGAAAAAAGGGTCCCGGAAAGAAGGGTCCCGCTGGCACAAGGCGGAAAAAATGGTCCCGCAGGCAGGCGATATAGCTTTGCCATCGCTTAAACACACATCTTTGGTGTGACAGTGATATATGTATTATATTTTGTGAACACGGTGTTTTATTTTCCTCTTTCTTTTTTTGCTTTGAATTTTTAGATAGATAAGTGCTTTATTTAGACATTCAATACATTACAAATTATAAATTGCGTAGTGAATTGCGCAGTAGTAGCATATGACTACCCCGCTTGATTAAAATGCCCTACCCCAAAGTTGCTACCCCAAAGTTGGCAGTAACTCGATCGGTGCGGGACAGATGACATTAGTGCACAAATACGCTTGGATTTATTCAAGAACAAAAACAGCGGGCAATTACATGTCACACTGCTATAGTAAGACAGGAAAAAATGGTACCGGACCCAGCCGTTATTTTCTTTCTCCCGCACATTCTTCTGAATACTCTTAGTACATTCGTGCATACCGTGCATGAACAGTCTATGAACTAGTGCTGAAACAAGTTTTTTATTGCATACCGGCTTCGCACCTGGCTGACCGTTCCTTGTAGTTATAGTTATTAGTATTTTTTTTTTCCAGTAAATATATACCCCCCACTCCACTGGTATAACCCCCATACTTTTATTCGAGGCCTCCGTCTGACCACGCCTAGGATAGAGTAGGTTACACAGACAAAAAGAACTCCGCCCAAAGCCGGAAAATAGAATAACGTCAAGTGTAAGCGCTAACCGAAGGACAGAAAGCTTTTCACCAGTACTATGCTTAGGCTAGAGTAGGTTATACAGACAAAAAGTTCACTGACCTAGGTCTAAGAACTCCGGCCAAAGCCGGAAAAGAGAATGACGTCATGTGTAAGCGCCAACCGAAGCTACTACCCGAAGCCAGCTACCGATCGAGTTATTGCCGACTTTGGGGTAGGAATTTTAGTCAAGCGGGGTAGTCAGGTCCTACAACTAGGCAATTCAAAGCAAGAAAAAAAAGAGCAAATAAAACACCGTATTCACAAAACATAATAACTGTCTCTGTCTGAGGAGCATCATCTGTCACACCAAAGATGTGCTTTTGTGCACAAGCGATGGCAAAACCATTCCATGCCTGCGGGACCTTTTTTTTCCGCCTTTTGCCAGTGGGACCCTTCTTTCCGGGATCCTTTCTTCCGGGACCATTTTTTCCGGGACCGTTATTTCCAGGACCGTTTTTTCCTACACCCGTTAACCAGGGACATTCCTTTCTCCTACATACTCTACTGTGAGGGATATACGAAAGTAGAATTTCCAAGAATCTTACCACGAAGCCTTCCGTCGAAACTCTTGTTCTCTATCGCGTCACCAGGTCTGGGCATGAGGAAACATCCCAATTCGCCGACGCTGGCTCTGATATTTTTACGCAGCTGCCTGACTTTTTCTGGGAGTGAGGGGCCATCTCCAAGGTCAGAATGAAGCAGCGCTTTTCCCCCTTCCAGACCAAATGGCTGGTCTCCGGGATATTGCCAGTCACGAATCAGAAACAGGAGCTTCTGGAACGCCTCTTTTCCCCGGCCCCCTTTGCTTTGAGCCATGCTAGCATACTCCGCGAATAGCTGAAAAAAAGAAATCGATTACAGACTGTTGACTAGGAACAAATAAACACCCTTGCTATTATTTTATCTTTATTCCATGACTTTGTTAAACCGTCGTAGCGCAGCGTAACCTTTCACTCCTGGTCTGGCAGACCTTTCCTTTCAATAAATATATATTCCCCCCTTTCACTCCCTTTTTGAATGATAAACACATTCCCCATGACTTTCTTTTCTTGCTTTGCTCCTTTTCGTCATGACTCCACAAGACATCCGTATCATTTACCCCAGATACTCGTTGGCCCCAGGCATGGTCTTTCTCTTACACAAATACATGAATTATTGTTGTTATTTTTTTGTGCACGATCCTGACGTATCGGTGTTGCGTTCATACCTGATGGAGATATTCGAGCTTCTTTCTGGAAACAACACAACGCCACACTATACCGGTCATCCGTTTGAGGAGCTGCCGAAAGTTTACGAATCAGTCCCACGAATACTCCAGGTGTGATAACAATATAGCAGTTGACGCACTTTTACAACCACAGTTCCTTGTTCTGGTGTTCTTCATGTAACAGATCTGAATATGATGAAAGGAGGAAGTCACTGAAAAGGTTATTCAGCTGTTGTACTCGAACCCACATCTTCGGGATTACCGGTTCAGGGCTCTACCAACTGGGCTACGCTAACACAGCTCTCAAGCGACTTCGAAGGGTGCGTCATCTAAAGGGACAAATAACCACTCTCTCACTCATCCCCATTTCACTCTTACATGTTTTCTCCCTCATGCACATATTCAGACGACGGGATCGACGCAAGCGCCATCTGTTGAACATGATGGCAATTGATGTTCTGACGCTGGAACACATAGAAAGGACAAATACAAACAAAGCCTCAAGTGCCTAAGAAATTAATGATCAAAGAAGGAAGTCACTGAACTGGTTATCCAGCTGTAGGCCTCGAACCCATATCTTCTGGATTACCGCACTTGAGGCTTTGTATGTACTTGTCCTTTCTGTATGTTCCACCTCGGAACATCGATTGCCATTATGTGAATATGTATCTTTTTTTCTGTTTTGGGAAAGACCAGTCGGTAGCGTTCTTACTCGCTGGGCTCAAGACTGAAGATACGGCACCGGCAGACGAAGGGCGGGGTGCGGGGGGAGGGGGGACATACATCGGTCTAGGAGCGTGCGTTGGAGTTTTCCGGCCCACATTAATGAAGTGACCCTCTGATGTGAAAACCACAACAGTAACCACTTTGTTCCGAGATGACGAATGGGGAGCGAATCGTAACAGTGTACGAACCATCGAAGTGAACCGACTCATCAGCCTAGCAAATATGCGTTCAGTTGGTTCGATGGTTCAGCGTAGATCTCAGAGCTTTGCGAGGAACAACAAGACTGCTTGCGAGTAGCAACCTGCTGCTAATAAGTTCCAAATACTTAGTTAACTTTCACAAGCGATATCCACGGACATCCACACTCTCCCCACCCACCGTCCGGGTTTTGGGAACGTGTTTTGTGAAAGTATCCTTGAAGTAAAGTTTTTCTACCCTTTTTACTGTTTTTGTACCTTCGAAGGAGCACTGAGGTGACCCCCATTTGTTTTTATTATTGTCTGCGGTGTGAGACTGCAAGGAATAGAACTAGCTTCTGCAAAACAATGACTGGCAGGTGACGAACATATCAGTTCCTCAGACTTTTTAAACACGCACACACACACACACAAAATCCTGCACTGGCGGAAAGAGCGTATCAGGAGTAAGAGAAGGAGGAGGGGACGTTGTAACGTAGCCGATTCTCCTCGCACGTGACTCGTGACGTGCCCTGTGCAGCTCACGTGAGTTAAAGAAGTGCGTGATTCGATAAGAATGAATCAAAGAAGAAAGACACGGAGCCGTTCCGACGTCACTCGAGGAGTGTGCAAGCCGGCTGCTTTCTCCAACTGCCTCTGTAAGTTGCATTTGGCAGTGACAATACACCGCACCGCGAAAATATTTTGCATCGTGGCTCGTGATGGACAGCTCGACAAATGAAACGCGGCTTCGAGGCACCTTAAGTATTACTTCATTGCTTCTTTAAGATTACACTTCTGGTAGTTACTTAATCTTACCATTGAGCTTCTGGTGCAGCTTTGTCATCACGCTTGCATGTGTTTGGCAAGTCCTCAGCGTACTACCAATGTGAAAGGCCGTCTGAATCTTCTTGGGGAGTATGTCCGATTCCTTTGCGGGATGTTAGTGAAAGAAACGGTACGTTTGGCCAAACGCGTTCACTTCGAACGACACGGCGCAGCCGGCGCCTCCAATCGCCGACGCGTGTTCTCTTGCGGACTCTCGCCCCTCCACTGTGCTGAGCCCCCATCAGAATGCACTGCGTCGTCTTTGCAGATCACTTTCACAATCACACAAGTCGAAGTTGCCCCACTGGTGGGGGGTCGAGGGGGACAGCCCCACTGGGGGGAACAGTCGAATTTACCGCCTCCGCTATTTTTCGGCACTCCGGTAGCTGTCTCCATTGCTCGAAGCTGGAGTTTGGGGACTTTTTGACTTTTTGAAACGCCCTGTCCTCTCGTTGTCGTTTTATTCGATCCTGATCATATTTTCGTGTTTTTGTTTCATACATGCCGACATTGCAACTTTCCACGTTTAAAAAAAATAAGGTTGCTGTAGTTGCACCCAATCTGGTAGAACATCTCAAGCGTGTTCCAACAACACATCGATCGGCGTCGTATCTTCGCGCGTTCATGAGACAGACTGGCCGCAAAGTACGCGTGCCCCTATATTTCCTGCTCTCTAACAATCCCGCTTATACCCACAGAATGCGTCAGCCGCCGCAGTGACTTTGTTAGCTAGAATCTTACATGTACCAGCTATCTGGATTGAACCGGTTGGTTGGTATCCGTTCATTACTCACAGACTTATTCCATCGTCAAATTCGGCGTAATTTCGTTGCGTCGTAAATTTTGACGTGGTTACCAAACACACATTGCAGACGTTTTCACTTCAACAAAATGAGACCTTTCGAGAAACAGAATCACATCACAGCAGGCTTTCTTAAGACAGCATAGACACTATCCGCATGCGTTAGAAGCAAAACTGTAATTACACCGAAGTTGGTAGAAAATAATCTTGAAATCACCCACATACGTCACTCGTACCCACCTTCAGGTGCTCCAAATCGGATTGAGTTATTTGTTTGCTGAGGTTGTACACTTGTACAGAACTCAACAGCATGCTCATTGAGAAAATTGTGACATTTCCTTCCAGCGTGGACGTGTTGTCGAATGCACCTTCCGTGTCCATCAGAATGACTGCCACGATCCCGTATTGTGGCGTCTTCACCTTGAACACTTTTCCCCACAGCTGAATACCAGTTGTCTCTCTTTTGCTGCCGTACTTCCAAGAAAAGCCCGTCAAGGGTATATTCTCCTTGTCCATCCAATCTGATTGGTTTGACGACGTCTCTAGGTGCTCTAGATACCTGTCACATCATAGCAAAGAAGTAAGCACACAGTGGTGTAAGAAACGTAAGCTCAACTCTGTCATACAAGTTTTGATAGAGGCGAAGGATGTAAGTAGATTGTATCATACGATATCTCCAAAGATAATCTTCACCCTTTCTAACTGTTTTGTTTTCGAGATTGAACATGCAGCTCTCCGATAGCTTGGGCCGAGGAAAATTGTGACTCTTAGCAAACAGGTTCGTTCCGTCTGCACGGAGAAGTGTAAGCCAAGTATGAAGAAGTTACAGATTCTGTACTACGTATTTCCACGTTTAACTGATATACATGGTTGTACTATCGTACAATAGTGCGGACGACCAATGCTAGATATTAACCACCAGCTTGAAAATATACGGGATGCCTCCAACAGGTTCAACAATGCTTTCAGAAAAAAGAAGAGAAAGAAAGAGTTCTACATCGTGCCCAATAAAACCTGCTGCACACTAACGCAATTCAGATAGCGTGAGTCAAGGAATTTTTGTGTTGTCGGTGTATTGTGCGTGTGTATTTGGAGCACTGTCTATATATATGTAATAATTATTTATAGATTTAGCTATATTATTATTATTAGATGAAAAAGTATTTCCTCCCGCGGTCCAGAAGCAAATGTAATTTACTTGGTGACAATATAATGCCGACAATTTCAGAGGACGCACTGTCGAAATCGTGAAAGGGAGCCCTCAAGAGGACCGCATTGTATGTTTTTCTAAGGACGGTAGTGGGCTTCCTATTTTACCAGGTTCATGCGTTACCTTGCGTGAGCTTGAACAGTACAATGTAGCAGCGGCATCGCGCACTCACTGGAATCCGCACGATTTGAAATTCCCGGGCACAGAAACACGCGCGGTCTGATGAAACAGCGCTGTGATGGTACGAGGGCTTCCTCACTCATCGCCCGGCCACGCTAAGCCAGGCAAAGGCTTCGCGGCCTCCTGTTGCTTGCCATCTTCGTTCCCACGCGACTACCCAAGAGTGAACGTCATGCGAGCTCACGCAGCGGCACGCTAGTTTTCTCCTCCATGTGGATCTGCACACACTGGAAGCATTGGCGGCACAATACGGATCGCTTTGAAAATACAGCAATCTCGAGCGAAAGATCCTTCACGAGAGCTGTTTGGAGTAAAATGCACCTGCTAACTACACTTCTTTATTTCAATTAGGTTAGAAAGCAAACTCTCTCCCTCTGAAGAAATTTTGTGTCGTGCTTTACGTGCATTCCATTCCATTGCCTACACTACCAACCTTCCCGAAATGCACTCTCCGGGTCTCTTAGTTAGCTGTCCTATCTCTCTCTCTCTCTCAAACTTGCTTGGTCCATGGACAAATCGAAGGGTCTGTCCTCAAAGCTCTCTTGACCTTTTTGGACACCATAAGACTTTGGTCGTGATTGTGAAGGGTCTCATTATTTAATTCCCCACATCACCGCCAGCAATGGGGTAGAGTATCCTCCATGGCGATGAAACTCCCCGTTCATCATCTCAAAATGAAGTTGTTTATGTGTCGGTGTGAGTGAATGATGTTCACCCTTACAGCCTGGCTCGGCGATTACTCGGTTGTTACGCACGATCGTTCTTGTGCAAAGTTTATCTTTCTTTCTCTTCCGAGCATTTCATTGGAAGCAGCTGACGAGATGCTTGCTGTGCGCCCTCTTCAATTTTCGTACTAACATTTGTTTCCTAAATTGAATTAGCAAATGTATATGTACTTGAAGGTAATTAATCAATTAGGCAAATATACGATGTGACTCGCGCAATGTGACTGTCCACACTCAGCTACCAAGAGAATTCACGTACGATAACAGTTTCTCAGAAAGCCTGGTTCAACATACATGGAGCACCGTGAAACTTCGGGATACCGTTAAAGCGACCATGAAATGATTTTCGCGAATTCAGATTACTCTGCCAGGAACATGACGATCACTCACTATCATACACACATCGACTTCTAGCCGTATTCGACGCACAGGGAGCGCGGCTACCGCACAAAGATACCGGGGCGTGACCGCCGGATACATCCCTTCGAAGTGGGCTTACGGCATCAACGTCCAGCTCTTTCAGCCAATTGACCATTTCTGGGTGCGCGACTGCGCATGCCCAGGCGGCCAACGCCATGTTCGTTGGCATGAAAGCATCATGACTAATTGGGTATGGTTTATGCTGTGATGCAACTTGGCGAAGCTTTTTTTCGCAATGCCTGTAATGTGTTGCGTCGTGGACTGCCGAAACATTCAAGGCAATGTCGGTGTACGATTCTTCCGCTTCCCACAGGAAAAGCACCACCAAAAGAAGTACGGCAAGCGGAAGCGGTACGAGCGTCAGAATGATATTTGGCATGAAAACATGGCATGCCACGAATATGCCTTAAAAGGTGTACTTCGGAACGATCGAAAAAATTTCTGCACATCCTGGTTGGTGCACAACAGCTACAGTATACCTGGGTGATTCCATCTCAACTCAGGCAAGGTGGTCCGGACACCATCAGTGATTTTTATTGAAAAACTATATGTGTAGCCTGACTCACATTGAGAATGGAACAGCAAGTATTTTTTCTCTAGTTTTCATAGTTCTTGAGAAACAAAAGTCCGAAAGAATATGGCAGATTCAACGCGCTTTCAGGCATAGTGATTTTGGCGTTCAATATCTTTCCAACGAACGCGTTCACGGCTTTGAATTTTTTTCCCTCGCACTGTCAGCTATGTTGTATTCTAGTGCTTGGGTTTAGTTTCGGCTGGGATTTTGTTATTTTGCAGCTAAAAATACGCAAATTTGGTGGCGATGACGAAAATCGCTCATATTCTTGCGGCTATTGCGGCACTTGTGTATATGCCAGTTAAACAAAAAAGGTATCGCCGTGTAGCGGAGACTGAGCTCCATAATTCGATATAAAATTCAAGAGCCTAGGCCATGTTGCTCTCACGCATGGAGGCGTCTAAACATGTGACATATGAAAAAAATGCGGTTTTTGAGCGCTCATATCTAAAAAAAGCCACCTCGAAAATTCTTCAAACTTCGTAGGCACATGCTTCTGTACATGATATTTGAGTGCACAGAAAATCGAAGGTGTTTTCTTTGCACAATAAAAGTTAGAGCGTACCAAAGTCTCAGTGTCCGACTGTGGTGCGTGTAATGACCATGCAAGCGCTGCGAGAAGTTAACTGGTCGATATTCACGTTTTTCTTGTGACCGCCGCCCGTGCTGTTTGTGCTGCTATTTGAGAACCCAAAGGGTCGAATATTTTCCCCAGGACGTCGAATGCAGCACAACGGCTGCACAAGGACACTATATAGAGAAGTGCAGATTGAGTGTATCTGTCACTGTTCGCGCGGTACGTGCATGCAAGTTCGATGTTTACATCCAACACTCTAGACCATGCCGGTAAAGATGAGTCACTATTTATTTACATTTGATTGATTACATCAGCAGTTGTGGCAAAGATAATCAGACTCGCGCACGTTACAATAATGTTCAGGCGTCAGAACGTTTGTCGTCAATGCATCGCCCAGCGAAGATACACGGGTGAAGTTCCTTTGAAAATGTATCTTCTGTCTGTGCCTGTTCATGTAGCTCGCGCAGTAGACACGGTCTTTGCTTAATTTCATGTTCACGGCGAAGATACAGACGGCAAAGCGACGGCGAGTCGAAACAGTGTCAAAACACATCTGTTAGAAACGAAATCACTGCTGGCTAGAGGAATCACTCACTCTCGCAGTGACTCCAAACTAACATGGGTTTTCTACCTGAAGCCGGATACGGCTCCAGTGCGGGTGGCGCTAATCCTGTTACTCTCCTCGCTGTTCATTAGCAGCGGCGGCGGCTCCTGTCACGGCAAAGTACTCGCCGACAGACACAGAAATCGTTGTCTATGCTTCTATGCTAACTGAAGGACGTCTCCTTTGGTAGACTACAGGTACCACGGTCCGCTGTCTCAAGAAAAACTCTAATATCGACCAGTGAACTTGTCGCAGCGTCATGGTCATTACAGGCGCCACAGTCTCACACTGAATTTTGGCGCGCTGCAACTTTTATTGTGCAAGGAAAAAACCTTCGAGTTTCTGTACACTGAAGTTATATATACGGAAGCATGTGCCTACGAAGTTTGAAGAATTTTCGAGGTGGGGTTTTTTAGATATGAGCGCTCAAAAACCGCATTTTTTCAAATGTCACGTGTTGTAGACGCCTCCATGCGTGACAGCAACCTGGCGTAGACCCCTAAATTGGATACCAAATTATAGAGCTCAGTCTCCGCTACATGGAGATGCCTTTCTCGTTTCACTGACATGTGCACAAGTGCCGCAATAGCCGCGAGAATATGACCGATTTTCGTCGTCGTCACATAATAACAAAATCACCGCCGAAACTGAACCCAAGCACTAGTAGCCAACATAGCTGACAGTGCGTGAAAAAAAATTCAAAGCCGTGACCGCGTTCGTTAGACAGATATTGAACGCCAAAATCGCTATGCTTCAAAGTGCCCCGGACCTGCCATATTCTTCCGTATTTTTTTTTTTTTCAGGAACAACGGAAAGTAGAGAAAAAAACACAGGCTGTTCCCTTGTCAATCTGAGCCAGGCTACACCATATATTTTTTCAATAAAAAAACTGATGGTGCCCGGACCACCTTGCCTGAGTTGAGATGGAATCACCCACCTGCCATCAACTCTGTTTCTTTCTCGTGTGACGAATCATGTCTCAAATAAGCGAGCAATCAAACCGAAACAGGAATGTGGAGAGGAGTCTCAAAGACTTTCCCTTTCTAAGGCCAACGCGTTACGTCACCCTGCATGAAGCCGACAACCCAAACGGAAGAAAACTTCCCATGGTGTTCCTGGGGATATCCTTTCCCGGAAATTGAGATCTCCCTGGGAGACAGACATTTTTTCGACGGACGTCCTCCACATCTCCGAGTGGCCACGATTTGGACTTCCCACAAATATCCGTCGTTTGTCCTCACAGGAAGTTACGCGGCGATACCCGGACGTTGCACGGGCTTACTTGCGTACGTGCTCAAGGCCCTGCATTTTCTCATTATTATTCATACTGCTTTATTGAGTTGCCGCGTAAGTGGACAGATTCTTACTAGGCCCGTAGGCATTTTCCCGCCATTTTGTTTCGGGTTAGGCCACTGTTTCGTTGCTCCTTTTCGTTTGTTTCTTGTATTTCCGCCACGGACAATGATCACGAAGTTTTAAAAAACCAAAATAAAGACGTACATACAGAATCTCTTAGAACCATGAAGATCACTTAGAAAGGCAGTGGCATACATTTCCAAAGCGAAAACAGATACTATATAATGCTGGTCTCGTGATCTTCCACAAATTCGAGAGTCCAGTTTGCCTGCGAGTCAGTATACCACGCCGGTCGTAGCCGCTGCGTTACGTTCCCGGAACAAAACAATGAACGAAGATTGTGGTTCAGATCCTCCGACACAGATGGAAAGAAACAACGGTCATCTGTTACTCTGAGAGTGAAAAAACAGCGCAAGAATGACATGACTAATGATCGGTGACGTCGGCCGAGCAGAGAAAGGTAGAAGTGCTTCCATAGACGTTCGGCGGGAGCCAGACTTTTTCAAATTTCGAAAGTCGTTTTTATGATTCCACATTTGTTTTCAATACAATATATCACATATTATATATTTCACATATTATATATTTCACATATATTTACAACTATTTCATATTTCAGAGATATATTTCACAACTATATTCAGTTCGTGTAAATGATTGTGGAAATACCGAAAGCTTGAAATCCATTTGGTTCCGAAGTCGCCCTTTAACAAGTTATCGTGTGGCTCGTTCGGGTGTATCACGTGTTGTGTGCTTCCACTGGAGGAGGCTATGCCATTCAAAACAAATGTTATCCTGTTACATCCTCATAAAATGCCAGCTATACCCACGTGGTGCTAATTTGTCATCGTTTGCTTCGTCGTCTTCCCATCATGTCGTCTCTCGCCGGCAGGAGCGACGCGTACATGGAAATAGTTCATTGTGGACGACCTGGAACACGCACCCCGCGGGACGACGTTGGTGCATGGTTTCGGTTTGGACAACAACGACGTCGTATATCTGCCGTCGAAACCGGTAGAAATATGGCGAAGCGCAAGTTGTCAGCGATGCAGGAAGAAAGAGATCATGTGACGCACACAGCGTCTGTAGGAATCGTTCCGTACGCACCAGCTCCCAAAAGGCCACAGACAACGCCATTTTCTAACGAAGAAGCAGCGCAGGGACGAAAACGTGCTCCGGTAATCATGCTGACAAATAAGCCTAACAATTACACTTCTGGTAGGATTTCGTGTCAGTGAGTAGACACGATCTTAGCTCCAGGTCAAGTTAAAACATATCGCACGGCGGAGTTTGCACGTTTCCTTGCAAATCTTGCAGTCTACTGGCAAGAGACCGCCTGCGTATCGGCAACATCCTCTGCGTATGATGTCACGGGCAGCTCACCTCGCTGGCGTGTCGTAGCAGCCGCCATTTACGCCGTGGTTAATACAGAATATTCTTGTAATTTGGACGGTTTTCAACGTCATATTCCACACGGTGAATGCGATAGTACACAGGAACAAATCGAAACTTATCGTAGGCTTGTCAAATACCGTTTCATGGGCCCTTTAAAGATGCTCAGAGCGATGGGGTTGCAGAGCGTACGTGTCTCGCGACGTCAGACCAGGAATTATCGTCATTGGAAGGTATACTGCGGATGTGAAAATAGGCACGGATCTAATATTCACCTCACTTCAAATGGGTGTAGTGGTCAGCTAATGTGCCGCTTACAGTTCGCGGTCGCCGACACACTATATCCATACGCGAGAACAACAGTACATCAGGGATGGTCAGTATTTGGATACACTGTAATTAAACCAGTACATCAAATACAGACTGGAAAAGTTTATTGGTAATTATACTTGAATACCAATTTTTGGGTACTCATTGTTTGTAAATGCTTTATAAATAGTCCTAAAGACGCGAGATGCTCATATCTCAAAGTTACCCTGCGTTTGACTTTTCGGCAAGAAAGGCGAAGCACAGTTTGGAGGGCCATAGAGTTATGTCGTTTCCGAAAGCACGCACGTGCAACAAACCATTTTAGATGGCCAGTTTTTCACTGCGGACAGTTGTTGCCGGCAGACGGCACTACCCGCCTACCTAGTTGCGCGAAGCCGCTTCGTCAAATTCAGTACATGCCTTTCTCCGCCAGCACCCGCGTTCTCCTTTGCGAATCTGATTCTATACGGCCGAGCAGAAAATACCTACTAGATACAGTTTTCGAGAAACTTTTATTATTAAAAACGCACTGATAATCTAGAAATAAGTGTTATTTTGCCTTGCTGATTGATTGTTGTGATCATCATTTCTGTAATTCCAGGTGGCATATTGCTCACAGTATTTATGACAGTAGTTGTGGTATTTAAATTCTGTATTTGTTTCCCATTTAAATACTCATATTGACGTATTTATGCTCAGCATTTAAATACCTCTTTTGAATGTTTTGTATTCACATTTAAATACGGAAAAATGTATTTAGGCCCATCCCTGCGGTACATGGAGCGAAAGTCACTTGACACATGTGGCATTCGACCCTATTCCACGCCATTTAAGACGACCAACACTCATGCTACATTCGACAGTGGTATGTTTTAGAGATGGTCCTAATAAGTGACAATATGGGAGACTACGCTGCTCATTGCTACAAGCTGAAAACCATACTCGGAGGATCCACAATCAATCAGTTATCTATGCTGAAGTCCTGCCGCTCGTCCCCATCTTCCACGAGGGTCGCTATGGCCCTAACCACATCCACTGCGGTTGGATACCTTATCGTTGAAAAGAAGAGAGCTGCGACTTAAGTTTTTGGACGGTATCACAAATTATAAGACTGGTATTTCAAAGGTCTGAACCCTCCCACGTTTATCTTACCAAGGTTAGACCACCACAGGAAGTTGAGGTCCTATCCTTGGAGAACTGACGGTTTTAGGCATTCATTTTTTTCCCCAAAACTGTATACGACTGGAACTACAGTGTGCAGTAAAGTTCATCGACTTAATCTCTCTCCTCCCCATTACTCTTGCAAGATAGATAGATGTTATTGTCAATAATGTAATGAGTACTGACTGTGTTTATAGAAACTGTATCGGCAGTGAAATTCGCCAATTTTGGTTAGGTCTTCCAGCTTAGAGGCGTATGATATACCTTCTCTCCTGTAACTAATTATAGTCTTTAATGGACAATGATTGTTTCCATGATGGTTTAGTGCAGTGATTGTAGTAATTTTATTTACATGTTCATTCTTAGTTTTGTGGCTCCGCTACGGTATGCCACAGCGCAATGTAGCGTAACAAGCATAAATAAAAATAAATAACAAACAAACGAGTCCGCACCTGATGCAGAATCCGAGAAGAAACGACTTTCCGAGTCGGAAGCCCCCTGCGACTGACAAGACTACCACAGGGAGGTCAGCAATATCGCTGTTGGTGAGAAGACTTGATAATTTATCACTCCGAAGTTCGAAGCAATTGAGATCGTGCTGGGGACGCACGACGACCGGATATGCTGTAGAGCCCCGTAGGTCCTGCAAATGAGCATAGGTCATATTCATTATTACGAATGGTGATTATCATCTTGCATCGTTTCACATATGCATACTGGACGTTTTTCTTTGTTACAATGCGTATCATGTGCAGTTTCAGCAGTGACGTCCAATGAGGAGCTTATTTGAGTAGCGCTACGGGATAATTCACTGCTTATTTTACATGTATCCCTTTACAATGGCAGATGCCACCTTTCGAAAGATGTCAAGCGTATTTTTGGTGTTCCCGGTCGTCTATCTGTGGTTTGTTCCTTCCTGTGTCCAAAGTCTACTCAAACCTTAATCGATATATCGGGGACATTCTCTAGCGTTATCCCCTGTAGAAATTTGGACCACTCTGCATGCAGGCTGTCTGCACACTGCGACTTATAGATGTACCATTGAACTGTTATGTTGTCATGAACCGTTATGCCACGTTATTTGCTATATTTCGTGGTAAATACGTATAGGAGCGCAGTTATTCCCATAAATATGTTCCGTTATTCAAAAACAACTCAACTTGAAAAACCCAAGTGCATCTGTCAGGAGCTTGCTTCTCGTTTCAATTCGGTTCTGTATAGTTCTCATACAAATGCCAATACGGTAGTGCACGCCTGGTGTAAATCGGGATTATCAACTTTTATATTTTCACACGTGCATACTGCAGCGTTTTTCTTCGTTTCGAACAAGCATCATGTATACCTCAACAGTGATGGACGGTGAGAAGTGTGTCTGCATAGCCTTTACGGGATGATCTCTTAGCTCATTCATACCGGTAGTGGAAACTTCCTCGGTGACACGGGCAAGAGGCCATACAAGTGCACTGTCTGTCCTGCAGAATTCAGGCAGCGCACAAGCCTGTTGTATCACAAGCGAACACATACGGGCGAGAAGCCATACAAGTGTGATCTCTACCATGCAGAGTTCAGCGAGAGCACGAAGCTGCGGAATCACAAGCAAACACACACGGACAAGAGGGCTTACAAGTGCGACCTCTGTCCTGCAGAGTTCAGCCAGAGCGCCAGGCGTTGAGTGGCACCTGTACGAACTGAGGTCCGATTTCACCAACGCCGATTAACATTTAAAGGGACAGTCGCATTCTCCGAGGTCAATTTCGAAACTAATGCGAATTCTAATTCCTTGCCGACCACTGAAGTGGACCCGAAAATACCATTTCGATCCGCGGCGTACTTTTCGCGCAATCCGATGAAAAAGAAACCGGAATCCTTGCGCCCTCGCTGTCTAAAAGTGGGAGGAAACGTCACCCGGATAAGGCCAATCAGCGCGCGCCCTGGGCAAATGCGAGCCGCGCGCCTGTTTGGCGATCGCGAAGCGAAGGGAGCAAACATGGAGTCGGAAAACGTTTCTCTGTCTGGGGGAGATTCTGACGAACATGTTAGCGGTAGCGGCGACGAGTTAATGCTGGATGATGACCCATACTCTACGAACCCAATACCTCTGGAACCCGCCGACCATCCACGAGATGTGGCTGCGGCTAACCCGCGGGATGACATTTTTAGGTGACGTATCTCTTTGCATGGTTGCCGTCGGATGTGCGAAACAGTTTAGAATGTTGAAATCGGCAGGTGTCTGTGTGGAGTCCGCGACCCACAGGAGCCCGACGAGAGCCTGTGTTGCCATTCTGTTGCCAGGGTGGTAGAAATGTGCCGCCGTGCAGTGCATAACACAACACATCTGCCTCCGTAGAGAGCTTCTAGTGGAGTACGCGCCTCAATTCTGCCGCTATGATCAACATTTTAGGCGACTCAATCCCGAGGACCACAGGTGAGCCTGCTGCAGTGCTCTCCCGTTTGCTATATGATTACCACCGTAATGAATTTTTCGGTTTAAATGACCCCCATCAAGATTCGGAAGGGTAAACTCGGGTGTTATTGGTTATGCAAATTGTTGCACCTAAAGTGGACAAGGGCTGTATACAAAAGGGCGACTATTCTCAGCAGCTTTTTGGCCTACACAAGCTTGTCCCCCATAAATCATAAGCGTGGACGACAGCCGTGGAACAATCCAGAGAATCCTGGTCCAACAATTCCAGCCGCCTCAGTAAGTCTCGACATGCTCGCAATTATGCCATTTAGCCATGGCCTGATTGGCAACACAAAACCCTGATTGATTGGTAGATATCCAGTGGGAATTTTAAACTCTGAAGGAAAGTCTTACAAGTTTGAAAACAGAAGCATTTGAGGTGCCAATGAAGAGGGGAAGCATGTTACTGAAGAATGTAAGAGTAACGTATTTTGGGAGAAATTGGATTTTGCCGAAATTTGAGGGAAGCTGGTTTGGGAGGGAGTTAGCAGTTGGAATCGGGCTCATCCTGAAAGAGGCGGAAATTTTTTTGTTGTACTATGTTGCACATCTGCCAACCTTCCACATTCAAAATGCGGGAGACCCTGGAACTAAGGAAGGAATGCACAGGCTTTGAACTCCAAGGTTGGGATAGTGTCTGTTCTTCTGTTCTTGCCATTGTCTTCCCAACACTGCGGGAGATTTGGCAGGTGTGCAGATGCCCACAAGACATTATGCTAAACAAAAAGAAATGTCATGTGGAGTTGTCTTTTCCAGCTGCCTGAGGTTCAGGGCATACTCGTCATTCACAAGATGGCCTGGATGCGTTGTCCAAGCAATCAGGAGAGAGTTCCCGTCTACGTCTTATCAAGGCTATCAGCATTAGGACCATCGAAACAAGGGTGTCTTGACAAGAGAGACAAGCTGGTGCATACTGATGGCTGGAACTGGAGACATGTAGTGGCAAGATGAAAATTTTGCTGACATAGGCACACTTCGTGCAAGTGAGCCCTCGGTCATCCCCCTTGCCTCCCATCAGAGGTTTCCGAGAATACTATAGGTGTGTGGTGTTCTCGAAAACCTCTGATGGGAGGCAAGGGGGATGACCAAGGCTCACTTGCACGAAGTGTGCCTATGTCAGCAAAATTTTCGTCTTGCAGCAATTTTCGTCTTTTCGTCATTGCAGTGTGGGGGATGTTTTGTCTTGTCACTCTGTATCTCCAGTTGCAGTCAACAGACTGTCTACCCGTCTGTACAGCAAAAACTACTACACGTGGCGGTATTAGCTCTGGCATCAAATCCAGACTGTACTGCACTAATACAGTGCCGAGGTGGGAATATTTCGAACTCTGTGCAGATTGTCAATGCGGTGTAGTGACGGGAATAAAGAATGACCCTATAATTGTATCGATTTATTGTACAGTGGAGTATGACGGAGTGGGAATAACAAAATAGCTTAGGTTTATTTGCCTTGTATGGCAGGCAAATAAACCTAAGCTATTTTATTATGTTGTGCTTTGGTTCTAAATTAATGTGGTGTGAAGTCTGGGTGGTTACAGGTATGCTGCCACAGGGATGTTAGGAGGGTTCATGTTGGCAGATCCATATCTGGTGTACTAATACGCTATGCAAGTGTGTGTCCTTTGTTTTCCTCTTCCTGGAATCAGGGGATAACAACCCCCTTGTGAGGCGCCGTGAAGTGGGTCCCCAGCACTTGCTTCAGCCATGACCTCTGCATCTGAAATATGGCCTTGAGTGTTAACACTGAAAAGAATACGTTGAGGGCCTAGCGGGTACAATAACAGACATAAAAATGACTATGCAAATAAATCTTCCCCTTTGCGGTCCCTGTTTCACTGGCACGGTTATTTTCCTGCCGACATTACGTTATAAACGCTGGCAGCCGCATCACACAAGATTCCTTTGACAGGATTCGACAATTTTCAGGGCTCGTACATATCCATTATGTTGTGGGACGTGCAAAACGAATTGCAATATTTTCGTGGCTTGACAAAACATACCAAATCCAGTTGATTCCGTTGACGTGCTTGCTGCCGCCTGAAATAGAGCCAGAAATTAGCAACAAGGCTACAGTAGAATACTAATGCAACGTGAAGTGTCTCGGACGTAGCCAAACACAGATTGCGATGTTTCCACATCCCTGAATGCTGCCATCAGGCTTACACTATGAACTGTAGAAACATCCACTAGCTGCAATAAGATTAGAATAACGCTGTCATGTGGGAGTGTTACGTTACTCCTGCATAATACAGGCGACAATTAGCACAGCAACAACACACCAATCTTTTTTCTCGAGAGTACGCGTACTATTGCGTCAGGATGCTGCAATCATTGTAATAATTTGTGTACATTAGTAGGCGGTGTGACTGTGACGTTACAATCGGCGGAAAGGCCAGGTGTTCGCGATGATGTTTACTGTGACAACTGATATTTTTCATCGCAGCGTAGCTGTGACCACGCAGGATTGTCACTTACCTCCGTTACTGGTTCCTGCCCTTGTTCCTGATCGAATATGGTAGGCACGGCGTCAATCTTCAGCCGTTTCCGTTTCTGCCGTAGCACGAGCCGAACGTGCAATACATCTTCATCAAAATAGGCGTCGTCAGCGAAATGACAGGAACAGACGCATGAAACATTCAATCCTTGGGCCACACCACAGTAGTGGCTGGCGATCGCTGCCTCCCACTCTCGTTTCGTCTCGCCATTGCGAGGTCGGTGAAATTGAAATGTAAGCTCGGGATTCGAGGTATATGTCTTTGTGCACCCGGGCACGTAACACCGGTTTCCTGGCTGTGAAATCGCACGTCAACGGCGTGAAATCCTAGGGCACACGCTGTGGTTCAAAGTACTTCAAAGCAAACGCGACAAGACAACAAGAAAAAGGGTCAGACGCACGCTCAGACACACACACAACTCCGGCGGGAAGGAGCGCCTCCTGATGGTTGGTTTATCCCGGTGACGTCAACCAGTGTCGGCGCCTTGCGGGGATTGCCGTGCGCGCCGAAAGCGCGAACATTTAACAATCGTTTCTGAGTCAACCAAGTGGATTTGTGCGGAGAAAATTTGCCGGCGTACATTATGAACGACAGGGAACATGAGCATAACAGTTCAGGAACACGCTTCCGGATGCGCCTATCCCTTTAAATCGAGATCAAGGGTCCCTTAACTTGAATTTTACTCCGAACTCTACCTCATACAGGGAGTTATTGTCACTGAAACATTCATCACGTCGCCAACTAACCTTTGCAAAAAACGAATTTAGTGCTAACATGAAGTTTTAGCAATCCATGATTTCGGTTTTAAGTTAACCAGCATTGGCGAAACCCTGCCTGAGTCTGAGAAGGCATTTTGAAGTGCATGTTTCCAGGAGACGGCTTGGTTTACGTATGCGAAGTTGAGTTCTTCCCTACTGATTAGGAATCGTGGAAGGTTTCTGCTGTATTCTTTAGGCTCGTTTCACTTCGTCTCTGTGTAGCTCCCGTGCAGATGAACACACTTGGTACAAATGGTGATTATCATCTTCCATCGTTTCACATATGCATACTGGACGTTTTTCTTTGTTTCAATGCGTATCGTGCACACTTTCAGCAGTGACATCCGATGAGGAGCTAATTTGGGCAGCCCTACGGGACAATTCCCTGGGTGATCGAATCTCTCTTGGCGCGAGATCAAGAGAAGAAACGAGAAAAAGGCGTCAGAAGAAGATTGGTCATTTCGGAGAGTCATGTTGTCTGTGACGTTGCGTCACGTCAGACAAAGCGGCAGAGGAGGTTGCCGCTTCATCTGTGGAGACTGGCCGACTTCTCAGCGCCCGCTGCAACATGGGGAGTGATACACGTAGAGAAAAGCGAGCTCGAATAAACCGCCCTGTCGCTGTCGTTGATTTAGTGGCCCTGTAACCGCCGTGTTTTCTTTTCTTTTCTTCTTTTTTTACATTTAACACTTAGCACAGGCACGCATTTAAGGTCCGCTTACCAGTCCGGTCGATTTTCTAACGTTGCACAACCCTATGCAGCAACGTAAAAAGAAACAAATGTATGGAGAAGGACAGACCGGTAGCCGTTACTGGAAGCTTCAATATTTACTGAAGACAGTGTCTGAGTTTTCGCACTGACATTATTCCGCGAAGAAGCGATGCCGCTACGATGTACTTCGACTTATAGCATGTACCTCCCGTAAGCGTACCCCCAATTGCACTTACCGCCCTGTTGCCAGTAAATCTTGAATGTGTGGTCATTTTCTCTCCTGCGATGCGAACTGTAGGGGGAAATGATAGGATTTAGAAAAAGGCTCACTGACATTGATTTGAAGAACAGGGACAGGTCATTCAGAAACATAAGGATCTGCACTCTTTCGGGGAAGCAAGTCAAATGGGGCCTTGGCACTTCCTTAGACACTCCCTTAGTTGCGCTATTGAAAGTGGGGTGTCATCTGAACTGCTTCAAGGGCAAGCAGGTGACCTGGCTCCCCAGTATCACATGGATGCAACTGCAAGTTCTCTGCATTGGATGCAACTGGCAAGTTCTCATTTGCACTTCGGCGTTGTGTCAGCACGTCTGCTGTATGGAAATCGTTACCGTGTGTGCTTCAGCGTTCATATAGTTCTCACCGGAGACTTCATTGCTGCGCTGAGCTTTTCCTGCGCACTATCATTATTTTTTTTTCTTCTATAGATGTGAAGAATTCAGAATTTCCCGAATCTTAATTCGAATCCAAGAAAGGTTATGTGAATCCACGAGTCTTATGAATATCGCATATTTTATTTTTTATTTTATTTTATTTTTTTATATTTTTTTTTATTTATTTTATTTATTTATTTACCCTCAGGTCTACAGCATTAGAGAGGGAGGGGCTTCAAACAAAGCAGGAACAATGTGGAATAAAATAAACAAAATAATCAACAACAAACGAACCAAAAACACGAGCATAGATAGTATCACTGGTGGACAATCAGATCAGTATGTACAGCTTAAGTAATCTTACGCTGCATTCAAGTGGTCGGGAAGCAGTTTCCTGAACTGTGTTCCGTCAGTGATGAAGGTAATGTGACCCGGGAGATGATTCCATTCCAGTGAGGTTTTAGGTAAAAATGAATCAAAACACGTTTTAGTAGTACAGAATGGGATACCAACTTTCTGGCGGTGATCAAGCCTTGAAGAGACATATGATGGATGTGCAATTAAATGGAGTTTTAGCGTTTCGTTGTAGTAAGATATCTTGTGGAACAGACAGAGTCGAGCAACCTGGCGGCGAACAGTCAAGGAAGATAGGTTAAGGATTGATTTCATCGCAGTAACACTGGCTGTAGGACTATAATTCCCTAGAATAAACCGTGCAGCACGGTTCTGAACCATTTCCAGTTGGCAAATGAGTGATTGTTGCCCTGCACCCCACACCGAAGCGGCATACTCTAATACTCTACACGGATATGATATACTCTATACTGGAAATAATACTCTACAAGGAAGTGCGAAGGGCTGAGGACTTGTGATTCCTCTGGATCGTTGTCTATGAAAGTGATTGGCCTAGAGTTGACGACATATTTAACTTCGGTCACCAACGTTTGTAGAATAATGCGAACCCTGATGGCTAAGATGAACAAGATGTTTAATGCCCTGTTGATGGAACAAGGTTTTGTGTAAGAATCAATCAGCAAGCATGCGTCATGCAACTGATGCGTGAGGAGCCCTCTTCTTCTCTTGACAGGGACGTTTTCCAACATCAGGAAGAATTAGCGTTCGGTAGAGTGTTAGTTTGAGTGGTAGTACGTTGAGCGGTGCGAGTTTGAAGTTGCGGCGAATGTACCCTAGAGTGCGTGTGGCGTTATTGGTTATATATTCAACGTGCTGACCCCATGAGAGATTAAAGGATACGTGTACGCCTAAATATTTATATAGTGTAATACCCTAGTTACACTAGCGCTCTCAACCACGGTTGAGTCGACCACGGTTGAACTAAACCGTGGTTGAGAGTGTTACACTGCAGCGCCAACCGTGGTTGACTGCACAACCACGGTTGAGTTTCGACCGAGCTCCTCAACCACGGTCGGGTCGACTGAAAAGCAAGATGGCGGACTCCACTTCAGCTACTGTAGTGTCGTCGGAAGCAATAAGTGAGCTGCCGTGCAGTAAAACACACT
This sequence comes from Ornithodoros turicata, assembly GCF_037126465.1. Taxonomy (NCBI): domain Eukaryota; kingdom Metazoa; phylum Arthropoda; class Arachnida; order Ixodida; family Argasidae; genus Ornithodoros; species Ornithodoros turicata. Next base: position 188,692,512 of record NC_088201.1, read on the forward strand.
TCGTTTGGTCAGATGCCATGACGATGCACTTGATAAACCCCTGGGAAGACAGTGTAGCCGTATCGGGGACCAAAGAGGCCAGAAAAGAAACGCCGCCGATTACGACCGCGTCGAGACAGCTACTGCGGTTTTCGTCGGGAAGCAAGTGCGGGTTAAAATAGAAAACCTGACGATGGAATACAGGTAGGAAACTCAGTTAGTTCATTTCTTGTTTCTGCTTGCTTTGTTGTGTATGTCATAGCTACTTACGCCTATTTTATCCAGCTATGACTCCGTGCGATCAGTGGCGTTTTCGTCGCATTCCTGCGAGCGCGTATAATGTACATGCTGTTTGGTGTCCTTTTCGATGTTTCATACTATTTGGTACAACTGATGACATGTCATACTTGAATTTCCAGCTTCACCTATGAAAACTACAGCCACACTGCACGGTTTCGCACTGCTACAAAACGACTACTTCAGAAACAGTGATGTCATGATTGGTGAGCATAACCACAGCTGCAATCTGAATCTGTGTGCTGATATGATGTGTGGAACTCTGCATCTGACTGATCTGCTGCTTCAGGATGATGAGGGGATATGGAAATGGGGTGTGTACGTCCTCTTCGTTGGAATATGTGTTGCAGTTAGTATATCACTGCTTGTTCTGAACTCTTGTGAACCAAGCATGTGCTTAAAACATGTAGTAGTTTGTAAAGGCATTATTAAGTGGTAAAAAATAAAAGCACAACAATTTTGAAGTCACTAAAATGATAAATATGGATGAGCATTTACTAAGCTGGAAATCAGTGCCAGTGCTGGCAATGCTGCATGTAATCATATACATATTACTACTAAGCATAGCAAGGCAACTAGCGGGTGGGGATCCATAGTCAGGAGATTTATGTGCAACAAGAAAAGACAATAACAGTAGCTTGTGTGTATTGTATGTCATTTGTTATGCATGCTATTTATCCCCTGTGTATGTGTATGTGATGCACTATAAGCATGCTATGTTGCAAGTAGTCCCGATAAACTTCGAAGGAGTGACAAAACAAATAAAAAAAAACTGCAGAGGAAACATCGAGGCATCTTCCTCAGTAATATGTCGTTTCACTGCATGCTTCACACATTCTTGTGTATCTTCAAGGTTCCAATTGTACACGAACAGCAGGATGGGAACCATTGTTGCAGCATCCCAGCCTGAAGAACAAACAACTGAGCAACAAGAGACAAGTTCGGAACCTGCACAGACCTCACAGAGAAAGTAGCCCAAGAACCAGACTGTGATGATGCAGGTCCTAGAGCTCTAAAAAGCTGTGGAAATGAGAGCTACAAAAGCTGAAAAAAGGAACGAAGGTTTCAAAGAAAGGTACTGAGGCTGCAGGAAGGAGTTAATAGAATGCAACAAGAAACGCTTCGATAAGCAAATTAAAATGGTGCAAGCGTGATGGTGTACTGTGGAAAGAGCTGACATTTCCTTCAGTTCATATTGTGTGTTCCTCAAACTCAAGGAAATGTTTTCTCCTTCAAAGAAATGTTTCATTCGATGCAGACTTATTTTTCAATCATCGCCACCACAATAATTTTCTTTTTTCCATAACAGAGAAATCTTGCATACGTAGTTTGTTTTTTAGCTTTATAACAGTGCATTGTCCTTGCAAAGCCTCATTAAATGTATATGTGTAATGTATTATGTCAGTGATTCTCGGCTTTTGTTACTTAAGCTGAAAAAGGGTCATTGCGTGAAAAAGAAAAAACGAAAAACACAAGAAAACATAAGCCCATATTACCGTAGTTATAAAATCTACTCATAAGGAAACATGACACTAAAATTATCCACTTTAGAGAAATGTACTTGCCTGCAATAAATATGATGTCATAGTGTTGTAAAACGTTGTTTGATTGATTGAGATTTTAAAAAATATGGAGGTGTTCGGGTCAGCTACTGCAGAACTCGTGAATAGAAAACAGTAGAAAAACCAACCTCAAGATGACGAAGAGGCAAAGAAGAAAAACCATGCAAAACAAACAAACAAAAAACAAACAGGGTCCACCTGATGGATGTGTCCAGTAAATGAAATAAGAGTTCAAATGAACATAGACTGTAAAATGTCATTTGTGTTGCTTTCTTCATTTTTTTTTATTTGATAATGTGGACATTTGTTTCTTATGATGGACAGTTTTTGCCTGCTAAAGTTTCAGCTAAGTGCAACAGACATGACCGAACCTCATACAACAGGACACACAGTTGCCCTTGGCAGCAACTTTAACAAGTTCACGTAAACAATCTCCCAACTCGTAGAGCTAGGGTGACTTTTCCTGACGAGGGAGGGGAATCGTCGATGTTATTGAAGCATGATGGGCGCTTTCAGCACCTCACATTTAAAATCATTATTATTTGCTACAGCAAAAATTTTAAATACTGCACCGTTTTGCTATGCTAATCAATCTAATTGGTTTATGGGCATTTTAATAATTTACTTTACAAGCAAACGCTTGGCGTTTAAGCAGGGTTTGTTTAATGCTGAGATGTCCTTCGGTGGAGACTATTGTGTTGGCCTTTTCGAGGCCCTTTTTGGTGTGGGGGTGACGCGCTAGATGTCGACTTCATGAAGGCGTTGCTCCATAAATGTGCAATGCGATGGCATCCTGCACACATGCCCCACCTTCAGTGGAAACTGGTGTCGAATATTGTGGCATTTCCCTAACATGATGGCGGTAGTCCTACATTCAGTCTTGCACTGTCATTCATGCCTTTGCACATGTTATGTACAATGCAACCTCTAATTATCATGAGTATCATGTCACAGTTATTGATGTCGCACTCAATCCCCTTTAGAAGGATGCAGAGTTGTGCTTTCACTCTCCCAAAGGCATTTTCAACCACGTGTCTTGCATCTGACAGTCAAGCATTAAACTGCCGTCAGAGTATAGCTTCATCATATACGGCTGCAAAGGAAACGCTTGGTCACATAGGATGACTAGACCCACGATGAACCCTTGCATTGCCTCTATGTACCAGCCCTTGTAGCTGTAATAGTCTGAGCTTTGGTTCTTTGAGAGCACATCTCAATGTGGCATCCGTCCAGAATCTTGAGAGAGTCCTGTTACTCCGTCAAACCGATGTAGGTGGCTCTGCTTGTGTTGTGAGCTTCACAAACTGGGATTGTAGTTTGTCCAATCACTAAGTAAAAGCTCCCAGTAAACATAATTCACAAAATGCCTGCTGACACCAAAAAGGCTGTTCTGCAGATGCTAATAGGCGATAAAGGGCACCTGCCACTCTTTTGCAAAGGCACAGCCTGCCTCATGTCCGTGTCTCGCCTAGCTATGCTTTGGCAAACGCCCACCACGTAGCTGAACATTGCACAGGTGACGCGATAGTCCCGTTTCGGTTTAAAGAACTCGTCAGCGAGGTTGGGCAGTGTGGTTTCCGACCAACACACTGGCCGTCGATAGCCGCGCAGTTGCTTCTCCCTTGTGCACAATCACAGGGCTGTTGCTGTCAGAATTTTCACCTGTTGCCGTGCTGGTTTCCGCTTTCGTCGCTTATCTATCGCGCGCGCACAGCATCCAGCTCACACTCTGTTTTCCTCAGTCGAGACTGGAAGTAGGGGAGGTATAGAAAAACATTCCTGACCCTCTCTCGCACCACGTCGTTCTTCGGTTTGCTCAAACACATCGCTTGTCCAACAGAACGTACACGCACAGTACAGACACGGCAGCACAAGAAATATTTAGACGAAATATGTAGAACTCAACGAGGACAATGACATGTACAACAAAATAAAAGACTAAAAAACGCGGATAAGAAAAATGCACGGCAACGCACGAAAGAGCAGAAGTACAGCAGAAGCGTTCGTGCGAATTAGTGTTGTGAACATATTTCGCGATTCGGCTGAAATGTAAATTTGGAAATGCGAAACAGTAGTAAAAATGTCGAGTTGCGTACGAAATCCTTCCAATACACAGTAACACACATTCTTGGGGCATTATACACCTCTGGAAAGCGTCCAAAGCGTTATCTTTTTCTGACAACGTAATATTTAAAATGGTTATGTCTTTTGGGGTTTCTCTGTTTGCTCATCAGGCGACGCTGCTAGCGCTACTCTCAACTGAGCTCACAGAAGCCCGTGTAACTGATTTCGTTGCTCAGTTCACTCAACCGTGGTTGAGCCATTCGACTGCAGTCGACTCAACCGTGGTTGAGAAAGCTAGTGTAACTAGGGTATAACTTGTTCTAGTACGGTGTTACCAATCATGTATGAAGTGTTTAAATTTAGTGAGATTTAGTTCCATATGCCACGTGGGCGCGCCATGACTGTAGTTTGTTCAGATCTGACTGTGAATGCATGCAATCTGAAGGTTCTGTTACTTCACGACGTACAGACGTACAGAGGTCGTATTTGTTGTTGATTGCTGTGATGATGACGTATGGCGTCCTCGTGAGCATTCGTTGATTTCACAGTCAAGTGTGATAGCGGAACAAGTTGAGTTCCATAAAAGTTGCTCTAGACACGTGCCAGTTACTAAGCGCAGGTAGATTGGTGATATCCGTAGGAGCTGCATGAGCAGAAGGAACGGGTTATTGACAGTCCACATAGCGGTTCCGCAGAGCCCACTCATTAGAATCATTGCTTTAAAAAAACAAAGTTTGAAAAGGCCGGGGGGAAAGACTCTGGAAAGTGTTTTGAAGCAGAATTAATATGAAATTATTAAAATAATTAATATAATTAAAATAACAGTCCACTTTCATGAGAAAACATGCCTATATAGTTAAATGTAAATTAATTACCATATTAAATTAAGTGTAACTTAAACGTAATTTATTTCACATGTTGTTCATCGACTAGAGGTAATACATAAACTCTCGAGTCTGAATTATTTCCATAAAACTAAGGAACAATCAAAAGATAATCCACGTTACTTCCAAACTTGTAATGTCGGAGCTTTATGCTGTGGCTTTGGAGCGCCCCGGGGCCCCCCCGGCCAACCACGCTTTCGGTGGACTCCGGAGGCGCCAATTTTCGAAAGACACAAAGAAACGTGGTTGGTCGATTCGAAAGATTCGGTTCGCCGTTTTTGGACACTGGGATCCGGATTCCCGAATGTCGAGTCCTTGTCCAGCATTCGAGGATTCGCAGATTCGGTTGGCCCATCCCTAGACTTTTGTTGTTTTTTTTTCAGTTCCGCGCCGCGAAGCAACTGTGGCTACGAGCGGCGAACACATGTGGACAGATGAAGAAAGGACAGCAGGAATTATAGTAGGACAAAAACCGGAAAGGAACCGTAAACCGAAAACCGCTTGGAACCGTTTTTTTTTTCAAGAACCGTAACCTGAACGTAACCGGAATTTACCATCGGCAATTAACCGAAAGCGTAACCTAAATCGAAAAAATGTTATTTCGGCTACCACTTGAGATGATTTGGTTAAAGCATGAACACGAACAACTTCGGCCGCAATATTTGTTGATATATAAGTTGGCTTTATAAGTGTGATCAGTGTTAAGTAGTGTAATAGGACTTCTAATAAAGCAAATCTCTTCGTCTTGTATTTTCCATTCAGAAGTTGCGTACAGAACATGCCATCGTATGCGCTTGGACACCTGATCGGAGAACATATCATATCACATCTACTGCGTACGTCCCCTCTGAGTTATGATCTGTATTGTGATCATCTAAGATACCGAGCGCTGCACGATATTTGTCTCCACATCTGTTTGCTTAACTGCTTAACACAGACTGCTTGCAGCTTGTTATAGCACGAATCAAATACACGCGCACGAGATAATAGAGACCGCAAGAAATATTTTACGGGCAATGTCGGAAACACCATAAGTGCGTCGTTCTTTATTCGACCTGACAGGTGGCACTGCATCTCCGTTTCGGAGCGCAACAGAGAATTATGTTCATTTTTACCCGTCTGTACTTTGTAGCTCATTTTGCGATATTCAGGCAGCCTGCAGATACATCCTGGGGAAAATCGAATGACATACCGGTCCAACTTTTCGGTTACCGGTAACTGCAAATTTTCAAATGGCGAATCCCGTAACCGTAACCGAACCTAGATTCGTTTCGGTCCTTTAGTGTAACCCACATCTTTCCTATTTTTCTATTTCTTCTGCTAATCTCATCACCTACTAGGCGTTATTTTCATGTCATTCGAAGGCGCAGTACTGCAGCCTGTGTATCTCGCACGCCCTCAAACGTTGCTCGCAGAAGTCGCGATCACGGCCTGCTTGCCATTGTTAGCGCCTTTTCCTTACAATTCGCGGGTCAAACAATCTCGCGCTTGCTTATCGTGTGGTCTGTGGCGAGCACCCTATGGCGGAGCAGCGAACAATCTCTGAAAACTAAAACAAAATTATGGTAATTTCCTTCTTCGATTCGCAGTGTGTGTCAGTCCATGTCATGCGAGAGAACAAGACTTCTGCCGCACGATAATAAAAAATTAAAAAAGGAAAAAAATGTACTGTTTTCAATAGAAGAGAAAATATTTTATTGGGACCCTTGTCTGCACGTTAGGTATGGGTATAGGTTGAGGTTGAAGTGCATGTTCTAAGCGCACTCCATACTGAAACGTGCTTTACAACAGAGCCGAACTTAACGTCACAAACAAACAAACAAAAACAAAACATCGACAAACCCGTGCACGCACACATACCTAACTATGTGCTTATCTTACTCATTTAACGAGCTTTTGACTCCGTGTCCATACCGCGAGGCGTTATCGTGAGGGTGCATTCTGTTACATACGTGACATTGTCTCAGTAAAGAGAAGTGTCGCGGGCTGCATAAATCACCCAACAAGAACTAAATACACCGCGCACGTATCCGCATTTATTGATATATGCGGCTTATGCATCATGCACTTTGTAGCTCATTTTACGCGAAAATCGAAAGGCATACCGGTTCAACTTCCTCGTTACCGGTAACGGCAAATTTTCAAATTGCGAAACCTGTCACAGTAACCGCACCTAGATTCGTTTCGATATCGTAGTGTAACCCACATCTTTCCTTCTTTTCTTTTTTTTTTTCTTTTGCTAGTCTCATCACCTACTAGGCGTTATTTTCATGTCATTCGAAGGCGCGGTACTGCACCCTGTGCATCTCACACGCCCTCAAGCGTTTCCAGCAAAAGTCGCGACCACGGCCTGCTTGCCATTGTTAGCGCGTAATGCGGCATGATGAAACATGCAAAAATCGTGAAAATGACAAAACGGATCTGCAAACTGGGACTATTCTCTATACACTGGTTCAGTCCTTTATCACTGAGCAGCAACGGCATCGCCCGCGAAAGGGAACACATGTTTTCATTACACATAACACCTGTTCCTCATTCGTGAAGATTCTATAGATGATATGCACGCTCCAAGAGAGTTCCTTGTGTGGCCATAAGGCGACCGTGCACTTATCCAAGAATATTTTTGATTGCTTGTGATCAGAAACGGGCACTTTACAAGCTTGTACAAGGTACAGCTTCGAACAAAAGCTTACGAAACTCCGAGGTGTTGCATTTCGCCATTGGAGCGACAACCTCCTGGTGTCCTCCTGATACCTAGCAGGGGGCCACTCCGATGACTAAATACGCAGGTGCCGAGTTTCGTGAACTTTGGTCCAAGCTGTACCCGCAAAACGTGTTTAATCGAAATTACTAAGTACCGAGCAAAAAGGTAACTGAGTAGAGTAACAATACAATGTCTTGAAAAGTACTTTAAGTGCCACTCCAGACTCGGAAAACATCGTTTATTTCATTTAGTCCAGAAAAAGAAGGTGCCTCAAGGATTATACACGCGAAATTTCAATCCTGTTTGCGAACGCTGTGCATTTCTGTCAATTTTTGAATGTCTGCCGATCCTCCACGAGTTTCGCTGACGCCAGGAGCGTGTTACGTAATCATAAGCCCACAAATTGTGGTGATGTCATGTTCTGGAGAGGGCACTCTTTTCCTAGCCACGACGCCGGCGTCCGAGGTGGGTCAGGTGGTGGAGAAGTTACGTGACGTTGATCGAAAGAAGCGACAATTGTCGAAATGTATTCTCTCTCGTTGTGTTTTCTCGAAGGTCGGAGGATATGTCACGTGGGGCTTCGCTTACGGAGTGCAAAAGGTGAGCCCCCCCCCCCCGGAAGACACCAATGACAACAATGATGCCAGATGACAGCCGGGCGCTCTGTCGGAGTCTAACATGACGTCACAGTTCTCAAAAATAAACATTACTTTCCTATAGCTTTCGCGTCACGTAGAGCAAATATATTTTGCAAGAATGTAAAGTGAGACAGGATTTCAGCAACATAACTAAGGTGGGATTCTGAAGACACGAGATTTAGTCCGTAGTGGCACTTTAAGATTGAGTGTTAAATACTTCTCAAAATAAATCGTTAGTTGCCGGACACTTTGACGAACAGTTGGAATGCTCTATTAAAGAAATACGAATAGCGTAAACTTAATAACGGCAATACTAAAAACATTTATTAGCCAGTAGGAAATGCGTTTCAAAATGTCTATCCAATCGCACACACAGGCACGGGCATTCTACAGAAACGACGTAATTTACTCTGGGTGTTCTCAATATGAGTGCTTCAACCTAAAGAGTGAATATTATACGTGCCCTCTCTCGCTACGGCCTTCGGCACGAGTCTTCTGTTTTGCCTGAGAGACGCTCCCTCAGTGACTTCCCGCATGCCATTCACATGACCTCACCCAAGCTCCCGAAGTCGAGGTACCGCACGCTAGCCCTTCCCGAAATGGATGTCCCGGACATCTCAAACGCTAAAGCCAATGTACAGCACAAAGTGAATTGCTAAGACAAAACAGAATCTTTTGTCACGTACAGAGATATATCTTCAAACTGACTCGGAAAAGTATTTAAGTAGTATAACTACATAGTAGAGATGACACGAATCCAGAATTTTCGGAACCCGAATGCGAATCCCAAGCAGGTCCTCCGAGTCCACGGGTTTTACGAATGCTTTCCTTTAAAAAAAAGTTGTAAGAGCCAGCAAAAAAAAAACTCCTACTGAAAAGCGTTTTGGGTCAGGATTTCACAACAACTTAATTTATGACAACTTAGTTTAATGAAATGCAAATTCAATAAGGGTTCACTTTCAGGAGGAAACAAACTCATACACTTCTTAAGTGTAATCTATTTAACGTGACAGTCATGGGCTACAGGAAGTACACAGACTATCGAGTCTGAATTCTTTCCCGAAAGCTGAGAAACAATCAAAAGGAAAACCATATTATTTTCAAACTTGTAATGTATGAGTTCCTCGCTGAACACCTCAGTTGAGCAATGCAGATAAACAAGCGAGAAAACACTGGTGAAAGTTTACAAATTTTTGTGCAGAAACGCCAGAATTCTCAGCCGCTCCTACAGCGTTATTTATCAGCTGCGATACCATATGTGCTGAAGAGTTCTTCTGACACAACTGTCGATGGGGGTGTGATCAGAAACTTTTTAGGCCATTCAGGCTTAAGACGGTCTCCGGAGGCGCCAATATAAAAACAAAACAACGACAACAACAACAAAGAAACCTGAAAGATGGAAGTCACTGAAAAGGTTAGCCAACTGTAGGACTCAAACCCACATCTTCTGAATTACGAGTCCAGGGCTCATGTTCAAAAGATTCGAAAGATTCGATTAGCCCATTTTTGGCACTGTGATTCGGTTTCCCGAATCTCAAATCCCTGCCTAGGATTGGAGGATTCGGTTGGCTCATCTCTACTAAGTACTGACTAAGTATCGCAAGACACCAAGTTACTCGCAAAAGTATTTCAGATACATAAGTTAAATACTTAACAGAAGCTACGGTACACGTGTATGTTTAAAGACCACGGTTAGCGCCGACGTTCGCTATCTTCCAAGCTGAGAAACAGAATAATTGACTTACAGTGTCCTGAAAATCACTGACTCCTGACGGCCGGAATCCTGTCACGACTACGTAACTCAACGATTGCACAAGTGACTGCTGGATACTGTCCCTGGTTTGTTGGCATAACTCCACAAAGTCTGACACGTTATCGTGTGACAGCGAGCTCTTAAAAGAGCACCGAGACAACTGGGGGAAGGATAGCAGGAGCATTTCATGCGACTGACGCAATCGACTAGGAAGTAACGGCTCACTCTCAGACAGGTGAAATACAATAAGAGCCACTCTGTTGGTCATTGTTTCAATGGCACCACAGCCCGCTTGTTTTAATGAAGACGTTGTAGCCCCTAGCCTTTACAATATAGTGTACAGGGTTCGTCAAGATAAACTTCGGGGTTTGTAACAAAGATGAAACAAACAAGGACAGTGTCGGGATGCTAAAGTACATGTTAGAGGGCGTATTATGCCCCCAAATTTTATGTCGATAATGCCGCTTGGTCTGTTTCTCTGCGGATAAATCGTGAAAAGTAAAAAAAAAAAAACGCCGCTGCCAAATCGGCTATACCTGTGTTTGAGCTTCTTTCCGTCAGATAGCGACACGGTCGAATGCGGCTTTGCAGAATACAAGTCCGGATTCCGTTCCACATGTTCAATTGGTTTCGATGTCTCGATGTCCTATGCAACGGCGCGCTCGACCGTTTCGCCATCTGACGGAAAGGAACTGAAACATAGGTACAGCCGATGAGGCAGCGGCGGTTTTTCAATTTTCACGATTTATCCGCAGAGAAACAGACCAAGCGGTATTATTGACATAAAATTTTGGGGTATAATACGTCCTCTAACGCTTACTTTAGCTTTCGAACAAGTTTCTTTTATCTTGTTTATCGAAGTTTATCTTGGCGAACCCAGTACAACGAGTAGTTATCACACTGTGCAGCACGCAGTTGCATGCAACAGCACGGTGAGCGCCGCTGTGTACCATTTCAAGTACTCGTTAAAGGGTGACAGGTGATAAGGAGTTTTATTGAATCGCTTTCGCTCTCAGCAAACGCTTAGCCGCAGTATAATGAGAGTCGCTAAGGACGAAAACGAAACTGAACTCACAAAGCGTGTTCAACGCTTTACTTTGACGTCCCGTTCTTCATGCTGGTTCAGTATAAAGCGTGCTCAGAATGTGGACCTCAACGTATCCGCAATTGTCGAAAGGAAGGTAGACTGCAGAGAATGAACGAGTAATTAAGGCAGAAATGCAACTCCCAAACTCCCAAGCGGCCCATGAAGGAACTCATCAGTTGACGTGTTTCAAATGAGTGCCGTCAGCGTTCCGGGAAACAAAAATATACGAAACAACTGGCGGACTCCAAGAGGCACCAAGACACAGAAACAGGACGCTTATTTAGGGTAAACGGGACATTCTACAAAATAAGGCCCCGACATTACTTTGCCCGCTAGTCGTAAGAGAGGGGGGTTAACCCTATATTTTCATTTTTTTTGTTTCTCACTAAAATAAATGTTTATCTATGCAGCAGTACCATAGAAATAAGAATTTCAAATTTCAACGAAATCTGGGAGGTTTTCATGGGAGGGTCAACCAAACTGGGGTAGGGTAAAAATGGTTGGCCGCAATGAGTAGGGGAAGTTGCGAAAGCGGTTACTATATTATACACCTAATTATGCAGAAATATTACCATTTACGATAAAAACCATTCCAAGTGTAAAGAAGATTGACAGTGATCTCTGTCTTTGGTGTATCCAAAGTGCAAGGTTGTGGCTGAGTGGCGTCTGAAACAAAATACGCCCTAGCATCTGTATATCTCGTTCGCAGATCTGCCCGCAAACTGGTGATGACAGAAGAAAGTAATACAATTACTGCAGTGCTCACAGTAAGAAAGCAAAAAGGAAAACGAAAAAGTCAGTAGAGAAAAAAAGGAACGTAAACAGAGTTCAGCAATGGCATATGAACCATGAAACACCAGTGCGCATTTACTGCTAATCCGCATGAACAATACTGCATAAAACGTAAAAAAAATACACAAAGAGTGGGGTACTCGTACGAAAAGCCACTCCCATAACTACATATAATATCTGTCATATATATACCGAAAAGTGACAGATAATAACAGAAGGTACACTACCAAAATAAACTTCGATAAAATAAAGTTCGATATACTCCAAAAGACATGCAGAACAACACAGAAAATTAAATAACCTTTAGGCATAAAAATACAAAAAATATTTTTCCAAATCGAACATAAATTGTCTCATGTGCTACTCCTTCGTCTTCTTGAAATTCCTGGCTTCACGTACGGCACAACAGATGGCCAATTTTGATGCATTGCGCCCATGGGGATTTCGTCAATTTTCTCGTCAGGGCCCATGTTTAGGGTATGATTTTTCGATAAAGAGAGTCAAATTTTTGAAATATCATCTCTTTTGACTGACTACATCCTCCAGGCCACACGCCAACGCCAGCACGACTTGTAATTGTTAACCCGGGTGCATCCAATGTCTTCAGAGATGCGACCCAGCGTAATACGCATGCGCTGAGAGTATACCGCAGATCCGGAGGAATTCGAACGACGAAGGGGCATTAGTTGTTGGTCTCCAAAGGGCTCACACAATAGACAACTTTTTCACGTTGTGTGCTTACTATAAACTTTACACCGTTTCCCATTTTATATCCTTTTTATACCAAACTCTACAAGTTGACAAAATTGTCCATTTGACCCTCATAGTCAGAGCGGGCACAGAATCTTTTTTTTTATTGGGGGGGGGGGGGCAGTTTCATTATCAATGCGCCTAATTATGGAGGGGAGAAGACGAAAACTACTGTGTAACCTAGCGTTTTTTTGTGAGTGTGAGGAGGGGGGGGGGGCGTCTTAGCGGGAGGGGCGCCACTAATTAGAGTTAATGTCTCAGAGGCGATTTTGTCAAACACTCCCTATCAATGCGCAACAGGTACGCCTTTTCACCATGATTAAAGGGGTTTCGCAGGTTGCAAAGGGCACATACGCGTTTTGCAAAACCAGCGTAAGGCATTTTTGATATTATTTTTTATATCACACGATATTAAGCCCGAAATTAGATCACATTTCACATATTTTTTGGCCTGACGAGTGTCGCTTTGGAAGCGGTCTTGTCAAACGCGACGTCTCCAGGCACAGGACAAACGTGTACGGATTGGCACCATGATCAAAGGGGCTTGGCACATTATTAAAAGGGTTCGATCTGCTACAGCCTTCTCGGAACATTGCGGTCACCTCTGTTACAGTCCTCGTATAAAGGCATATCATACGCTGTTGATAGTATCTTAATGGCACTTTGGTACAAGTCGTTTGCGTGATTTTAAAGGGCTCTCCTGCCGTTTTTTTTTTTCTTTTCAAATTTAGCGGTCGTCTCTTTTACAATTCCAGTAGGAGGACATAACACAAGCCGTCGCGAATATCTTTGACACCACGATTGAAAGGGTTCTGCTGCCGCGTTCTCGGGATTTTGCTGTAGTCTCTGTTACAATCCCAGTAGAAGGGCATAGCACAAGCCATTCATAACATGTATGTGGCAGCACGATACAAGGGGTCTCGCTCGTTTTGAAGGGCAACGGTGCCTCCCTTTCCGATTGTTGCGGTCGTCTGCGTTATGATCCCAACAGAATGGCACGGTATAAGCCGTCCATAATATACAGTCTAAAACCAGTGACGGACAGGTGCCGTGTGATCAACTTGCCCACTTTTTTTTTTTTTAATGTGCCAGATAACTTCAAGAGGCACGCGTGACACATTGTGCATTTCGAGTTCCCTAAGAGAAAAACGACCTGGAGGTTTCGGAAAACGAAAGAGGAAGGAAGAAAATGCACCAAGAACATCGAACTTGAAACAACGAATTTTATTGGCGTGTACATACCTTTAAATTGTATCCAGTACATCATAGTTTGCGGAATGGAAAGCATACGCGGTTCACTAATCCCAACACACACATACGGAGCACACGTTGCACGGACACACAACCCAACCGATGTAGTCCTCCAAACATCGAACACACAATCCTCGAAACTCCCAATTCGCTGGCACTGCTAAGCTCAATCAAGATCATCCTCAGTGACGAACACAACACTTCCTTAATCGAAATGGCCGACGAACAATTGTCCGAGCAAGTGGCACCAGACACGCTTCGATGTAAGAAGCAGTTGCAATTTTGCACATGTATGTGTGACCGTTTGTATGCGTTTGTATGCTTGTCGAGCGAAATTAATAAATCGTTACCCATTGTAAAAAATGTAGGCATGTATTTCCGAAAGCAACATAATTCCAAAGATGAATACACACAGTAAACCGCCATTTTCATGCTGCTCTGCGAACCAACGGGAACCGGAAATGGCAAAAACGAAACCACCCGCCATTCCATGCTCTGGTCTATCGAGTTTCGTAATAATAAAGTGATGAACGAACAGCAGCACACAAGCAAGTGTTGTAGTGGGAAAATATTCACTGCTTATTTGTTTAACGAATACATATGAGATACGCACATAGTACGCCGAATTTAGATAGCAAGTGATGAATTTAGGAAAACGAGCACGTCAAGTTTAGCGGAATGAAGCAGCCAACGGAATGCAACACCTTCCATGACCAACGGAAGGCAGCTCCCGCATGGTCACGCTTTTCTGAGCGAATCCGACCCCCCTGCGTCTAGCAGCTCATATGAATTGTAGACCGCACTTAAAGACTCTCAAGGTCGTGCCTTCATTTATTTTTTTCTTGTGTGCAGGGGTAGGTGGGTGGGGGCTATGTAGAGGGAAAATACGCGGAAAGGTTGCCAGGCTGGTGAGAGCTACGAGGACCTGCTGCTTCGCATTCGTTAGCTGAGGCTGCAGGCAGGGCCTGCGAGTGCCAGCCAGGATGGGACCCGTAGAACCAAGGCGTGTCGTAATCATACAAAGAAGAATTGAACTGTGTATTCACGACGGTATCGTGAGGAGGGGGGCCCGGGCATGACCCATCCCGGGGCCCACAATTTCGCTCGCCGTCCCTGGTTGCAGGCAGTGCATTGTGAAATACGTGGTCACTGGGACACTGGAGTAGTCACGGTAAGAGAGTGACAATCAACGCCGAGACGCAGTCAAAGCTTAAAAACCCAACCTGTGTCTGTCAGAAATGGTTGCAGGGCGTCTGCCGCAAAGCATTAGGATCGTGGATTGTTCCAGAGCTCTAGAATAACTTTCAGATGCTTTCGTATGCGGGTACTATTTCGTATTTGGAATTAACGTTGAAATTGTTGTATTCTGTCTGGCTACTTCTGTCTCCTAGCTACTCCACAGCGGGTAATGGAGTTAGCAGACAAGCTCGAGCAGATCCGTGTATGAGCTCGAGTGTTTGCAGCGCTCTCTACTCCACTCCCCTCCCGCGCTTAGGATCTGAGGAAAACCAGTTCCATCATGGAGCTCGGAAATGCGACGCGTAATAGTTGTAGAAGAAAGGTTTCTTTTTTAAAGAAAGCAAGTGGTTCAGGTACCACTGGATAAGCATACGCAAAACAGCATGTTTTCACATAAGGCGAAGTATCTAAGCAGAAATGGCGACGAAAGATAACATTTGGAGCAATACGCAACATAATTAGCTTGTGACCCCTTCTTGTGCTCTCCCGTTGCTTTGAATATAAACAGTGAGCACAAACCACACATGAGAGACCGAAGGAAATCGTGACGCTCATGTCAGAGCGTCGCACGTTCAAGTCACATCTTCGTAGTTACGCAGAAGTTTCAAAGAAATGGAGCTGCAGGTGCCCACTAGGGAGACTACATAGCTCCAGAAACCATCCAGTTATTTAAAGAAGGAGGAGGTAGCTGAAAAAAGACAAAACACACACACATTTGCTGCGTGTTATACGAGCACATCCACATCAGAAAGAAGTTTCCAGAGCAGTAGACGGAAAATCGGATTGCCTGTCAATTTTGCATTGCAGCTATTGCCTGCCCAAGGGACGCTGACATCACGCGGCGCCTAAAGTTCCCAGATATGATGCGTACTGTGCGGCATTCTGGCGGTGCAATTCTCTGTGCAAAGACCGCATACCATGCGAAATTGTTTCATAGGAAGAAACAGCTCGATTATACGAATCTCACAGGGCAGGAAAAAACAGTTCGTATCATCCGAGACTCGTCAGCAGTACCACATAGGTGGACGAAGCATGTATACGGACGAAAGCCCGTTCACTTTTATATGCTATCGCTTAAAAGATATCCATGGTATAGGCATAGCTTGTTGCTCATCCAAAAGACTTGGCAATTGACAGTACGCCACAATAGCCAGGCCCACTGCACTGCAAAATCGTATGACACAGACAAACGCATCCATTACGTGAATAACAGATATAAAAGACACGTTCTTGCGCAAGGCAAGCAATATACAAGAGTTCCCGCGACAGTCAAAAGAAAAATAAGAAGCACGAGTGCATCACTTGAACCGCGTTCATCGTCTCACTATAGCCCGCGTACGCCGCTATCTAATTTAAATCGGAACATCTGAATACATGGAAGTATTTCCCACAGCGTTACTAGCACGCATCTAAACCGTAATGAACAAAAATTCGCCAAATAATTCCACTTTATTACAGGAAAGAGCCCAGAATAATAGATACATGCATGTGTTTATAGAATATTGCACCTATGGCCTGAAAATGATGTGGCACAAGGCGCACGTGACCAAACATTTAAAAATGAGAACAGCATACTAGCCATAAACCAACAGATTACAACACCTGCAATGTTTTAGAGAATTATGAAATGACATTTGTGCATCTTCACAACACTTCAACACAACAAAATATAAATTGTAGACTAGTTATATGAGCCAGTAATTTGATTAAATTACGTTTATAATGGATAAACATTTAATGAGCGTTGTATCACAGGATGAGGCATCGAGGTACACAGAATATCAGAGATATACAAAAAGAAATCCATAGCAGACAGGTCATAAACTAATTATCTATAGGGCGATTCCACGCCGGATAAGGCAGGGTGGTCCGGTCAACCTCCTCAATTTTTTTTCTTTCAAACATATGTTAAAGCCTTTTCCCTAGCAGGCATATTGGCGCTGAAAATAATTGGTTGTTATTTTTTATCATTCAGATGTGAGCTTCCTACGCAGCTTGACACCACGCATCTTCATAGCCATTTATATATATATTCAGCTTGTTACTTTTTCTTTCTTTTTTTTTCACGTATTTTTTGGGGTGGGTAGGATTGCATCCTAATTTGTGAAGATCCTAAAATTTGCCTTCCAGGAGACGAAAAATCGCAAATTTGCCTCATTTGTAAAATATGCGTTTTGGGAACCTCATAACTCCTCTCTCAGTTGTGATACCCGAAAGTAATCTACATCATTGTGGTCGTCTCGAAATGCCCTTTCTTCGCATAGCGGGTACATCGTATTGTGAATTGGGACAACGCTCCCAATAGGCTTTTTGTCAGGGATATCTACGCAAATTGCGTAAATTCGGCACCGCGCATCTCATATATTCCTACTCGTAACGTCGTTCATTTTGCTCACAAGCGTTCATCATGGCTATTCTTAGTTGTCGTACCCCAGAGTAAATAGCAATAGTTTAGGTGAGACATGAACAGTGAACGGTATAGCAGTAGCTTAACTCGAAAAGGAAACATGTGTCTATGCCTAGCGGTCATGCTTATATTTTACACAGTTTATTCTGAACGTATTCAATGTGAACGTAGCGTGTCTCTCGCGTTTGTCCTCGTTCCTGTTTCGATGCATCGAAGGATCATGTATCAACCTGCCCATCTAGTAACGAACGTACTCAATGCGTTCATCCCATAGCAACTGTTCGTTAAAGATGGCACTCAAACATTTGATGCATTTTACAATATCAACAGGACTATTAAGATATACTATCTCTTTATTTAGACTAACACTCCTGTTTTTGGTCGAAATATCATTGCTTCAGTTTTACTACTATTAATGCGTTAAGACTTTAAATTAACCCATTTTTCCAAGGTGCAAACCATCTCGTTAGCAGTAGTGGCTATTACATCCTTATCAGAGCCACTGGAAAACACGCTTGCATCGTCCGCATACGAAATAAATTCACAATTGACATTAATGTTAATTATGTCCTTTAGATATCGGGTATCAGATCCGGGTATCTCAACTGGGAGCCGAGTTGTGAGGTTCCCAAAACGGTACCATATTTTACAAATGAGGCAAATTTGCGATTTTTTATCGGCTCAAAGGCAAACCTTAGGATGTTCACAACTTACGATGCAATGCTACCCACCCCAGACAATATGTAAAAAAAAAAGTGTGAAATAGTTATGAAGATACGTGGCGTCAAACTGCGTAGGAAACGCAATGGTCGAAATGTCCACATCAGAATGATAATTCATTAAAATAGAACGACCGATTAATTTCAGCTACTTTCAGCGCCAATATGCCTCCTAAGGACGAGGTTTTAATATGTGTTTGAAAGAAAAAAATTCACCACCATGCATGATCCGGCGTGAAATCACCGTATACTAACTGAAGTATATAGTTCAGTGTATTGCAGACGTTGCATTTATCGAGCAACACATCATTACTCATGAAGCAGTAAAGTCATCTTTACAGGTGAGTTGTACTTGCTATACATGCGTGAGGGAGTAGAGTCTTGTGTACTTCTTCCCAGAATGTGTCGCACAGTAGAAATTTTAGGAGCACCACCTAACGCAGCTGAGGGTGCATGCGTGGTATTATGCAGTCCAGCATGGCTACGAAGAGCGTGTCGTGTCCTGTTGCTTGGGGTGCTGGACATAGAAGTTTATTGTCATGAGCGCAAAATAATGTACTTGCTGATATTGTCAAATGGCTACGCATGTCCGTTCAACAGTAGATTCCAAAGATACGGTATTGCATTTCAATGAGAAAGCTAATCTCCAAAATGTGCTAGCGTCATAATACGTGATGCAGATAAGGTCTTCTTCGCCAGACCTGGGTCATCTCCAGAGACCTCCCACATGAAATGGTCACAGGCTGCCAAACATAGGATTCTGAAATCTTTCTCGTCCTTTAAGTAGCATTCAACTGAATTTTGTCAGACCCGTAAATCATTTTATGATGTCATTGATGTGATCTGTGGTACTGTCAAATGGGTGCACGTGTCCGTGCAGCAGTATATATCGCGGAACTGATACTGTTTCTAGCGTTTAAATGGGAAAGCTAATCTCGTAAATATGGTAACGCCGAAATAAATCATGCCGATAAGGTGCTCTTTGCCAGACCTGAGTACATCCCCGCAGAGGCCGCTTACATGAAATAGTCATAAACGTAACATGGACTTCAAAAACCACTTACTATAACTGGAAACACTCTAGTCCTTTAAGATAACAGTTAACCGAATAATGTTAGGCGCCGAACTCATTTCAGCTGTCTAAGAAGTGGCGTTCCACACGTGTTTTGCAGCACCACCACAACCACCACCTGCACCACGTTATCGAAAATCGTGACCGTCAGAAAATCGACTTGCTTCATGTACACACATCATGCTGCGGTATAGTTCGAACAGAGTCGCATTTCACCATTAAATCATAAAAGCTGTTAAAATACTTAGCAGCTAAGAAAGACAATCTTTCTTCCCCATATTTCGTCCTGCATCTAGGGATACAAACCAGTGGAGCAGTACGTAAGAGATAAGGAACAACGAGAGTATTAATACCATATTTACTACAAAAAATGTCCGGGTTCTTTTTAAATTCCTTGAAAAATTTTAACACCAAGTTATGCTGATACATAGCCTGTACACTTAAAATGCGATGTTTTTTCATGATGTCACTTACAGGCGAAAGAAACGGCAGATTACCAACGGCCCGAACAGCCTTGTTTTGGGAGCGTTGAATAACTGAAAAATTGGTTGGGGACGTCGAACCCCAAACCAAAATACAGTACGATAACCGCGAGAACACCAATGAGTAGTAAAGAATCAATTTAACATGCATGGGGAGTATCATTCGTGCTCTGTTGAGCAGCCCGATAGCCTTTGCGAGCTCCTGCCTCAACATATCAGCAATAATCATCCGAACTCCTATTACAAGAACGGATTGAAGAATCGTTAACACAGATGCTTCAACGGGGAGAAACGCACATGCGAGAAAAACGAGAACAAAAAGAGTCTCTCTCATGACCATCGTATGTCCTTCGCCCTGAAAGGTCGCAGGAAAGCCGACGTTTCTACTTTTAATTTTTAGTAAGCAGCAAGATACAACACCTTAACACGATTTTTCTTTCGGCGATTTTGAAGTAACTCAGCGCTTTGATACAGTCTAGTGACTGAATCTGTTCGTTTGCAAGAATTGTAAATGACGCTAAGGGCGCTCCTCCGAGTAGCTTCTAGTTTTGCAATATTCGTTAATGTGTGAGGGCCCCAACCTACATTTGCGTATTCGAATTTCGTTACTTTAGTGCCTGGATTCGCATCTTTAAAGGTCAGATATGCCGACTTTGAAGTGCCGCAGAACTGAGCGATACTCGCGCTGTGTGTTCATTACCGAACACTGAATATGTGTGCGAAATATCTTGCTGCAACTGTTCGTAGTTTTTTAGAAAACAGTTTTTTTAGTTCCCACGCCCGGCCGTCAGACCGTCGGCAAACCCTGCGCACGGGCGCACCGACGTCGCTGCTCTCGGTTTATCTGTCTTTGGCTTGGCATGGACTCTTGGCTTGGCCGCTTGGCTTCTTTCGTTTCGTCCTCTGTGCATCGTACATAAGCGAACAGCTGTTATGTTGTTGCTAAGCCGGAAACAAAGCATGTGAATATTTTTCTTTTGGCACGGCGTCGTTTGGAAAGTGCACTTCCTTGTTCTGACCTTGCCTTTTATGGGCTGGAGCGATATGATACGTGATATGCCACGGCGAAGTTGTCGAAGATGCGACGGTGCTACGCTGTCAGAACAATTCATCGGAGCATTCAAGTGTTACCTATTATAAGCTACCAAAAGACCAAGCAGTGCGAAGCTCTTGGCTGACAGTGGTGCCTGCTAATTTCCACTGCAAGGATTTCGTCCACGAATGTTATCATAGGTTAGCGCGACTCCAGAGGCAATTTGGAATCTTGGCACGAAATCGTCTCATGAAAATCTGAGGTGCCCGACGCACAACATTTTGAACGTGCCACGGAGGATCAAGGCAAAAAACGAGAGCAAAAAAGGTAAGTCGAGGTTCAGATATAAAAAATAGCAAGCTTAATGAATCGATTGTGCAGCTGTCCTACTGCGCTTACTCTGATATAACGACGATTAACAACACAATAGTATTGATAATCTAACTTCTGAATTATCACAGGTGCACGCTGAAGGCGGAAATGAAGCATGATCTGGCTTGCATCTGGTGCATGAAGAAATTGCTGACACGTTAGTTGCAGTCTACCTCCACCAACAGGTATGACAATGTGATGTTATAATTTGAGTATTCACCAATGTTCAACTTTTCATGTGCACTCGCATGCAGACATCTTGACACCACTTTTCAATCTGCCCTCAAAGTTACAACGTGTGCTTTCAGAGTGGAAAACAAAGGTCGCTATTCCGATTAGCTGCTATCTCTCAAGCACTTTTGCTGTCTGGACACTGGTTCCTGTGGATGGGGTGTTACAAGCTTCACTGTCTGATATAGAAGGTATGTTACATTAGTTCAGTTAATTTGTCTTTTGCACATTTTTGTTACTGTTAGCTGGATTACTGTTGGACATACAATCCTTTGACACACAGAAGCTGATGTCGCCTCTGATATCGTTTTAGAATTTTCAGTGTCATCAACGTCCATTGAGGAAGGTGCCTTTACTATCTGTGAATCTTTATTTGAAGAATAGCCCAGAATTCATGTTAACATTGTCTACTCTTATTAATTCACTGTCTGTGTTCTGAGAGCTAAGAAAAATGGAAACTATTTATTTGTCACAACTTCACACTGGATTCTATACCTCTGGAAAATACACTGGAATATTCACACTGGAAAATACCTGGATTCTACAATAATTGTGTTGAACTTGGTGCATTACCGTGGGCAATGCCACATTCATTACATTTTTAGTGGGTCCGGTGCACAAATACTGTGTGCATACTGCATACATGCATACTGTTCGATAGGCAAAACTACCTGAGCAGTGCTGTGTAGTGTTTTTACCCAAAGTCCATACTCTTACTGCAAAGACACCGTACGTAGAACAGCAATGTGCAGGTATGCTGCGATAGAGATTCACAACAGAAAGAAGACTGTTGAGAGCATCTAAATTTTAAGGAGACGAGACTTTCGTGCACGAGGCTGCTCTTGTTAATGTCTAACATGAAGTTACAAAATCCCAGAATATATAAAACATGTTGTAATGTAGAGAGCGAGGGTTGGTACAGACATAAAAATAATTATACAATCATTTATAATAAAATAAAAAGGGGGTCTCCCCCCCCCCCTCACTCAAACTCCCCACTCAACTCAACTCGACAACTCAATAACTCTACTTGTTCTCTACCTTACAACATGTCATATATTCTGGAATTTTGTAACTTGATGTTAGACCTCAAGAAGTACAGCCTTCTGTGCGAAAGTCTTTTTTCTGTTGTGCACAATCATTACACAGTAAATAAGACTATCCATTTCTTGTCATTAAATGCTTTTTTCTTTTTTTTCTGCAGTGATGAGCATCCATAAGGACACATGCCAGAAAGGGAGTCTCTTTGGGATGACATACCCTCATCACCTCATGAGGATACAATGGTTGACGAATGGTTCTGAAGCACATCGAAACTTCAAGAAATAATTTATGAAAAAGCCAGTCAGTGCTAGCACCAGGAATTGAACGTGGACCGTCCTGCTACCAGTCAGAGATGTTACATTTCAGGCGCTCATTGACTTTTGGTGAATTACTTGTTGACTTTTTCCCAAGGTGGAGCTCGCCACAGCTCATTTGCCTATCTGTTAATGTTATGTCGTGTATTGCGTTTTTCTCTTTGTGTGTTCCAGACTCAGAACGGTTAATTTGGATCAGGTCAGGTACGTTTCATTTAGACATGGGAAACATAAAGTGGTGTTTCTCAAAACAACTTAGCAGTGGCCTTCATGCATTACTGCTACGGCCATTAAGCGACGAATGGAAAGCTGCACATTATGCATGATGTAAAACTTCAAAACTAGGGAACACGAAGGGACAGACACAAACACGTCCCTTTGTGTTCCCTAGGCTCGGGGTTTTACATATGCATCATCTTCACCAGCTCGCTTGCTTCCTAGCCATTTTTTCTGCACATTATGTTCACTCTACATTAAATCGTGTGCTATATAATCTTGTTCAAGTTCTGTCAAACGACATGTAATGCTATTTAAAAAAAATCAGTACACTGTTTATGTGGGTTGAATGGTAGCGCATGAATGCAGGAAGGAAACTGTCATGTTATAGCAAGTGTTTACGTATTGTACATTTAACTAAGCTTTCGCCGGCGTATCATGTCAAGCCATGATATATTAATTTGGAACATGTTCTTCTTAGTAGCCAGAGCAGCTGATACACTGTGAGAACATAGCCCGTGTGTGTTTGTCTTTTCCACCGCAGCCCTTGGGTTTCCTCCCTGATGGCTGCACATGTCAAGGATAGGTTTCAGAACCGGCAGGTCCGGCCAAGTGTGAAATGCTTTTCAGGGGATCATCACGCTGGCAGATGAAACATATGGTTTAAATTATTTGCAGGACAGGAATTGCGTAGCTTCACACAAATACTACTACTACGACGTAAGAGTGGTTTCAAATCTAGCTTTTTTGTGTTCCTGACATTATCGCACAAGATGTAGTATCCACTATGATCCTTTATATGGGGGGTATGTACAGTGCAATCAACAGATGCTATTTACAAATCTGTCTTTTCTACTGTGTTGAAATGGGGTAGTTTGTATCTGAGAGCCATAGTGAAACACAGGCAGCCAATGACAGACTTTTGATGCCCTCGAGAAACATGGCAACACATTGCAGGGACTCTGGATGCTGCCTAAATTTCCAGAACACACAGCTCAAGGCAGCGGTTAAATAACAAGTGGTTAGAGAAATCCAAGACAGTTGCATGTGTAAGCAGTCCGCTGTTGGATTTGGTTCTGTCCGAGACACGTTATCTGAAAGGGAACGCACGGACACACTCAGAATGATACTAGGGCTGCCTATGAAATAGAATGAGGAGAGGGGAAGATATATAACCCTTTTTCTTGTCTGTTATTCTATTGGTTAAATTATCATTTGCTTAGCAGCATATATGTGTATATTCCAAAGTCTGCTAATAAATATATCAGTTTAGAGCTAGCAGTCGCATTGTAGATGTCTCATCCTGTCCTTGGCTGCTCGTGTTTCACTATGGCCATGCTTGCTATTGCAAAAACAGAAAACAAAAAAAAAGACAATAGAAAAACACGAAAAGGGCGACCTAAAAAGCTGCCTGTTCTAGTGCTCACATGGAGGCAATGCAATTAGGTAACATGTTCCATTCATGAACTGTGCATAGTAGTACATATCACAACGGCAACCGATTATTCAGATTTTTCTTGAAGTACCTTGTTTTTTGGAGCTTTGTTTGCACAGTCTATTATTGGAGCTTTATGTGATTCCCCTCTTGAGATACCTTAAGATTGCTGATGCTGCGCAGTTTGTTAATTTTGAAACTGTACTGTGCTGAGGTACAAAAAGAGAATTGTCATATCTGCATTTGAGCACATAGGAATAATTTGTAAGTACTTTCTTGTTGACATTAATATTTGCACCAGGTCACAACATTGTTGATTGATGGAAAATGTAAATAAATATATTTATTTGCTTGCCAAACAATGCACAAATGTCTTTTTTTTCTAGTGAGATATTCCCTGTTCACCACACATAAATGTGGAAAAGTTAAAGGGACACAATGATGGTAGAGTCTAGCGTTGCTTTAAGCCACTTCACATATATGCACTGTTATTCGTGTGCACATGTAGGAATAGGAAGGTAGAGGATGCGCATAGAAAATTTCGTATGCAGCCACACATATGGTTCAGAAGATTCATTAGATGATGTCCAAGCATATATAATTGTGCTTCATGTGCAATAGGTATGCTAATAGATTGCTTCCATGAAGCCTTTTTATTTATTTTTTATTTTATATAAATCTCATATTACATATTGTATACTTATATTTTTATAAATTTTATAAATTAAAAACTCAAGTTACACGGCCCCTGTAAGAGTGCCCTTTGCAGATGGTTTGGTAACGTGTCTCTAACTCTAAAGGTAAGAGGCAATCGAGAATACTGCAGACAAGGTTGCAACTTACATATTGCATATCATGTCATACATACAAGGTGATTTGTACAATAATTCCTGAGGACGGAATTAATTCCGAGGCTGGCCAGTGATGTCACCCAGGACGACGAGTCACATAATTGCCTCTAACACTCTTACACCCCATGGGCTGAGTTGTGAATTGAAAGAGCACTCTACAGAAGGATGAGGTGCACCTGATTTCTAGGATCTATGCTATGCCCTAACTCTTCAGACACCACATTTCTAAAAACACCATTTGTAAGTGGCAATATGTGCTCGGGTACTTCGTTTGCGTCTGCATAGTGTGCAACCACATGGCTACTGGAGCTTTCGTGTGCATGTTTTTGTGCGACGGTGCTCATTACAAACAATATCCAGATGTTAGACCTAAAATGCAGTAGTTTGTAGCGTGCCACACAACGCAGCGTGACATGTGTGTGATTCAAAGAAAGCTTCTGGAAAATGCACAGAATCCCACAAAAAGTTTAAAATGTGATTTGCATTTCGTTTTACGTCTCTCGTCGTTACATACCATCGTCGACGCTGTTGCACATTGATAAATCGTACGTAAAACTTGTCCCATAGCTGTATGCGGTTTCTGAAATACATAGCACATTTTTTTTTCCTGCAGGAATAAAACGCTGTCGGCATTTTCTTGCTAACACGGCTGTCGAAACGTCAGTCACTGCAATGGGCAAGTGCTGTAAAGGGGCTAACGCAGACGCGACTTGATAGAAATTGTACGTGCTCACAAAACACAAACGACGAATTCCAGTCACAACATCGCACAGAGGTTGGTTCGCAGCTGCTGCACTGTTTACTTAGCGCAGAACGGTGGAACCCGGCTGTCCGCCATCTTCAAGCACAGATACGTGAAGCCGCGAGAAGCCGTAGCTGAAATCCACTGACAAGTACGAAGGCGCGTACACGTCATAATGCCCGTTCGGGTGCATCTACGTCATAAAAATGGCTGCGCCCATGTGTGTTTCGGAATGAATTATCTATTTTTTTGACATGGTACTGTAACGAACTGAGGGAATGAAGGTGCATTTTGGGGAGAGCTGGATGTGGGCTTTCAGAATACCACAACCGTTTCGACTGTTTGGGATATCGGCATAGCTGACCTTTAAGGCGGAGCTTTAAATAATATAGCTTTCCCGCAGCCTTTCTTACAACGATTTTTTTTTTCATGTGGTCGTTCCACCTAAAATCCCTGCACAGAGTCACCCCAAGACATTTGTAACTTGTCAGCCGAGTAGTAATTTGTAAAAGAGATGTCAGTGGCTTATATACCGACGGGGGCGGGGGGGAGTTATTGGCAGAAAAAAAACTTGTTTGAGTAGCTGCACTGATGAACTGCAGGAATGCATGAGGTCGGATAGCGTCTACAAGAAACTGGCGGGTGCCGTCGCCCCAGGAAACTCATATTAGCAGGCGACACGCAGACACCAGGAGGGGCAGTAGGGGCACCGGCGTGGCCGCATCAGAGCCGCGTCGGCACAGGTGTTTCCGTGTAGCCTGTACGCCCGGGTACCCACTGGAGGCAGATACGGTGGCCGATCGACGAGGGGTGGGCGTACTCCTGAAGTACCATGGTACGCAGATCACTCACGACGCTCGGGTGGTATGCTGACAGGAGTGCCAAAGACACCTTGCTATCTATGAGGACGACCCACGCATCAGGCACAGATTCAGAGATATGCCGCAGAGCGGCAAACAGTCCGAGCAGCTCGGCATCCGTGGATGTATATACCTGTCATCCTTATATACCAGGGAAATGGGGGAGGAGAGAGAGGTACAGTGGTACACGTGGGGAGGCGCTGGTATTCTTTCAGGAGCGTTGACGCTGGCCGTACATTGAACACTTGCAGGGCCGTTTGCTGTCTTCCGTGAGAGTTCCCCCAGTGGTCGTCCGATAAACCTGACACAATAAAAAAAGACGGCAGACAGAACAGGAGAGGGCCGGGGGATCTATTCTATGAGCTAAGGCTCCGAACTGTAGACAATACACCGTGGTCTTCATTTATCGTGGATAGGAATTTCTGGATTTGGATTGTCTCACGCTGTAGTGTGCTACGGTCTGAGAACAAACCAGACTGTAAGACGTACACGCTAATGTCCTTCATTGAGTGGCCGGCTTGACTAAAATGACGCGACGAAGGGATTTTTTGTGTAATATCAGATCTTTGATTATTAAAACGAATTCAGAATGTTGTAGTGTGGCCAATATATTTGCATGAATTACATTCCAAGAGATATATTGCGTTGAATGAGTTACAGTCGTAAGCATTTTTGATTTTTACATGGAAGGTGCTGTTCGTGCTATATTGTCTGCGGTCTGCACTAGAATACAAATGTGGCATCTTCGTCCGTTACATGGGTGACAGCCTTCAGGTGTAGCTGGTAGCTTATTGAGTTTTGCGCTAAGTGGTGTCGTAGGCCCCTTATACGATGATATGCTGTGCGAGGTGCATTTGTGCCCAAGATGAACGACTGTACGCAATCCTGAACGATCTTCAAAACACGCTGGTCAATCGAACACATCCCCAAGAGCTTGTGCAATGCGGGATACATAGAGCCCGCCGTACTAATCTTGCAGAATGTCTACAAAACTCGGTACAGCCCGTGCGCTCCAAACGGGTTGATCTTACAGCCACCTTCAACGGCGCGATCCCCAACCTTAAAAAGATACCGAACCGTCATCACTCAACCTTAAAACAATTGGAGCGCCTTGGAGAAGTGTTCTCAGGACTGCCTCACATCTCGCATCGTCGTGCAAGGAACCTACAAAACCACTTAGTCAGCGCAAAACTCAATAAGTCACCACCTACAACCATGGACTGCCACCAACGCAACGGATGAATATGTTAAATGTGCACTGCAACGCACACCGCAGAAACTGTGTGAAGCACGAACAACAATTTCCAAGTAAAAACCAAAAGTCCTTCCGATTGCAACAACGTACAACGTAATAAGCACGATTCATGCAAAGCACCATATGTTGGCCAAATCCACAACATCCCGAATCGGTTTGAATGATCGCAGATGTTCCTTGTTTGTCCATTATATTAATTTCTACTCCATTTGTACCATTACGCATAAACTCAGGCAGGGGCAATTTTGCGATGCGAGCGGGCCGGATCGTGCCCGGAAAAGACGGCCCGTTCAGGACTGTACTGGGCCTCCCGCATTGTATTTTGTTACTATGTGAAAGAAAGGTTCAATACAATACAATTCAGATCGTATAATGCAATAACAGCGGAAAAATAAAGGTCCCTATGTTGCGTCGTTCGAATAAAGCCGGCCCCTCATTCACGTAAGTTAGCGCACACATAATACAATCTGGTTTTCTCTCAGACCGCAGCAGACAGTAGCGGGAGTCATTCCAAATACACAAATTCCACTCCACGATAAATGAATACCCCGGCGTATTATCTGCAGTTCGCAGCCTTAGCTCATAGATCAAATACTCCAGAGCCTCGTTACATTCTTTGTTCAGTCTCTTTATCATTCAGGTTTATCAGTCGAACACGGATAGCTCTCCTGGAAGACAGCAACGCCCCTACAAGTGTTCAATGGACGACCAGCGACAACGCTCCTGGAAGATTACCAACGCCGCTGCACGTGTGTTGTACACCTCTCCCATTCGCCCTTTTCCTAGTATATAAGCCCCTGACACCTATTTCCAAGTTTAATTCGGTTGAAGGGAGCGCTGACTGTCCGAAACATCGACCCCTAGATCTAACTAAATCCATTTCTAGCACATCCCCATTGAACTTTCTTTTTCAACTCTAGTAAAAATAACAAGTGTTTTAAATCCTTGTACTGCTTCATAAGATACTGCAGCAATGCGTACCCACGGAACCATATTGTGATGGTTGCCGTCCCGCTATTCACAAGGATGTCCAAATACACGAAGCGAACACAGTATTTCAGTTGGCATCTTCAACAGGACTGCTGTACATCCCTTTGCGCTATGCATGCTGGACGCTCACACAAGAAATGCGTTCCTACCATCCGCAACCACCTTCTGACCTCCTGCCGAACACGATCCAATCGCCTCGAGCAACATGAACAATTTCACGTGCCGCCATCTATGGTGTCTTCCGAAAAGTCGCTCGATCGGATGGACCGAAGCTGATCCCTGATTGGCCACTTGCGCGTGTTGCTCCCACGTCTTCCGTGGCCAACTGCCGAATACTCGCGACTCCAATGAACTATAGTTGGCGCCCCAAAAGTCCAAGATTGCGGACTAGTGCAGGTCTCCCGAGCAATGGGAGGGTAGGGACTGCGGTGTCGACCGTAATATGTAAATCTGTTTCAGTTTTTAATATACAGAAATTCACGTGTTAATTATTTATTTAATTATTACACGTTTAATTATTAATTAATTTAATTAATTCTGTATTTTTGTCATCTCATACTGTGCTGTTCAACTCAGAGTAGTCGGGAAAAAGTTTCCGTCGTCGGAGTTTGTTTTCAAACGTGGTGAGTCGAGCGAAGGAATCGTGCATTTTGGAATCTAAGAGGGTAAAACAGGGATTAGTTGCTTAAGAAGAGTGACTTAGCACGTTTTATGGAATGTGGATTACTAGTGTGCAAGGCAATGCCATTTTTGAGTTTCTGCTCCGATTATCAGTGCTGCAAGGGAACAACAGCTCTGTTGCAACTGCAGTGTCTCTACGAATTAGGAAGTTCTTTTTTTTTTTAACTGTGAGGCAATATAAAAATTTGTGATACACAAGTTAACGTTCACTTGGACGTTTGTAGGAACTCAAGAGAGAACACGTCTTTGTTTGGTTCAGTGACGACGACACGTGCTCATATGGCGTTACGTTTGCAGAACTGTGCGACTGCATGTCAGAGGCCCACGTGAACGATACATATTTTTAAAACCCTTGGCGCACACACGTATATCTCACGTTTTGTGTTCACTTAACGCCGTACATGTGCTATTGTTTCACATGACATATGCTGAGCGGCGAAAATTTGAGCGCTGCATACATGCTCTGGCACACTGAAGTTCTTCTTCTTTTCTTTTTTTTCTGCACTGTTCTTGACATTCACGTACAACTTGGTTGATATTTTTATCTTTGCGAGTCATTCGTTGATACGTGTGCCGCACCAGGCAGAAGCTTTCTCTCCCAGAGAACACCCACAGAGCGGATGCTTTTTCTACGCCGAATTAGTACGGTAGTATTGTGGACTTTGGCAGTGGCTGGCATTGTTTACGTCGGCGAGTCAAAGAAATGCTGGTTCCTTGTTCTGTATTCCTAAAATTAATAGTAAGGTAAAACCGCGGACACACAGTTGATCACGAAAGTCGTCTGACGGGTCGTCTGGGATAGCTCGTGAATATCACTCTGAATTATCATGAATTTGAGTGCATTCGGCACGCTCTTCATATTGGTGGGGTAAAAAAGTGACCTTTACTTGTCAAATTTCCGAATTCAGTTCTCAAATATTTACATAATTAAACTTGGTGTACATGACATTCACATTAGGATGTGGCAAAAACCGAATAAGAACAAATGCTGTTGACCGCATGATTCTAGGTGGCGTAGCTTTTTTTATTATAATTCAATTACACGTTTTCTGGGACACCCTGTATATACAAGGAAAGGAAGACAGGTGTACACGTGGTGCTGGATTGGTAATCCTCCAGGAGGGCATAGCTCGGCGCAATCATGATCGCAATGCCTTATCAAAGCCTGATGATCGCGATCATGAGTGCGATCACGAAGCACTGGCAAGGCTGCCGCGATCATGATCGCGCCGAGCTATGCAGGAGGGTCGTTGTTGATCAACTATTGGAGACATGCAGGGGCGTTGACGGTCTTCCGTTAGGGTTCTCCCTGCTTGTGCGGTAAACACGAAACCATGAAAAGACAAACGCCAGACTGCTTGAAAAAGCGGCGCTATTCAAGGCACGCGCGTGCTCGTCGTGTGCGTGACCCCGGAAAAGGCAGCTTACCTAGAAAACTAATACCTGAAATAGTGTGAGCGGCAAATAATGCTGTCGTTTCACGGAAACGGTTCCCGTGAGCCCCGACCATCATACACACACAGACTTTTAACCGCATTAAGTGCACCGGGGAAGCAGTTACCACGCTAAAATAGCTGCGCGTGACTGCCTGATAGATGGTGGTGGGTGGTGAAAGGGCTTGCCGTTGTCGGCCTCACGTAGGTGGGCAACGTCACGACTGACGCCCTGGGGGAATGTGCGTCCTGGGCCGACTTCTAAGGGAACTGTGCCGACATACGTCTGAAAGCGTCTGAGGAAAACCCAGGAAAAACCCCAGACAGCACAGCCGGCACCGGGATTCGAACCCGGGTACCTCCCAGCCTGATAGACCTCTTCGAACCGGGCTTAGGTCATCAGCATCCTGTCCTGTCAGCCAATTGTGCACGACCGGGAGCACACACGCCGCGGGACCTCGTGGGGGCATGGTTTGGGTTTGGACAACGACGACGTCGAATATCTGCGGTCGAAATCCGTAGAAATATTGCGAAACTCAAATTGTCAGCGATGGAGGAAGTGATTAGGCGATGCACACCGCGTCTAGAAACCGTTGCATATACGCAGCATCTCCCAAATGGCCACCGACACAGATATTTTCTGACGAAGAAGAAGCTCAGAGAGGAAAACGCGCCCTGGTAACGAACGTGGCAATCGGCTTGGCTACATTACACTTCTGGTAGGATTCTCTAAACTTGGGAAGGTTTCTCCACCGAATTGGGGTGTATAGTTCCGTATCGGGACCACTGGCTTTTAAAAATTAGTGAAAGGGTTAGGAAGGTAAATATTGCATAGAAGTGTAAGAGGTTCATATACTGAATCTAAAAATATAAGAATGATAAAATTTCTGTGGACTAGAAGTTTTTTTTATATGCATTTAAACAACCCCATCTGACTCATTTTTAGCGCAGGAGAAACACGGGAATGCTAAGCCTAACGGATTCGAAACTTGCCGGCTTGCGAAAGGTAGGGTCGTTGAAATGGGCTAAACAACCTCACTTTAGTGAGGTTAGGTTAAGTTAGGTTCTACAGATTGGGGCGATTGAGGGGATCTGGGGGAGCCCCCCCCCCCCCCCCCCCCCCGGCACGCACTAGGCGGTGCGGGCTTCGAGACTGTGCCTTGGGGTAGGTCAGAAGGTCCTGAGCCAAGATGGCGCTTCGCCATCAAGAAACCGGCGATAAAATTTAATTTTTATACGTTTCACGCAATATACGAGCATCATACCTGTTCAAATTCGTTACTAATTAGCTCCTCGTTCACGTAAAAACGTTTGATTTTCGTTTTTATTTTGTTTTCTTTTGAAAAAGGCAGTGGTCCCGATACGGAACTACATCCATGCTTTATCCCACTTCACCCACTCTACCCATTTCCTGTTTTTTTTGTTTGTTTTTTGTTCTTCTCTTTCTTCTATGTTTTTTTTTTTCACCCACAAACTCGTTTTGAAATAGCCATTGCTGACTGGGTCGAGACTAACCGCTCCACATTTATCTTTCTTTTTCCAATCCAATCCAACCTGTGTCAACAGTTAGATACAATCTTAGCCATAGGTCAAATTAAAACGTATTTCACGGAAATTTTGCAATTTGCTCGCAAGTGACCGTCCACGAGTCGGTAACATCCGCTGTGTATGACGTCACGGGCAGTGCGCCTCGTCGGCTGGTCATAGCAACCGCCGTGTATGGAATATTTTCGCTCTTTGAACAATTTTCAACTGGAATGCTTTAGTATACAGAGAAACAAAATGGAATGCTCATTGGCTTCTGTACAACAAAACATGGCGTATTCTTATCCTTGGGGTTGCAATAGGGGAGTAGAGCAACTGATACACCCCAAATACACCTAAAATCAGTATTATTTGTTGGAGTATAAAGGATGTTTTCGTCTGACCCATATGCTGACCCACATACAATATAATCTCTCTCTGTCTGATTCACTCAGAGAGAGAGAGAAATTGACATTGTGGTTGATACGAATGGAAACGATCAAATTATGCTCAAAATGTTGAACAGACTCTGAAGCCGTATAAAAGGGTTAGAACGAGAAAATTGAGTGCATTTAATTATAGTAAGGGAATTTTCTGGGGCCAGGAAAATTCTCATTTAAAATTGCGGGTCAACGTTTCGCTAAACATGAACAATGGGTGACTGGGGCTTATAAAGACAATTGGGGGAAGGGAGAGAACACATGGTCGGGCGTTTGTAGCATTCAAGGAGTGTCCTGCCTGGTCGTCAATGAACCTCTAAAGGTAAGAAGAGACAAGGCAGAAAGAACGGAAGGGGGTCGTTAAGAACCCATTGGCTGCAAAACCAATACTGCAGACTGTAGACAATATACCGGGACCTTCTTTAATTCTACACTGGAATTTGTGGATCAGGGATGATCCACGCCGTTATCTGAGTGTGATTTGAAGAAAACCCGGATAGCAAGAGAAACACGCTAATCTCCTTGAGTGATTGGCCAGCTTGACTGAAATGACAGGAAACTGGGAGACTTGGTTTCTTTGTAATATCAGATCTATGGTTATTCAGGTGTACCCTAAAGGTGTGGCCTACCTATTGCGCTTTACAGGAATTTTATTCTAATAGATATGCTACGTTCGGCGCGCTGCAGTCAAAATCGCCTGTAGTTTTACTTGGCAATTGCTCTTCGTGCTTCGTACATTGTTTGCGCTGTGCACCAGACTAACAAATTTGGCATCTCCGTCCATTGAATGGGTGACAGCCTATGCTGGTACCTTATTGACTAGCCGCTCTTGGAGGTACCTTGCACGCCGATAAGTAATGTGAGGAGGCTCTGATTGGTGGACATAAATACAGTTTCTGAGTACTTAAATATCAATACAAAATTATTTGTTAAAAGAGGTACTTAAATACTGTGCATAAATAGTTTTCAATATGAGTATTTAAATACAATATACAGGGTGTCCCAGAAAACGTGTCATTATTTTATAATAAAAAAACTACACCACCTAGAGTCATGCGGTCAATGGCATTTGTTATGACTGGGTTTTTGCCACTTCCTCATGTGAATGTCGTGTAACGTAAGTTTAATTATGTAAATTTTTGCGAGCTTAAGTCGGAAATTTGCCCAGTAACGGTCACTTTTTTACTCCACCAATGTGAAGAGCGTGCCTAATTTAGTCAAATTAATGATAATTGAGAGAGATATTCAGGAGCTATCCCATCGGAAAAAATAGCCGAACATCATGCTCTACAGAGGTCGCACAGAATAGCGCACAATGAATTTTTCAGCTCACAATGAATTTTTCAGCGCAATCTTTGTCAGTCCGACGAAAGGAGGTTGGAAACCCAGGCCTCCTCGACATCGCAAAAAAAAAAAGATAAAACAGGCACGGCTTATCACGTCCGACTTTCGCTGGAATAATGATTTCCCTCTCCCAATCTTAGGAACTGTTACTTTTTCTACTATCACTCGGTGGGCTCGCTTTGGAACCTCCTTTCGTCGCAATGAGAGTGATTGCGCTCAAAAAGTCATCGCGCGCTATGGTCCGGTGCTCCGAAAAGCATGATATTCGGCTATTTTTTTCGATTGCATAGCTCGTCAATATCACTGTGAATTATCATGAATTTGAGTGAATTCGGCGCGCTCTTCATATTGGTGGGTTAAAAACGTGACCTTTACTTGGCAAATTTCCGAGTTCAGTTCGCAAATATTTACATAATTTCAACTTCGAGTACATGACATTCACATTAGGAGGTGGCAAAAACATAATAAGAACAAATGCTGTTGACCGCATGATTCTAGGTGGCGTAGTTTTTTTTATTATAATTCAATGACACGTTTTCTGGGACACCCTGTATATATAGATCCAGTATTTAAGGCGGACTCATGCGGTCTAGTTAACGTTCGCTTCCGGAGGGAGCTGGCTGCACCGACCCAAAATTGTTTTATTCGCTTTGCTTTCCTCCCGAGCTTTAAGGAAGTAATGTAGTCGGCGCCAGCGTGCAGAACATGATAGCGAACGACAAAGCCATTATTTTCATTCGCAGGAATCTGTAAAACTGCAGTAAGCTTGTCGAATTTGTTGATTGCAGTCAATTCCCCGACTGCTACCGTAGGGAATGACACAGTTTTGGCCCAAATATCGCGAGAGTGCGTGCCGAGAGAAGCGATTTTGTTGCATCTCTCATAGACTCCCATATATTGAAAATTTGACAAAGTGTAATTTGCCAAAAATCAGTGGATCGCGTCAGGCCTTCAAAAATATGTCCTTCCCTAGATAAACGCGACGCGAACTCGCCTGTACCTGGGTGATTCCATCGAAAATCAGCCAAGCATGGAACCTCGACATCGCCGGTCTCACCGTAAAAAAAAAGAGAAAAAATGTGTTACCACATCGCAAATGATGAAAAAAGACCATAAAAGGAACTTCCATATTATAACCGTTTTCGAGGGAGAGGAGGTATTGGCGCGTGGTCGTTTCGGCCTACTTTGAGCGCTTTCCAAGCGGTAGCGGTGGCCCGCACGGCAGTTATTTTTTTTCTGCTTATCCTCTGGCAGGCGGGCAATAGATTGACGGCTTATTACTGGTTTGGCGCAAAGAACCACTATTCCAAAAATTGCCAAACTTGGGTGACAGCGTTAAACTGGCTGCAATTCAAAGCCTTCTGCCGGGCTGCACATTTATCGCACAGACATATAACACAAACCGTTGTGTTCGCCGTTAAAAGCTCTTTCTGTTGGTACCGAAATCATCATAATTTCATCAGCGCATCACGTCCATATTGCCCTGAGCACAGAAGCGGTTTCATAAAATTGGCAGATTTAGCACGCTTCTGACCCAAACAACCCACCAAAAACATCCCTCGATTTTTTTATATGTGACGCAGAAATCCTTTCCGCGCGCACACACAAAAAATCGTGATTCGTTCTTGATCCTGCTTCACGCAGCGATTTTTTAAATCAATGCAGGATACGCACCCTACGGGGTCGCCTGCCGGGAACCCCCAGCGCCGAAGTCGTGCGCGCGCCGAAAGCGGAGGATACTTAAAAGTAACTGCATATACACGTACACGTGCAGACATTTTACTTGATTAACTTCGTAGGGCAGCACAGATAGAATCCTGAATATTCAACAACAACAGCAAGATAAACGATAACTACATACATATTTACACTGGTGACATGAATTTCTGTATTTTCTTTAGCTTGACATCTGTTGCGGATGCGGTTTCCTTCTCTCACAGGTAATAGCAACGAAGTCCCACAACTGACCGAACACCCTTTCCACTCCTCTAGTTTTATTTATCTCTACCTGTGCACATCTTCAGCTGGAAGATGCAGGAGTGTCATATTATGGATCCTCTTTGACAGTGCTGCTGTGAACTCTGCTGCGTTCTGTATTGCCTGAGTTGCTGAAGAGTGCAAGTTGTACATTGTTGCTGCGTGCTTGACGACGCCTCCAACTCCATCGCACGCATTTTTGCCGTGACCCGGAGCCGAAAAAATCCATCTCTTGGCGGTGGCATTACGACTCATCTCAAAGTACTGGAACCTGTTTTTAAAATGAGCGGTTGCCCCATCGGAGACCTATACTGTGCTTCCATACAGAGGGCCGTGGTGTTCCATGTGCTGTTCAATGGTCGACAAACAAAGGAGGGCTGCAGCGCTATCATGTCTGGTGTCGTCGGATATGAGGCGTAGCAGCGAGCTCCACAGGATGCAGTCACTACGCACGTGAAGAGTGAAATTTCGTTTTTATGCCAGTGGTAACTTCGAATGTCATTCGGCAGAATGATCGTCCAGTCTCGGAAAAGTCAAAATGAAGCACGACATGGCCATGCCTCACAGCACACTTCTCCCGGTGTATGGCTTCCCGCTGCATCTTCCTCACATAACCGTGATTCACGAAAGTACCGACCCAGCGCTGCAAAACAGCGAGGAATTCGCTCACCGATGCTGTCCGTCTTAGCCGTCCTCCGTTCTCCCATGTAGCAAACAGGATCTCCTCATTCATCGTCGGGGATACCTAAACTTTCTGGTGTCAGAGCTTCCGAACCGGGACACTGGTCACAGTCTCCCGAGAGGCATGCTTCACATGCACATATTGATGATCTCCTGTAACGTCAGCTCTTTCTCGCTGTGTTTGTATGAGTTTGTTAATTTCTCCAATAGTTTCGCCGGGCGCTGCGAAAGGCACATAATCGCCGTTGCTTCCGTTGTCACTTCCTCTGACTGCATCGAAGTCGTTAGGTGAACAAAACAGTTCCTGCAGATCATGTCCCATTCGCGTGCATTCGCTGTCCTCTCGGCACCAAGAGCAGATTTCAGGGCTTACATACCAATGCTAGACACATATCAGAAGTCCTTTGTACGTAGAACTTTCTTCTTGTGTCGACGGCAATAGTCTGCACAGTAAACACGTTTACTACTGTGCATCGAACTCATTCTTCTCAGAAGAAGGCACGACGAATCACGACATCACAGGCGATGGAAACAACACTTACACACAGATTGAACCTAAAGACGCGGAGCGTAGGTGACGAGGTTGTGCTGTTGTCCGAGCGGTGCAGGTAAGGGGGAACTAATTGGAAGTACACATACACTTTTTGAGTCAAAATTATCATTTCAGTCATGTGAACATGTACGTGATACAGGGCTTCAGAGGCGTGCGTTGAAGGAAGTGTGCAGGCTCCCACAGCCTTAACGTCGACTGCTGTCGAAGTGCAAGGCCACCCGAGGAAGTGTCCAAACGCTTTTTCGGAGACACAAGTGAGATTAGCAGTGGTCATGGCGACGCATAGGAACGCGGTTGACTGTGCTTGAGTGCGGCTTCCTGAGTAGTTGCGGCCTTTGTGAAGCTACCGTTCCGCGCAATTCATACGTAGGCGGTTTTAGCACGGCACCGCCTATTTACTTTGTACATGAGCCCTGTTCATACAGGCACCAATACGAGGCGCAACGGGAAATTGTTCACGTTGCCTTCTAAAATTCTTTTACAGATATCAACCGCGTTCGGTCATCAACCGCTTTCATCATTTGCGATGTGGTAACACATATCTTTTTTTTAAGGTGAGGTCGGCGATGTAGAGGTTCCATGCTTGTCTGATTTTCGGTGGAATCACCCACCTGTTTCGTGTAGAAACCTAGCTGGGTTTACGAGAACAAAAATTCCCCATAAACTTCTTAAGAAGTGAGTCCGCCTTAAGTACCATAAATATTACCATAAATACTGCGAGCAAGATGTCATCTGGAATTGCAGAAATAATAATGGCAGCAACAAATCAGTAAGGAAGGATGGCATTTATTTGTAAGTTTTCGTGGCGACTTTACTATTAGAAGTCTCTCAAAGACTGCATCTTCTAGGTATCTTCTGTTCGGCCGTAGAATCAGATTCGCAAAAGGAGGACAGCTCTCCACAGGTGCGATGAAGAAAGGCTCCTATTAAATTTGACGATCATGATGCATGATGTAAAACCCCCCATCTTCACCAGCTCGCTTGCTTCCTAGCCATTTTTTCATTGACGATCATGCTTCGTGCAACAATCTAGTCTGGTAGTCCCGACCGTTGTGCGCAACAACAGTGCAAAAGTGGACATTTAAATAATTTGTTGCTTGCGAAAACACGCGTTATCGGTCCCGATTCGAGGAGAGAAGGGGGCGTACGCCTTTTTGTGGCAATTTAGGTATAAGGTAATTGCCACAAAAAGGCGTACGCCTCCCTCGCTCCTCGAATCAAAAGCCATAACCCTATCATTCGTGGCAATGATTGGCGCACTACGTGCTATGCGGTGAAGTTCTGGTTTTAGAGTTTACTATACAACCAAGTTTCAGGGAGAGCAAGAGGCTCAGAGGAGAGAAAAGGAGATTCAACAGCGCAAACAATAAATTTTAAGTCATGAAAATGCTTGCTTAAGCTCCGAATATTCAAATGAACAGCAGATAGACTAGCTTCAGTCACAATATTAGCTAAATCAATCACACACAAATCAGTCGTAGAATAAGTACAATTATCTAGTGCTACTGAATAACAGGAAGAACAGAGCGAAATAAAAATAACGTAGCGAAGGGGAAAAAAAGACTAAAAGATTTAGACTAGACACCTCAATATCCCTGCGATGTGAAGTCTTCTATGTGCTTTATGGTTTGAGCGGTTTTCCCGTCCGCTTGCCTAAAGTATATGCGCCCGTTGCGAACCCATACATATACGCAAAGCCACTTTTTTTTGCGAATTTCCTGACTCCCCATGTTGAAGTTTTGTTGCTTGCAGCGAAGCTTTTTCATGAGAACGGTAATACTAAACCCCCAGAGACCGCATTTGCGCTAATTCAGTTCTCCGTGAATTAGAAAGCCACATGTTCAGGACTTGTTTGTCCTGCGTTGAACCGCACTATTATCAGACGTGCTCGTGCATTCATAGGAAAGGAAGGCGATAATGACCGCGATATCTGCAGCAGAGGCGACGGCACTTGAAGCGCAGCAGATATCTCGCTCACCTGTAACAATTCCCAAGCAGCACAATGTACTGAAAGTCGGGTGCAACAGGGGTGGACGGTATGTGCAGTGGAGTGCAGCTGTAGCTTCCACAGTTTCGCCACGAAAACCACCGCCCCCTTGACCACGTGATCATCAGTAACGAATCACGACAAAGTAGCCGGAAAACGGCGCCAAAAAGCGCGCGCTGGCTGATTGAACTGCGAATGTGCGCTGCGTGCCCTCTCCACACCCTCTCACTCGAATTATCTCCCCCCCCCCCCCCAGTTCCGAGCGCTTCGCCAGGCCATCTGCTAATATTATCGGGAAGCAGAAAATGAAAATCCAGAAGACGAAGGAATTCACATGTACAAATTTATTGACACGGTAAACATATAAACAAGAAGCAACATTTGAATGCAAGTAAAACTACACGATTATTACAGAATACTGCAGAATAAATAGTGCCGAGCAACACAAAGCGTGTCCTTGAGGGAACCTATTCGGTTTGGAGAAAGTAGATATTATTATACGCATATATAGCACGTGATGAGTCGCAGAAGCCATCCGCTTCATCCCAGCACAACTGTCGAATTTTCTGGTGACAGGGGCACATGCTCGCGGATCGCAGGGCCACGAACAGCTGTCGGTGTCTGAATGAAAAAAAAAAGGAACCTGTTAACGATATGGTAAACCCGAGCACAGGCAACGTTACTTGGCTGAATACGCTATGTAAGACATGCTATCGTCACGCGCCTAATGTCGACTAATGAGAAAATTCGAGGAGCCCTGCGTACGCGATGCACGCTGTTTTCCTTTTCATGCACACCAGTGTATTAAACATCAGACACATTCAAATAGCGGAACAAAACGCAACAAGTAACGCCACGCAGAATCATCAACCAGATCATGATTGATAACCGGCAGAAAGTGATGTAATACGGGACAAGGCGTACCTCCATGCACACAGTTAAGCGACAGCATTAAAAGTCTGATCACTGACACGCATCATACGTTTGTCTGCTTACCTTTCATTCAGGCGTTCGTCCATGGCTCGAACATCTTCGAAATCCACGAAACGAAATCACCGTCTGCTCACATACGTAGACGCCAGCTACACAACGGTCAGACGGGTCGGCGCCTCGGAGAAACGAACGCGGGCGAATCCACCGGTTAAATGAGCCTCAGCCAATCATGATTGAGAAAGGTCACGTGGGGGACCGGAGCCAATGGAGAGTAAATAGCCGGAATTTGGCGGGAAATGCCAGCGGCGACACTATTGTCGCGGCGGCGAAACCCGCTTACTGTACCTCCTCTGGTATGTGTCTTATCAGTGTTCTTTAGTTTCACGAGTTTGTTCAAGGCCTTCCACCTACCCGTCCACCCCTATTGCACTCGATTTTCAGTACAATTTGCTGCTTGGGAACACGTCTATCCCAGAAAAAAAAAAAGCGGAATTCCTGGGATTTCTATGTATGACGATGCTATCTTATGTCCTCAATGCTCATTAGTTGGATTCAGGGTTGCGGAATGGGATCTTCCATCCCATTCCGAGGAAAGGAGATTTCCTATAACTCCATTCCTTTCAATTCCTTGGAATGAAAAGGCATGGTCAGTTCCAACTCTTGGTATGGCTTGGCAACCCAATTCCATTCCGTTAATTCCCTCAATAAAAGAAAAGGGTCGGTAACCATACTGGCAAGTCCAGCAGTGCTAGAGGAGATTGGCATTACCAAGCACGAAGAAAGAACAAATACAAGGTTATTTCACTCTTGACCGTGTGCAGGTGCGGTGCAAAGGGTGCGATGGCAGAAACCAGCACGCTGAAACCAACACTGCCACCGGGGCACCCAGACCATTCCATTCCCATTACTAGGACAGTTTCCGCCATTCGATTACAATTCCGGCTCTGCTAAAAAGAAAACATCTGGAATGATTCTGGAATCATTCCAACTCCGGAGTGGCAACTCCGCAACCCTGGTTGGAACACACGTACTGCAACGCAGGGAGAAGTAAGGATAAGTATTTTGCGCAATTTTGAATGACAAGTTTTGCGCCAAAATGACGAATGGATACGTCAGAATGACGAAATGTGTCATCCGCCAATGAAGAGATCGCATGCAGTTATAAGAACATTTCGTCCATTTGAGACCGTATTTTTTGTCAGTAACAGCCCTGCAGAACATACAATACAGGAAAGATGGACTTCCCAACCACGCAACAGCGCCATTATAACAGTCCAAACACTGCTCTAGCTTTTTGTCCGCACACATCTGCAACGTGAGCGATAACGTCAGGGACAAATAAAGGCGGGATTGGGGACGTCCTCTGCAATATATTCGCTGTAATGGCGGCAGCCTGAAAATAGTTCGGGAGTGTGTGTCTATTTGTGTCTGTGTGGGAGGAGGGTTGTACCGGGTTTTTACACGGGCTGATGAGGATTCCGCGTTGCTTCTATATCTGAAATCCACTATAAAATTTACGGGTTGGAACCCCACGATTCCCGCATCTCGACGCGCCCTCTATGTTTTTAGCCCATTCTGAGCAATGAAAGACCATGACACATTTCTTCGCGAGTTAATTGCAAGCGGCGCAACTGCCGAGTCTTGTTCCTTTTTCCATTATTATCACGACGACGGGATCTTTCATACCGCAATCTGAGAAGTTTGCATTTATGGTCCCGTTAACGACATGTCAGAAAATTAAAAAAAGAGGAAACAAACAACTGGCGAACTGTCAGAAAATTGCAGACATTGTTCGTGAATCAGATGGAGTGGTTACAACATATTGTCTGGACATAGCAGATCATTCTTCTGCGATATCATGTTTGTAACTTCCAAGTGCGAATATTGTTGTATTCGAAGCATAGGCCCATTGTCTTTTGTCACGTGTAGTGGCAATTATTTGTGCAGTATATCAGTTATAACCGGAGCGGAATGACAAGATATGATAAGAAAAAAAGAGAGAAAAGACAAAATGGCACAATGATGTCATTGCGTATTGTGGTACTTAGCCAGAATACTATTGTGACTTTTGGTGAAACGATAGGGGTAACGAAATCAAGTGCAGCATCGTACTTTTGCGTCATACAATAGTATTGGCTGCCCTTTGCCCTGTTGTTTTTGAGATACACATCCCCCATTATTGGGAGGAAAAAAATATCACTATGTGCATCACGTTCCTGAAGCCTGCGAACGAACGTGTACAGTATGCGACGTAACGCAAACTGTGTTTCTAGTGTGTGCACTTGAAATAAGTGAAACAATGTCAGCAGCAAACATGCTGAAATCTACACCGTTCAGCTAGACTCTTACAGCAGCCTCCACGAAAGTGGTGCTGAGGATACAGTTTAACTTGCATTGTTGCTTGGTGATCAGAAAGCGAAAACATATGGTATGCAGTTTCCTTGCTCCCTCGTCTGAAAAGACAACCTTTCATTCCTCTGCGGCGTAGCCCGGAGTCCGAGTGGTCGGATAACTTACCAGCAATAACGGGATCGACGCCGTTCTCACAGCTACTTGAGAAATCGGACGCACATAAAGGTACACCCCTGTAGGTTCAGCGTGCTTTTTTTTATCGGTCATAGGTGTTTTCATTATAAAAAAGCAATGAGAGCTCTACAAGTATACGTCAGACAGACCCAACCTCTCGAAGAGAGGATACAACTACCAAGTGACTAGCACAATCACCTGCAATTTGCCAGAACGGTAAATTAAAAGTGTTTTTAGCAAACCAATTCGCTACGTCCCGGTACCGTACGCGATACGATGACTGGAAACGATATCACGATACGCGAGACTGGTGTTTTGGTATACCATGGAAGCAAACGGTACAGCTCAGTGCGTTCACGCGGGCGGAAGCAGCCTTCCGATGTTACGTTGTGGGTGAGTTCTGTTACTGTAATCCATTTGGTTGCGTCCAAGTAAGGGGGGGATATATTTATTAGACGAAAAGGAAAAAAAAAACGGGGGAAAGCTCAACCAAACGGGACGTGGGCTTGCCATTCCGGAAATAAATAAAGAAATAAATAAAATTAAGAAATAAAAAGAAAATAATTAAATCAAGAAAGAAGAAAGAACAAGAAATAAATAAATAAAGGAAAAGGGGTTCTTGCAATTACCTCGTGCAGTTAAAAACGTCAAAAACGTCACGGGTAGTTCGCCATACTTAGCCCCAGTCTTGTTCTTCTTCTTCATATTCTTTTTCTTGCGGGGCCCCGAAACCTGCTAAGGCCTCTTCCATATACTGGTCAAACGCGCTTCGCTATTACTCACGGCCCAGGACGGCATAGGAAAGTGGGGGAGGAAACTATTGGCAGTCAACTATCGATAGTTGGATTCTTATACGACTATCACATACGACTAGTTTTGCATCACTTGTTGTTAGTCCACGTATTCCACAATAACATAGAGTATGAGAGGTAATGAATGTAACGATTAATAGGAACTGTATCAGAACCATATGTTGAGAAATTGCAACACAAGCTTGCTCGGAGTGGAAGAAGTGCCGGATTAAACAACCTTTAAATCCAAGTCCAAGACCCAAAAATGATGCCGCAAACAGTCATATCGTGCAACGTGAAAGAACTGATGTTCTGAGGCTGGAACAACATAGAAGGGACAATTACATATTCATAGTCATATCGTGCAATTTG
Organism: Ornithodoros turicata; assembly: GCF_037126465.1. Lineage (NCBI taxonomy): Eukaryota > Metazoa > Arthropoda > Arachnida > Ixodida > Argasidae > Ornithodoros > Ornithodoros turicata. Next base: position 188,736,777 of record NC_088201.1, read on the forward strand.
CGCAATTTCACACTGTACGGGCGTGGAACCGTGACGTTTTCCTGTGTGCACGAAGGTATGCGTAGGTAACGTTTGATATTTTTTGATTGCGTGTTAGCGCCGCGAAGCAACTGTGGCTATGAGCGTCGTACAGATGTGGACAGATGGAGAGAACACAGCAGGAAGGAGTGGGGGACAGGGGAGTGTTAGTATGCGTCCTGGGCCGACTTCAGGGGTAACCCTGCCGACATTCGTCTGGAATGTCTTGGGAAAACCTCAGACAGCACAGCTGGTGACAGGATTCGAACCCGTGTCACATCCCAGTCTTCAGTACGACCTTGGCTACCACCAACGAGCAGGACGCCTTAGCCCATTCGGCCATTCCCGCTGGTGTTCGATAATTAAAACGTAATTTTATCCACACTGTGACACAGGAGGGACAAGCCGGGGTGGGCGGTAATAGTAACTACTTTGTTTATGATACTTTTAATGTAATACTTTTGCGTATTTGTATTACGTGTTATAATACTCATGCACATGAGGTACAGAGAATTGAGTTATTGCATATATGTATTATACTAGTTTTAAAGCTGTATTACTCAGGGGCGTCAGAAGGTGGGGGTACCCCCCCTCCCCTTGAACTTTCACTCTGACGGTCCTGGCCCCACAATTTTCATCTGTACGTATCGTCCAAGGCAGACTGGCTTTCAGCAATGTAACCGCGCAAGGTGAAGACGAACTCTCGTTTAAAAAGTAGCGACGGTTACGGCCAGTGGTGACGGTCCCCGACTGGCATCTTTTATCTGGCCCTCCTCCGTATGCCCGCGGATGATTCGGTTCACAGTGGGCAAGGAACACCCTATTCGCCGAGAAATCTGCCGTTGGGAAAGCCTCCCCGAGAAAATCCGATGACTTTGATGAGGTTTTCAGTAGAAACTAGAAGTAGGTTGCATCGTACGGTTGCCGAAAGCACAAAATACTTGTAGGACGTGGAGCATGGCTATGTAAAAACGTCCTTATCAAGTTTTTCATTAACCATTGTTTTATCTACACTATAAGAAAAAGAGGAGTAAAACGGGGAGTAATTGCAGCTTCTACTCCCCTAGTCTGCAATTACTCCCCATTTTAGTTCCCTAACTCAACATTTAGTCCCGGCATTTACTCCCCAGGACTGTAAATCGTCACTAAACTTCGCGTATGGTCTCCTGAACGCAACAGTCTACGTAAATATGTGCCCTTGGTCAATTTGAGCGGCATAAGGCTGTATAACTCAAACAACATAGCAATATTCCAACCACACAGAGTAAGAAACAGTTACCGCATCTTTCTCCACAAATTGTGTCCTATGTATGGCGCAAGATTTTATACCACGCGATATATCAAGGTTGACGGTTTGCTTCAGAGTATTTTCATGCATGCACTCGAATTATGTACTTGGGACTCGTAGGACTGCGCGGGAAATGCAGTCTCCCCTATGTGACATTCATTTACTCCCGTGCATTTACTCCTGAAAGGGAATATTTTTTGTGGCAAGGCATTTAGTCCCCAAAAAGTGTAAAAGTACTCCTTTTTTTCTCTTAGAGTGTAGACATTCGGGGAGCATAGCCACCTTCATACACTTTGAAGCTGATCAAAACTTGACAAAAGAGGTATCTGTGTTCCACCGCCTTCAACGTTTTCATGCTTCGGCGGAAATTAGACCCAGACTATTGGAACAAACGGGGAACCAATTGCATACACTAATATCTCCAAGAAGACAAGATCTGCTGCTGCGAAAAGGCGAACCCCCTAAAGCCATCCACAATATCATGCAGTTCCTTATCATCTTCATATTCATCATATTCATCGAAGTTCCCTCTGAACGCTTCAGGAAAGAGTCGTTGCTTTTCAGAGATAAGAAACATTTTTCAGAACTTTGTTTTGTTTTGTTTTGCTGTTGTTGTTGACGCACACTATCTGCGACAAAATCCATTCTTCAGCTTTTAAGAATGAATTCGCTACACTCTATAGCATTATTTATGTTTTTCCTCTCCATTCTACTGGATAAACACTGAACTAAATTTTGATGTTGAAGTGCAAAGGCACACTGTCACAAAAACGAAAGCTTGTTCCCAGAGGTGGGCTTCCCCCTATGCATGCATACAACGTGGTTAAGCCCACTTTACTCGTGTTCTATGGAGAGATGGGTAGAGTGTGTTTTAAGATGTGTTCATCGTACCCTGAAATATTTTTTTAAGTTTGCCGTTAGCACCGCGAGGCAACCGTGGCTATGAGGGGCGTGGATAGCATGAAGGAGGCTGACTTCAGATGGCGGCACCGAACATCTTGATGTAAGCTGTTTTACTCATGTTTCGTAATGTTCAGCAGCAGATTTGGCTTCTAATGCTGGCTCTCTTGCTAGAAGTATGAACCAATAAGCAGTTGGATAGAAAGGAGTGACCAATGCGGTTAGAATGAACATTATCAACACTCGCGTCGCGGCTGTCCATCTTTGCAAAGAGGGTATACAACCGGCGCCATCTATTGTATGTGTAGGGCCGCCATCAGAGCATGTGAAAAAGTTTCATTGTGAGCCAGTGAGCAGCCGCGGATGGAGGCATGGTCCGATAGCAGTTGAAGCCTACCAGCCCCTGGCTACACCTATCGTATGGTAAAAGTTCCAATATCCCACAGTTAAACTTATATTATCTCATCTAGAGATTTGAGGGAGTAGCAGTCCGGTCTAGCGATGAGTGGAAGTGCAGTTCGAGCCTGTTAGGGAGCTCTAGACATAAGTGACCAATGAGAGGCCTGTAGTCAGATGGGCCAATGAGCACAACCACTTGTAGTTAGATGAACCGATAGCAGTTGGTGTCTACCGAGGGAGCTGACTGACCGATGAGCGCAAGAGATGACCAGGACTAACGATCTCTCTGATGCAGCGGAACCAACCCACAGCTGGACCAGCAGGCTGTTGTACCAAATAAAGGTTGAAATCGACAATTGTTGTGTGTCTTGTCTGAAGCCGCTGCATTGTGGTTGAGGAGCGACAGGCTAGCCAATCACTGTTCAGTAGGCTTAGCGTGGACCAATCAGGGCAAGCCATCGGTAGGCTTCGGTGTGAAGAGCCAATCAGTAGGACCAATCAGCATGAAGTGGGTGGAGCCAGTAAAGAGTTGTGCCGCAAGGTAAGTAGCGTGGACCAATCAGGGGCCAGCCATCGGTTGGCTTAGAATGAACCAATCGGTGTGAAGGCCCAATCAGTAGGCTTAGCGTGGACCAATCAGCATGAAGTGGGTCGAACCGGTAAAGAGGTGAGTTTGGGCATCTGAGATAAAGCCACAGCGGGGCTGCCGTCGCGCAGGTGGAGGCGGGCCAATCGGAGCACTAGGAGAGTACGACCAATCGGCGGAGCCAGTTAATTAGCATAATGGGTCGGAGTGCACCAATCAGCGCAAAGAGTCAAGTAATTAACATAAAAGGGGCGGAGCTACAGGCGACCAATCGGCTGCCACGGGCCAATCAACGTGAAGCGGGCGGTGCCAAGTAATTAGCATAAAGGGGTGGAGCTACGATCAACCAATCAACATCAGTAGGCTCGATGTGCGCCAATCACCGTGGAGTGGGTGGAGCAACTAATTAGCATAAAGGAGCAAAGCTACGATTGACCAATCAATGATCAGTGGGGCTTGGCGTGGACCAATCAACGTGAAGTGGGCGGGGCTAATGGCGGCCAATCAGATGGCTTTGGAATTGGCTTGTGTTGGATTACAAGTGGATTGTGTTGGCTTAGACTGGATTCTGTTGACTTAGAACTGGATTTTGGCTTAGAATTGGATTAGAATCGGCCATCTTGGCTTAGAAAAAAGTGGTCGTTGTACAGTACGGTTCTTATACAGTATGAAACTATACTACTGAGGGCTTATGGCGTAGATTACTTTTGAGAATCTTTGCAGATAGCTACATGTGGCAATTGCCTCTCTGCCCAATCCTCCTCTCCGGAGATCTTTGCGAATTTAAGCCTTGGGTGGCATTAAAATTTTGAGCTGTGTCTGAGAAATTGTTGTCTGTCATTTTTTCACTGTCTGGGGTCTTCACGTCGTCATTGTTCGTAATCTCCCGTCGCCCCCTTACGTAAACCAGGCGGATGAACACGAAATTCACAGCCGGATAGATGATCCAAAGAGCGCATTGAGGCACTGCTCCGCGCAACAAATCCGTAAACCGAAACCGATTAATTCCTCGAAAAAATATTGTGTGTCAATGCAGTTTTTTTAATAATATTTTTTGCTGAAGGTCCTGATACGTAAAACAGAGGTTCGGTATTAGTGCAAAGTAAAATTTAAAAGTAAGGCTGTTTATTTCCTTAGTGAGCGTACGCAAATGGGCCGCACACTAGTCAGTTTATAGCCGATGTCCCAAGGATCTTTAACAAAAAGAAAGTTCTTCGATGGCGCCACCTGTTTGCAAAGTATTCAGTCGGAGGACCATCGTGAAGCACCCTGTATACCACTGTTGCAAGAGCATCACAAATCAGTGCTGTGTGGCACGGGAACCCATGCTACCCACATCTACGTATTCTCTGCTTTGATAGTGTACTGTGTTTCTAGGAATGTCCCCGTCTCAACAAAACTGTGCAGCAATGAATTTCTCTCCCGCGAAGAATTTCTCTCCTTTAGCGAAGTGACAAGCTTGGTACTAATATAAAATGGCTGGTTAGTTGTACTGCTACCCTAGGAAACACGAAGAGAAATAAAGCTGTCGGCTTGTTACCTAACTTTTTATTTAGGGAGAAAAACTTTGTGCTCTGAACGGGTTAAGAGCATCTTCAACCAGAACCGAACCGTTATGCTTCAACCCGAACTAAAGTGGAAAAAATTTTGGTTTGATGCTTGGTTGAAAACAGGGAACAGCAAAGTCGGAATTGTCTGCGAAAATTATTACATATGGCTTGCATTGGGGCACCAGTGTGAGAGAGAAAGACAGAGCCATCTTTTGGCTGTTTCCTACGGAGGAATGGATGGAAGATCCAACCTTAGCCTGCCAACTTGTGTCTCATGGCATGAACAGATTGTCAGAAAATTTTGCCAACAATGTCAGTGAAAACTTGCAAAATTAGAAAACCGCCTGGTAAACACGGGGTGCTTTCTGAGACGCTGTGTTGTGTTCATCCTCACTTTCCGCATCAATCACAGGGTTTCCTTACGGATGTTAAGTTCCACCACCTCGCCTGTTTGCTATCTGTCTTTCATGGTGCTTTCTATTTTTGGAAACAGAGTGCTGCACTAAAGTAGAGCCCTAAAAGGAACGGGCGCTGCCATTTCACTGCATGACTTACAAATAGGCCTGTGCAAATATTTGAAATTTTTCGAATATCGAATTGAATAATCGTCTATTCGATTCGAAATCGAACAGACATATTTGAAAATGGTTCGAATTTTTTAAACATCTTTTAAATATACGCGGTCCCTCTGCTTGACATTTAATCAGGCCTAATCAACAACCTAGAAATTATGTCAAACATGACATAACATCTAGGCTGCCTGTAAAGTAGGCTTCACCTAGTGATTGCATGCTAGTGAGTGCATTGTAGGGAGCCAACTTTACAGGCACACTTTTGCGTGCATTGGTCTAGCAAAAGCAGATAGTTTTCTGCTTCCAAAATTACAGCTTTTCTCATTTAACAGTGCAAAAGCTTTAAGGTTGCATTTTCATGTGAAGAGATAAGTAATTTCTTTATCAGGATTCGCTGGCTCAAAATTGCATCCAAAGTTGCTATGCCAGACAAAAGCTTTGCAATGCCCAAAATAAGGGAGAGGAAAAGAAGCAATTAAGTTCTTGAGAAAGCAGTGCAAACTTCTCGGTACAATCAATACGAATTGGTCGCAGAAGTTATCGCAGTTTGCAGAAGTACTGTCAAAGAGTCATTGCATGACACATTGCTAGAACCTGCTGAACAATAACAGTGTTGTACGGAAATAGCCATAAGGCATGTACTTTCATTCGCACAGCTAAATCCGAGCTTTTTCATGCCTGCTGTACTCCTTGCTCTGTATTCGTATTTGATTCAAACTTAAAAATCACTATTCGCACAGGCCTAGTTACAAACATGTGTTACATGAAAAGTAATGTCTGCTTGTAACGTAAGTACCCAGATGAAAAATTTTCCAACTGGGACCAGTTCAAACTGGGACCAGTTCAAAACCAGTTTGCAGCTGGTCCCAGCTTGAACTGGTCCCAGTTCAAAACCAGTTGGCAGCTGGTCCCAGCTTGAACTGGTCCCAGTTCAAAATACCAGCTTGCAACTGGTCGCAGCCGAAGTAGCAACGTTTCTCCTCCAAGCGGAACTGAGCCACTCGGGAGCTCATTTGGATCTCCATGATGAAACCCACATGCATGATACTGAAATAAACATGAATTATTTTATTGTGCACTTCTGAAACAGACATTTTGTATTTCACGATGCAGTTTCTCACTGACTTTACAGAAACGGTTGAGGAAAACAGGAAGCATTCCGGGCAGCCGTGGAAGTCATGTCATCAGTTGGTTTTCTACGTATAGAGTAGAGGTGTGCGCCGCCGCGCCGAAGCGCCGCCGCCGGAGGTCGGAGCCTCGCCGTCGCCGCCGTACCAAAACTGTCGGCGCGCCGCCGCGGATGTTGAAAAATCGGCGCGGCTGTGTAGTGTGCTCATTTTGATCCACTTTCTATAAACGAATATCTCCCATATCTAATATTTCGTTTGTTTTTCTTTCATCTTAGGTTCCAGGCTTCATTTGTGGTGTTTTTAGCAGTAACAATTTCATCTCCTGATATGCTGTTTATGCTTTAGAGTTTCGTTTCATAGTCGACCCTGGAGGCACAACTCCAGGAGAACTTGTTTGTCGGTCATCCACGAACACCATAGCACTAGTCATTATCCATATACAGGGTGTTTTGTTTTTTATTCGTCACAGAATTTTTGTTTAAAAAATAGCGGAACGAAATAGATGCCGATTTTGAGTTGGTCAGGCGAATATTATCTCGAAGAAAGTATGTAACTATAAGATCATTAATTACCTTCCAACTCATTAAATTCATTCATTCTTTAATTAAGGGATTTCACGTAAAAACGTGATAGCAGAACGGAAGATATTCATCGTTGAAAGCCATTCCATGTTTAAGAAATTCTTAAACGCGCACATGTGTTGAAATATCCGACGCTGAATGTCGCTATGCAAATGAGCCGAAACAAGAAGTACGCAATTTCCGAGCGAAGAAATGACGCGAGCTTCGCCTTATCTGGGTTGGAAAGCGATGTATCTGGCCAACAGATTAGTGCCTACACCAATCAGCTCGATCGCTCCAAAGCACTTGGTCCTCTCACGTGGATTGCCCGTCGCTCTTTCTGCGCTCGAAAAGTGCGTAGCAAATAGTGCATTTTGTGTGTGCCGGCGAAAAGCACCCAGTCACAGAGGGTGTTTTCAATCGCGGAATTGCGGGGCTTATAATGCGCGCGAAGCATGGCAGACACAACCCACTCGTTCTGGACAAGTTTATACTGTAAAACCTTTTAATTTCGCGAGACCTTACTTTTCGCAAATTTTGCTAATCGAGAAAATGCGAGGAACTCGAGGAGCCCGCGAAATTTAGTTGTTGCGAATATATCCCTACTCGATTCGCGAAAATTTAGGGCTGCGAAATTAAATGTTTTTACAGTATTTATTCATGATAACTATAACTATAGCCTCTGCAAAAATACTGTTCAATGACGTGGTGGGTGCGCCTTATGTCATATCGTTTGCTAACGTTCGCATTTTTATATGGTTTCCCAAAAGGAGCCACTGGGGCAGTGGACAGAGCTTTCACGGGTCGCCGTCCTGTGAACGTTCTGCACTCGCTATAACTGTTACGTGTAGTTGCCATTAAAAGGATGGCTCGTCGTTCTGATTATCTAGCTATGTTGTTTTCTACAGCGGTTAACGCGCACTTAACGCGCCCAGTTGAAGTTCTTGGGCGACGACCTTCTTGAAGTGCTTTACTTCTCCTAATGTTCCTTGGTGTGTTCGGTTTTCTTTCATAATACTATCCAGTGCTGACGCACTTGTTTGGTGCAAGGTACGGTAAATACTGCCACCGTCGCGGTGTCTATGATGGAGAAAATACTCCCGCTCTGAGGTGTTCGTACGTCCCCGTTGGAGAAGAGAACATATTGACAGCCCACGGGGCGCACGCCGATATGACAGCATCGGCGTGACGCCGCTGACGCCGCCGGGCCTTCAACGTGCTCTACGCCGCCGCCGAAAAAAATGCCCACGGCGCACACCTCTAGTATAGAGCTGCCAGAAGACTATCATTACTAATTCATTTAGTTCACTATACACACATATGTCGCAGACACTCACCTTTCCTGTGTATCCCCCGTTACAGGAGGCGCTTGTGGAGTTCGACATATTGCTTCGCAGTCGTCCTGTGAAGCACAATATTATCACCAAAACATGAATTGAAAGGCACAACTACTCCACAACAGACTCACATGCTTTTCCGATCCACGCCACGAGTACTCTGGTGAGCTATGCGGATTCTAGAGCAACCCGTGTTTTCCGTGTGAAGGATCTGAAACACGAGAATGACATGCATTAAAAGCGGGAACGCGCACACTAACGACACATGATGAGTAAAAGAACGAGAAACCAAGAGACACTTTTCACAGCGTGTGGTGTGCAAAAAGTTGCTTTGTTAACGTTAACATCGCATTTGCATAAACCGGGCGTTGGTCGTGAAAGAAACGCGTCCATATGTTCTCGTGCAACACACTGGGGAGACAAACTTTACGTGCAGCAGGACGGTACCATTATTTATATTTCTGCTTTGTTCGCAGGAAGCAAAAAACACTTGAGCATAGTACTCACAATGAAGCAGTCTTCGCAGCTGCAACAGAGCCGCAATCGCATGACACCTGTCTGGTCGTACTGAAGCCGATGACGCTCACTGTAATTTATATTGTCGCATGTCACGCTAATAACATTAAGAGCAAAAATGTCACTTGGGGCATGCTGAGACGAACGGGAAAATTCAAAACACGGCAGACAAGCGCGAACGCTGCATCTGGAAGCAGCAAGCGACAGTTACACCTCGTTCAAACGCGTCATTCATCAGGGGAGCAGGAACGCGCAAAATATGCAAACATAATAATTCCAGATTAGCTTTTGTTAACATTAGCGCACCTTCAAAAAAATAGAAATATGATTTTTTTTACTATACAGTTGTTTTCCGATCGTCCCCCAACCTTTCTTTCGTAATCTTCATATATGTTATTACAAACCTATCCCGGAACCCAAACCGAAACTTCTCCCAAACATGTCAGCTGGTCGAGATTGAACTGGCACCACTTCACTTTCCAGTTGCCACCTGCCCAGCTTGAACTGGTACCAGGTCATGTCCAGTTGCCTCCAGCCCAGTTTGAACTGGTACCAGTTTATATCCAGTTGCCACCAGTCCAGTTTGATCTGGCACCACTTCACTTTCCAGTTGCCACCAGCCCAGTTTGAACTGGCACCACTTCACTTTCCAGTTGCCACCCCCACCTTCAACTGGTACCAGGTCATGTCCAGTTGCCTCCAGCCCAGTTTGAACTGGTACCAGTTCATGTCCAGTTGCCACCAGCCCAGTTTGAACTGGTACCACTTGACTTTCCAGTTGTCACCTGCCCAGCTTGAACTGGTACCAGCTCATGTCCACTTGCCACCAGCCCAGTTTGAACTGGTACCAGTTCATGTCCAGTTGCCACCAGCCCAGCTTGAACTGGTACCACTTTAGTTTCCAGTTGCCGCCAGTTTGATCTCACTTGGTTCCAGTTCATGACTAGTTGGAGGCAACTGAGAACAAACTGGTACCAGTTGACTTCCCAGTTCATTTTTTCGCCTGGGTACCGCTAAGATTGCCAAAGTTACCTTTATTTGCTCTCTTTGTGAAGTCTGTCGTCTCCAAAAATAAACCATAAATTACACTGCACAATCAACAGCCTAGAAATTATGTCATGTTTGAGTCAACAATGGGGACAGCAAACGGAAAGACGTCTCAACCGAGGGAGCAGACAGAAATGTGGAACACGTTAGCAATCAGCTGGCACAGAATGTTTCTTCTCCAGAGTGATTCCACTGAAATTCACCCAAGCAAGGAACCTTCACATCGCCCATCTCGCTCATGGTGTCACAGTAAACATGCCAAGGAAGTATCTTTAAGGAGAGCAATAAAAGAAAAACAAATGCTACTTGTCTGGTACTAGAATTACCAAAAGGAGCTACATCTAAAGTAGCGCTCATTTGTCTTTGACTCTAAATATTATTTCTTAACATGGCTACTGGGACATCCTGTATGGTATATCATGGCAAATGATTGAAAACAAGCATAAAGCTAACCAGAAGTCACAGCAGTCAAGCTGAACAAAGCACAGAAATAGCCTACGTTTCCGACGTCTCTCGCAAACGCCTGTTCGATCTTCATCAGCAAGGAGTTGCTCTCGAAGTTCTTCTTTACATTTGATCTTTTGCCTGAGTACAAGTGTCCGGATTTGTTGCAATGCAGCAGAAGTACACTGGAGGGGATGTCTGTCATAACGTCTTTCAAACTCCCTGAAGAACTGAAAAGGCAAGGAATGTTCCATCAGCTTAGTGCCAATACCATCTGAACAAGAGCAAGCATACCCTTGTTGCGTCCATGAGGTACGGGTATGTGAGCTTGGTCTGCAACACAGGAACGCTTACAATGGCCGCAGTTCGTTGTTTCAAGGTTAATTTCATCTTCCAATCAATTAACTCTTCATTTGGCGAGTCACTCTCATTTTCTTTGATTAGCCAGTCCTCAAGATCTTGAAAATTGCCATCTTCTCCCTCGATCGCAACACTGCATACAGTGACTTCCTGCATACAGTAACTTCCTGCATACAGCAACATCGTATTTGGAAATTTTGTTGTTCTCTGACACTGTAACCATGGTCATACCAGTGGTGGTCCCAAGAGGGGATCGGTGGGGGCAGTCGTCCCCCACCTGAAACACCTGAGTTGGTCAACTCTTTGCAGTGTACTGTAACATGCATTACTTTTCCACGAAAGACTGGCCTTGAATTTATTTCACTACAAGTCTATTTCCTTGAAAAATGTGAAGCATGCACATGTGTAGCATAAGAACAGGAAAAAATTATTAGCGATCAACCATTAGCAGAACTCCTGAATCATTTTATAGGTTATTTCGGCAAGTTAATCGGTTCGTTAATTAGGCAAGTTAGTCGTTCCCTGGCTTTCCTACTTACATTTTGAGGTGTGATGAGTTCCTTTGTCTGGACTTTGACAATGACCGCTTATATACCGTGCCTTGGCATTGCGTTAGAGATCTCAACCCATAACAGAGCATATCGACAGTTCTCGGCACGCTATCGATTTACAAAGGTGACAGTATTAGCTCTTTTTGAGATATTAGCTCTAGAGGAAGGCAACAGGCATTCAGTTGCCATGCTGATACCTTTCTGTTTTGGGTTTCAGGGATGTGCCATTGTGGCGTACACTGTAAAAAAACTACCGTAAAAGTTACGTATATTTTAATGGCAGCTATGTTGCCGGACTTTTCCCGTTAAAATTACGGCCACTTCGGAAGAAGTACTGCCATTAAATTTACAGTAATTTTGATGTAACCAGAATGCTGTTTTTTTTCCATGAAAATTACGGTGCCTTACAAAAAATGCAGCCGTAAAATTTACAGGGATTTTAATGGCAGCTACGTTGTCGGCTCTTTCCCGTAATTTTCATGGCCACCTGAGAGAGTCGGCTTTTGTTTGAAGTGTGGAGTGCATTAATTCCCACAAATTTGGGAACAGCACCGAAGGATGTGTAATTGTGTTTGTCTTCCTTTAATAGAATTGCAAGTCATGCAGTAATGTGTGACACAAGTCATAGAGTACAGGAACGAGCATTTATTGTACATACAGAGAAATGGTGAAAAATCTGTGACATCTGTTGAATCTGCAGCGATAAAAAAAACACCTTAGAGTTGCAAAGTATATTAAGTGTATCTGGTTACCAAGTAAAATGTTCCCTTACACTTGTGCTGTTTTCGACACAATCTCCAGAACTTCTTCATAGGTTCTGGCTTTGTTCTTCAGCTTGCTGCCCCTGCAGGGCTGATCCACAGTATACCCCTGTAAGAAAGAAAATGCAGGATATGTAGTACGACAGTTTCTACCATTCGAATGCAGGTCCACATGCACACACCTCTGCACATTACACATTCAGTATGGTGGCACTAGTACAGGCACCTTCATGGTGCTGGCTGAGTACTTTCCAATACAAGTGAAGAAATACCTTAAGGTCTTATACTGTTCATAAAGACCTTCACTCATACTGGGATAGTACATATATCGATTTAAATATTGTTAGATATTGATGATTTCATGTGGAGTGACTGTGTGAAGACACAATGATCTTACAGTGTTTGTCATTATAGATGTAGCCTAAAATTGTTGAAACGAAGAATATGTTTAGTTATGAAAGCACGCTTCACTCGTATAATCACAAATGTCACTGAGATTATTCCAGGAAATACATGCCAAGCAATTCAACAGGTAGTTCCAAGCACAAAATACGTCTTAAATGAAAGAATCAGCAACGCCATCAGTGAAGCAAGTACAAATTTTTACTTTTGATGACTAGTGACACGGGTGATGTATGCAGGAATGAGATGGTTAGTTTATGGAAAATCACTGCACTAATCTCACCATGCACCAGAGAATTGCGTGCTTGTGTTTTGTTATAAAATATGTACCACATAAATTCGCTGCACCCTAATGTCCTTCATACTGACACATGCACGTCCCGCACCTGTACTACTCATCACCGAAAAAAAAAGGGAGAGAAAGCACACAATTTCCATGTTGAATCTAACACTGATTTCTTTGTTTCGCGAACAAATCATGATTACCCCGAACTCCCCGTTTGCCTCGCATCCATTTTACCCACTAATCATTTTAAAACAGCATACTGCAATTGTGTCGCACCAGTATAATATTTTGTGATCAAAATGGGCTTTCTGTACAACTCAGTTTTTAGACTATAGTCATAACAAAGAAACAACTTTGTAATGCTTCTTGCATTCTGGATGAATAAATACTATGGAGAGCAGAGCACAGCATTACGGTGCACCAGCGTACAAAGGGCACCACCCTTTCTTACTGCTAGGGAGAAAAAGAAGCTGGGTGATTTCAAGCAGGATCAGGCAGGGTGGTCTGGTCAACCTCTCCAATTTTTTCTTTCAAACATATATTAAAGCCTCGTCCCTAGGAAGCATACTGGCACTGAAAGTAGTCGAAAATAATTGGTGGTTATTTTTTAATGAATCATCATTCAGATGTGGGCATTTCGACCATTGCACTTCGTACGCAGTTCAACGCCACATACCTTCATATCTATTTGACATATTAAGCTGAATTTGTTTTCAAGTGTTGTGTCAGGTGGGTAGCACTGCGTCCTATGCTCTGAGAATCCTAAGGTTTGCCTCTGAGGAGATAAAAAATCGCAAAGTTGCCTCATTTGTAAAATATGATACGTTTTGATAACCTCACAACTCGCCCCCCCCCCCCCCCCCTGTGATGCTTGAAAATGATCTGCATCATTTTGTTTGTTTCGAAATGACCTTTCTCCGCACAGCGATTACATCGTATCGCGAATTGCACCCCAACGGTCTTTTTGTGAATGGTATCTACGGAAAATGCGTATACTCGACATCGCACATCCCATATATTCCCACTCGTAAACTCACAAACGTTCTTCATGACGACTCAAAACAGCACATAAAAAAAATTGCTTCAGACATGGTCGAAATTACGTTGCGAATGACATTGACGAACCTGCTGAGACAAGGCGTGGGCGGAGCTTTCGAAGCTGACCTGCGAAACAGGCGGAGCGGGCAGTTCCGAGAAGCCGGAGGAATTGACGACTGCCATGTCCAGGTCCATCAGGTATTGTCCAAGGTATTGTTCGGGTCACCACTGTAGTGCTACTGAAGACTAACGAGACCAGACAACAACATGGCGGTGGAATTGCCAGGTCAGAGCGAGAGCTCGGGCTGAGCGAGGCAAGGCTATTTATTATTCGCGCCTTGATGTGATGGCGCTGGCAATGCCGCCACACAATGCTGATTGATGATAAAAACTGAAATACTCACTCAGTGTGACGAGAAACCATGCAAAAGAGATGCCCCCTCCTGGATCTTCTTCCAGAAAGTGATCCAAGGCCAAGGGTGTCTTGGATGCCTTTCCTCACAACTCGGTCAGGAAGGATGGTGTGCCCAGAAGTGACCATCTCTGCTGGAACAGATTGGAACCAAACAAATTATGCAGGGTCAAGAACACGTTAAACATGTTCAACAATCATGACATCGTTCAAGTAACACCACATTGACAAGTCATACGCATATGAAGCACATGATATGTCATATACGCATGTTCTTAGATCTTTTCACCTAGAATACAAAATTTACAGCAGAGCGGTTTAGCATTCAGTATCTTGGAGCACTGAAGTATGCAAAGAAGTAAATCTAACACATCAGCGAGATAATTTACCTCCAGGTTATATCAGTGGGCATATGCGCACGGAGCTTGCTCAGCTTCTTTTAGCCGGCAGCAGCTTCAAGTAACGGTGACTGGAAATAGTACACAGGATCATTTCCCTTTTCGCGTACAATAAGGCAAAAGTATGTGTCTTCTGGGAGTACCTCAGGCAAAATTTTTTTTCACTGGTACCAGTTAAACTGTGTTATCGAACAGGGACCAGTGCAACCGGTTCCAGCTCAACTGGTACCAGTTGGGACAACTGGTCTCTGTTCGATAACACAGTTCACCCAGTCCCAGTTGCAACTGGTCCGAGCTGAGACTGGGACCAGAAATCAGTTGGGCCAACTGGTACCAGTTGTGACTAGGACCAGCCGGAAACCAGTTGGCCCAACTGGTTTCTGGCCAGTCCCAATCTGAACTGGTTTCTAACCGGTCGCAGTCTCGACTGGAGCTGGTTGCAAACCTAATTGTTGAACTGGGACCAGTTGAAGTGGTTTGACTTACAGTGGCCTGCTCGGACAGAGGCTAGCTGGTAGGCAACCAGTGCCACTTCGCAGGATCGCTGTTCCCAGCAACGACAGATCCAAAGAACTGCAATGCAAAATTACATTTTATTTGTAATCAAACATTGCACATATTCTAATGTACATGTAGCGTAACTATAATGTAATTAAACAAAAGCAGTAGAGGAACTACAGAGTTACATGGAATAGATAATATTTTATGGCTGATGGGTCCCTTGCTCGACTACCTCGTGGTCATCTTGAATCATTCAACAAAGTATGTGAGATGTTCTTAATAGCACACGATGGATCGACATTTTTCTTTGAGCCCAAGCAGCTTAAGGTTTCTGGAAAGTTGAAAAGGCACAAGTAAATATGCATTCAATTGCAACATGTAATTAGAGTGTGCAGTTAATTTGAGCAGTCGTGGCCCCAAAAAGCACTCAAATCTCTCAACATTTCTGTTGTGGAGTAGTTGGACATATCAACTGAGAGATTCGCCGGCTTTCGGGGGTAATGAGTACTACTCATTGCCCCCGAAAGCCGGCGAAGCTCTTAGTTCTACGCTAGTTCGAGAGAAGGATCTAAGACACGAGCATGAACGAAGAAATACAAAGACAAAAACACGAGAATGAAACAAGTTGCTGGTAACGTTAACTAGCTACTCGTACATGTTACTCGTAAAACGGCATGCACTTACAGGTGCCACGAACCTGACGCGGAACAAAGAGATGAGGTTCTAGTAGAAGTAATATTTCTAAATGGTGCACAAGGGAAAAGCACTTAAGCATAGTACTCACGATAAAGCGGTATCCACAGTTGTAGTCCTGCTGTAATCCTATAACACCCGCCCGCCCGGCCGCTGGCGCTCATTGTACTGTCGCACTGTCGTAACTTACAGACAAATCCTTTCGATTATAAAACCAACGCCTGTGTCACACATCACGCTAATAACGAGCAAAAAAGCGTTGTACAGGCAAGCCGCTAAGCAAGCGACCGTTGCACAGTGAACGCATCATTCATCACGGGAGCAGGAACGCACAAAATACAAATATAAGAATTCCAAAATAACATTCGTTAACGCTAATGAAGTTTTCCAAAAATTGAAATATTATTCTTTTCTACTAATAAAATTACTTTCACTTCGCCTTGCAATCTTTATATTAACATGTCATGCCACTGAAACCGAAACTTCCCCCAAACATGTAAACTGGTCCAGTTCGAACTGGCACCACCTCACTTCCAGTTGCTCACCAGACCAACTTCAACTGGTACCGTCTAATGAAATACAATGCATACCAACACTGTGCCACCATATGCATGTATACATGTACAGCAATCGGCCATTTATTAAAATTCACTGTTCCCAGCAAGCGTAGCACAATGTCAGATACTGGAATCCAATGTGAAAGTGTTGCAGACTTCCGTAATATCTACAGTCATTTGACCGTAATCAGGATTACGGGTACACTACTGTCTTATTTACGTGATAACAGTCATAATAACGGCATATTTCATTGGTGCCGTATTAATTACACTACTTCGACCGTATTTCCAATTACAGTAGCATACCTGTTCTTTTTACGGCAAAAAATAGATTTTGACCGTAAAATTTACGGCAATTTTTTACAGTGTAGAGGATAGGCCTTGGGCTCCTGCTAGCATGTTCCCCAAAAATTATGGGTTCGATTCCTAGTCAGTCAATTTTTGTTTAACTTTGAATACTTTTATTTATTTTATATTCACCATTTTACTTTGTGATCATCGTCAGGTTATTATACTCACACGTTAGATAAGTACGGCTACTTACGGTATGACTGCGGGGTGTCATAAACAGAACGTACAGTGTGATGTCCTTATGTGGTTTTGGTTTACGACAGAAATTGTTTCAGAGATTAGATAAATACATAGCTGCAAAAAGTTCCTTCCACGTTCTGACAGCATTTTGCACCCTTCTCCAAGCTTCCAGAGCTGTTAGGTATTCCTAAGACCCCTGAGGGATGACAGTAGCAGACGACGGAGCAGCAGCAGTAGCTCCAAATTCCCATACTGCCTTGCGCCGCTCGCTTGCTGGCGCGCGTATTTCTCATAAGGTCTATTAACCAACATGCTCTGCATCGTCTAGCATTGCAGAAAGTGTTGTTTCCAAACAAATGGGGGCATAAAAGTGTGATTCACGTTGGTAGACGATAAAGGGTATACATACGGTCGTGACAGGTCCGTGTAGTTTCCTCCGCTTCAGCTCCTCCTCTACGTTGCCATCTGATCTCTTTCGCTTTTGACCGCCATACTTCACCCTGTTTTCAATGATCCTTTGGTCATCGGGCAACCTACGTCTTTCATTCTTGAACTTCGTTCGTAAAGAGGCAAGCCAGGAGTCCTGGGATCCCACACACAAAAAAATAAACTGTACAAACAAGCAACGAGAAGAGTACAGCTACAACATCAATACTTCCATGGTGTACTGCTAAAGAAGTATTTTTAAAGAATTATTACTTATCATTACCCAAGAAACACGAACTGGATACAGAAGAAAGGGAACTCCCAGCCGAGGAAGTGCAACAGGCATGCAACTAAGCTCAAGACACTGTCAATACAAGAAATGGCAATAGACACTGTACAGTGCATGCTGAGCAGCAATAAGTGAACCAGCTATCAGTTTTGAGTGTATGCAAAACAGTGTCACGGGTATAAATTATACCTCCAGGGGACATGGGAAAGAGAGAGGAGGGCGGGACCCTCTCATGTACAGACAAAAAGATTTGAGCATCATGCTGGCATGTAATTATTTCACTGTTAAACAAAACGAAACACAGTCACATGCAACAAAAATGTGGCATCACTTGCAGCATATGTAGAGTACCCTTCAGCAACTACCATTCAATGAGAGTACGCCTGTCATAAAAACGTACTCACATGTCCGGGTCCTACTACATCAGCTAAACTGGGGTATCGCTTCAGGAGCTCACATACCACTTTCATATAGAATTCTCTATTTGGTGTTCTAGAACAAAATGCATTTATGACATTTTGAAGTTCACCAAGAGAAGACTGCATAGAACAATGCTAGGTTCGAGCAGCATGACCTGTTTCACAAGAGCAAAGAAAAGAGAAGAAAGAAAAAGAGAATCCACATTGGGCATTCACTGTTATTGTGCACTGCAATTTTAACATTCTTACATTCCGCATCAAATAACAAAGTCTAAAAACAGAAAATCATTCCATTCTGATTAAGGCTACCCATTTTTCGCGTTTCCTGGAAAATTTGCGGAATTCGCACTTTGCCACGAAATTAGCAGTTTCTCTCGGAATTCAGCAGAATTGCGCATTTTTGGGAAAATGTGATAATAAATTAGCCAATTTTTATCACACTGGGCCACCTCTGCTCATGTGTGAATATTTTAATTATCCATTATTCTTTTGAATAGTTGGGAATTGGATAGAGTTGTCCTCAGCTGGATGGATTTTACGGTGGACCAGCCCACTTTACAGAACCGTTTGCAGCTGGTCCACTCACATTTTGCAGGCAATTGTCCAGCTGCATTTCCTAATGCTTTGGTGCATGACACTTGCTAGCAGTAATGAAGCATTAATTTAAACTGCTTGGTCCAGTGCATGAAGGGAAATAATTTACACTCATCCTGCTGTGGCACAAAGTGCCCCATTTAGTTTTCTGGAGTATGTTTTGTCTGTGCAGACCAACTGATATGTGCAAGCAGGGCACTGTTGCTGCCAAACTACAAGGTACAACAACAACTGCCTGACTAACAACGGTTCGAACAAGCACACATTTTGGCTTTTGCTGCGGAAGATTGCAGTATTTAGGAATCCCTGCGCGGAATGTATGATTTACCCCAGCAGAAAACAGGTGGCCATAATTCTATAGGCTACCTGCCCCTGGATGCTATGTTCTATGTTGTCCTGCTATTTATGTATTTTATTTATTTATTGTTTTCTTTACACTCCATCCCCGTTTAGGGATGGAGTGTAAACAATAAACATGGGGAAAGGAAGGTTCATTGTCTTCACCTCAATAAACATGAATTGCATGAATAAACACTATACTTCTTCACTTTCACTAAGCCTTGACACAAGTGTTGCAGTATACGTACGGCCAGAAGATTTAAGGTTAAGTTATATTTTTCCAAGTTTTTACGCCCTGAATGGGCCAACATAGTCTTCAGGTAAAAGTGTTTTTAACCTGATATTTGTCTCCCACTGCAGCACTTGTAAATGAGATCCATGGCAAGTGAAGCCTCAGCTGCAGGCAAAACGCAAAAACGAAGCAAACAATCATCAATCAGTTGCATGTGCCGTGTGACTGTCATGTTTTTTCATGGAGCAGTTGCCATGGACATAGACATTTCAATGTTCTGTTACCAAACTAACAAAAGAGAGCTCAAGGCAATGTTGTTCAGCCTTGGCCTCAATGCTTGTGATCCGTCCTTGCTGCATGGCATGTGTAATGGAGCAAATTGAAATACAAATCACAACCAAATAAGGCCAGCTGTTTACCCTTTACACCCTGAAACGAACACTGAAAGGGTATGCAAGGCATGCTTCAAATGCAGGGAATACACACATTGCATAACATTTCTCAATTACAAGCAAGTGTTCAGAAAGCATCACAGAACATGCTGGCACAGCAGGCAGAATGTGTGCGACAGTGAGCAGACCGTAGGAAGAAAGAAATTCTGAAGCAATTGTGCTTCTCAACTCACATGCTGCACTTGATCATGGATTGGTAGAGGGCATTGATAATTTTTTTGTGTGCAGAGGACGTGAGAGGCACATTGGGCTTTATTATTGCATGGAGCGTCCCAAAATCAGGGAAGGAAAAGCCTTTGCCATCATGACCAGCATCATTCCTGTTAAGCGAGAAAGCAAGTGCAGAAAAGCCACAACGACAGAAGGCTTCAACAGACAATAATAGCACACATTACAAACAGACTGGTGCCTGAAGTTACTGCATTTCATACAACAACATACTGCAACACACTACTTTTCATGCATAAGGTGTGCAGAAGACTTGAGTTGAGATGATGAAAGTTAAGTGGCGCACAATGTCTTGCTTTTTAACTGTTATTCTAGCACTGGACTATTTCTTTCAGAGTTAACAATAACATTAATGTTTCATGCTGCAGAAACTCAGTAGGAAGTCTAGCTTAACTTAGGATGAGGGTATCAGACCTATGCTGTCCTTGGTAAAACGCATATCAGGATGTGAAAGGCAAGGGGCAGGAAATCGTGCTAACTTGATGTATGGGTTTTGACCAGACACTTGGAAAAGGTATTTAAGATAAGTTACTCAATACCTGCCAAAAAGTAACTGAGTAGAGTACTAATACTAAATTTACGAAAGTCTATGCTGACTCCATGCTAGCAGAAATAAAGGAACAACAGTGAATTCAAACGCATTGTCGTTTCTGCAATCGAATCAGACGAAATCAATCAGTCAAAACTATCATCAGGGTGAGGTGCAACTCAGGCCTCTGGTATGCTCTTACTCGGAGTGCATACTTCACGGACAGGGGAGTCAAAATGAAAGCCTTGCTGACGCCAGAGCTTAGAACTCTGCCGCAAGTAAATTACCTTAGGGGTAACCTAAATACTGTGTAGCAGTTGCTTCAAAATGTATTTAAGTTCCCAAAAAGATACTCAGTTTTCAAAGTATTTGACAGATACCAAGTTACTGGAAGTATTTAAGATAGAATAACTTGAGTAGAGTATTTAAGTTACATACAAGTCTGGTTTTGACAAAAGATTTTGAATCACACGTGTTCCTTGGTATCTGGTGTAATGAGAAAGAAACATTTGTTGCCAAAAACTGCCAGTAAAGGAAGTAGGTTTGTGCTCTCCCTTCCCCCTTTCCATCCTAATAACAGCATCCCCGTCACCCAAGAATAGCATGACCCACTAGGATAGGTTCTTGCTATTTACCCAGCTGTCACTGCGAAACTTTGTTATTGTAACCTCTGACAGATATAGCACACAATCTGCTGGTGAAGACACTTACACCACGATATCAAATTGCCCGCTCCCACTGGTGCCCGCATGGGGTTCTGAAGTAGACTCTGCAGCTGTAGGCATACATTCACCGTGGTCCTGAGTTGAAAAGGCGACATATGAGCCGACAAAAATACAGTAGGTCAAGCCCTACTAATATACCACTCTCATTCGTCGTATTCATGATTGTGCTGGCATCCCGGGATCCGCATACAAATGCTGAACTAACAAAGTTGGAACAAGTTCAGAAACAAGCTCTCAGGCTCATATTTAACTCTTATCGACAACCGAGTTCCATCTAAGTTCCGTATAATAGGGCAAACATTGCAAAAGTGGAAGTTCGACTGAAGGTGCATAGCCATAGTCTGTTAGAATTTAACACGTTGTTCGCTTTCAGTGGCCTTCCGAGTCTCGCACGAGGCACAGTATGCATCACAGAGTTCCGTGCTCGCGCATTGATGCCCACAAATACTCTTATGTCCCCAGGACCAGCTCTGACTGGAACAGTCTTCCTAACGCATTAGCTACGTCAGGTGATTTCCTTACTGCAATCGACACACATAACTTTTACATTTAAAGACGCTGCATTTCCTTCGAGCGTCCGAGCAATTTTAGAAGAAATTTAACACAGGATGACTGTTTTGTAGCTATGATCGGGGCTTGTTCCATGCCATGGAACAGCTGGACTATCCTTGTAAGGATGAGTTTATCAAACCTTGGCAAGTTTGAAGACGTAACAGTTGTTCTGTTGCAATGCTTTTTATTACTGACAATGGGACCACTGAATTTTCCAGAAAAACCAGAGGAGTGTTCTTTCGTGATTGCAGAACACTGTAAATGCAAATAGCAGCTCACAGTTTGCCCAAAACTTGTACACACCCTGTCGGCATCCTCACCAGGAGTAATTAATTGAGGGTACACCTGCATTACCCGCAGTCGTAGCCTGACGTACAGCGGGCGTTCACACGGGACAACTTTCTGCACCAACACGGACCAACTTTGGAGTTGGTGGCAGTCGGCCGACATCACCGACCATGACCAACTCGAGTTGGTGGGAATCGATCGCCGAGCGAAAACTTCGGAGAGTTGGTGGTGGTCTAACCAATCAACGCGAGGAGCATTGCCATGTGACCCTCGAGGGCGTCAAGCGATTGATTTCGTTTCTGTCATACTGCCTGGCATGGGTCCAAATCCTACAGGGGTACATGATAATTATTTTTTTTTTGGGTTGCTAGTGCCATATAAACATATCAATAGGCATTTTTTGAGATACTGGTGACCTTCTGGCGAAGTAAAATGACTTCGTTTTGATTAATGACAGTTGAAAAAAAAAGTCACCAGCGGTTGGACTTGAACCCATACACCCCGATTGCCATAAGGTTGGTTGTGGGCGGAGCTAACGGGTTGGTACGTGTGAACATGGAAACTGTACCGTCTTGAAGTTGGTCCAAAGACGTTGCTTCGAGTTGGTCTGAGTTGATGCTGAAAATCGGCTGGTGTGAACACCCCCATAGGGTATTCAACATTATACACACACCGTAAATTCATGCCTTGCTCAGCCTTCCTCATTAGAAGCTTCACAAAAGGTTACAGTTTGGTAATTAATTTTCAGAAATATTGCTTTACTGTCACGTGATGAACCCACTGATACTGATGACCCACATTGCATTGCATAAAAAATGCAGAGGGCGGTCACCTGCATCAGGTTGCTGGATTAAAGACTGGGTACTGCTCCTCCAGAATAATTGCTGGTAAAATGCGGGTTACTCGCATGGCTGCTACGGATAGTGTGTGAGTTGTGGGCACATTGTAGGTGCTAATTTGCAGTCCCAGCTATTTTCTGTAAGCATGGCAGAACACTGTTACAGTTTTTCCGAAAAACGGTGTGGGCCCTTTCGCAGTTAAAAAAGCACAGCCATGGGACAAACATCACATCTTCAAATTTCACAAAGTTTGGCAAATCAATCCTTACAAGAATGCATATATATATATATACATGTGTTTGCTCTAACGTGTCCGGAAATTATATTTAAATCGAACGATAAAAGAAAAACTAGTGCTACTTGAGTAAGAAACAGTTGCTACTTGTGTAGTAGTACCTGTGTCTTACTCAATTAGGGGTAAAGTTGCACTCGTTTTTTTGAAAAATTCGACCCTTAGTTTTGTATCTAAGCACAGCAAATGTCCTGGCCTGAACACTTCCAACGCCCGCTAAAACGGTTACGGATACCCCCGTGAATTTCGTATGAACTCCCAGAACCTGGCCGAGGACTAAAGGGAACGAAACTAGTAAAGTACCGGGAGTACAGTTGTCATACACTAACGACATAAAGCAAAACTAAACGGAAGCGCGTAGTGCAGTAGCAAAGTCATTTTACATCAGTTAGTGTTACGGGCAACTTACATTGTTTGACGTGGATGATGCCGATGATGGACCTGGGCGGATCACTCGAACGCACGACATGTTGGGGATTTGGTCGCCGTCGTCCAATTCAACATACTCATTAAAATCCCCGTCAAGGATCTGAGGACAGACACAGTAAATGTGGAGTCACAGATCACTATGAAGAGCGCATTACTAAACCAACACGGGCTACATACCTGAAACCTTACGTTATCATCCACATTAGGCGCCAAAATGCTCGACTCGGCGATCGCCTTCCTCAACGCTGACACCGTACAGTCTTCGAGTTGGCATTTACGCCTCACGTCGGCGTGTGGGATTGTGATCAGGCATGTCACGGATGGCATCGTCGATAAAATACCAAATGCGCGGAATACTCAACGGACGCAGAAGTCAGACGGGCGACAACGCACATGCAACCCGCCAGGAGCTATGGCTTGGATGCTCTTGGCTTCTGACTTCCAAGACTGCTTTGGGACCATTCACCACGGTAAAGATCCATAACTTAAAAACCCGATCTATACCACCAGCTCGCTTGTTACCTCTGATGAAGAGCAGCCTGATCAAGTGCAGACTCTGCACGAAAGCCTTGTTCATCTTAATTGTAATAAAGTGTTCCTACCCGTTTTTCTTTCACTCAGTGTCCTCAGTGTAATCTCTCGTCACCATGGTAGAATTCGCTCCTTTTCAAGTACCCACCCCTGAGCCAGTTGTCTTATTTATTCCATTTAGTTTTGTCTGAAACATTAAAAGTTTATCATTACTTTGTAAATTGGCGAAACTTGGCCCAACCAGTAGCTCGTTTTGGTTTCGTTTTCGAGTGCTGCAGTTGCAGGTTTTCGGTTGCTTGCTCGTGTTTAGCCACAGCTGTGAGCGTATGTCTGTACAAGACGCTTTACCAGCTTTACTTCCTTTCTTTCCTCTATGGCGGTATGAATTGAGTGACACGAGCCTGCGAATGAAGCGTTAACGTTAAGATATCAGTATTGTCTTCCTCCTACCCAGTCCAGCTCGTCCCGACGTTCTCGCTCCATGACTCAACAACGTGTTGCGCTTGTACTACAATTTCAGTTTCAGGAATGCCCTAACTGACGGTGTGGCTGTAGGTTGTCCACCGGTCTGTTGGACGACGTTATTCACAGTAAGCAGTACTATTCTATCCTTGCCAGTGCATCAACTGGAAGCACATCGCAGCCGCTTTTTCGACTTTTTTGGCGTGAAAAGTCTTTCATTTTGGGTAGGGGGGTACACATCCTAAAACCGCTTGCAACGAAAACATGTCGCCCTTGTAACGTTCATAGCTCTGTAACTGCGTGTCATGCACGATTCATTTTGATATCGCCGAGTAGAGCAAAGAACTCTACACGGCGTAAGACTCAAGACTACTCAAGAACGTAAGACTCATGCAGTTCGGCGGCACCAGCGCCGCGTGACACGCATTGTAATTTGAGCTGAAAATAAACGCTTCGGCGCTGTTTCTGCGCGCATTGCTCGTCTCTCCGATTGAGTCGGGAGTGGTGGCGCTCGGTAAAGCATGTCGATCCCTATACACGTGCCAAGGAAGAATAGAAACTTCCGTTCCCATGAAGACTTACGCTGGAAATAAGCAGCGCTGGCAGGCTCACACGAGTACTGTGGGAGCAAGCGGGTTGTCGCGGCCCAGAATTGAGCCTTAAGAGTCGCGTGCATCCCCAATGCAAATAGACGGGTCATCCAGCCCATCAGCGTGCATTCTTTTCGCTTGCACCTCCTGCACCAGATCTGAACTGGGTTATTTGCGTGCTGCACTTTCCTGTTGAAAAGAAAGGCATTACTAATAAAGTTCCTTTCAGCTGGAAAGTGCAGCTCCCGAAAACCCGTCTTGTGTGGAGTCCAAAGTAGTGCAGTCCAGTGCAAGTGAAAAGAACGTGCTTAGTGGTGACCCTGGGTAAGGAGATTGGGCCCAACTGCACTAGCACACCACTGCAACCGGGGCTATTCTCACCAGCCGAGAGAAGACGTCTCGAGGAGATAACTGTGGCGACGTCTCTGATATATATATATATATATATATATATTCTTAAGCCCGTGATTAATTTCCCTCTATGAATTTTACTTTTGTAGATGCCACCAATTCGTCACGTCATATGTCCCAGATGTCAGTGGAGGGCGCCTTCCTTGAAAGCACTGTTTCGTCACCTCCATGGGAGCCATAGCCATGAAAAGAACTGGGCTTGTGGATTGACCGGATGTATGCAGTCCTTTGTCCACTTCCCATCCTACAGAAAGCACGTTTGGAGCAAGCACCTCAACATCCTCCAGGGAGGGCCCAGTCTGCCTCCCACACAGCCTGAAAGTGGCCACGACATGACTGCTCCTGAAAGAAATGTGGATGCGCCCCCTGACATACTCCAGGGAGAAAGTAGTTTGCTTCCTGCAGAGCCTGGAAGTGGCCACGACATGCCTGCATCAGAAAGTGTGGACGCACCACATGACATCATTTCACCTGACCTAGCACAAGGAGACAGTGACGCAGAAAACCAAAGTATCGTCCAGAGTGATCACGACAGCAGCTCAGCCGTTGGAGAACCTGATCATGTGAAGCAATTTGCCCTGCTGCTACTGAAATGGAAAGAAAGCAAGGGCTTGCCAGAGACAACCATCGACGAAATTGCCAATGATATCATCTGCTACGTCCACGGCGTGACGGATGACCTAACAACAAAACCAGTACAACAGTGGGCACAAATTTTGTCATCTGTTGGTGATGGCATGGAGATGCTGGCTACAAAGGGAGGCCGCACAGATTATTGGACATCCTGCCTGCCATTTGTGAAGCCTCGCACCATAGCACTTGGAACCGACGAACGTGGAAAACGAAGAGTATTCCACTACATTCCAATACTTGAGGTTTTAGAAAAACTGCTGGAGGTCCCTGATGTGTACAATAATTTCTACTGCCCAGACAGGGAAGAAGGCTACCTCACAACAGTTTTTGATGGGACTGCATTTCGTGATCACTCTTACTTCAAGGGAGATGAAGATATGATTTGCATACAATTGTATGCTGACGAATTTGAGGTGTGTGACCCGTTAGGAAGCAAGAGGATGAAGCATAAGCTCCTCGGTGTCTATTTCTCAATTCTGAACCTTCCACAAAGGACAAGGTCTTCTCTCTCACAGATTCACTTGGTGCTACTTGTGAACGACAAGTGTGCTTCCAAATATGGTCTTGACAAGGTGTTTGCCCCTCTTATGGAGGACATTGCGTCACTGGAGAATGATGGAATAACCATAAACGGACAGACACTAAAGGGAACCATCTTCATAGTGACAGGTGACAACTTGTCCTGCCACCGCCTTGGTGGCTTTAAGTGTAGCTTCAGTGGTGGGAGAATATGCCGGTTTTGTTTAGCACTGCGGCACGAAATCAGCAGTAAGCACTTGGAGGCAGATTTTGTGCTTCGAACTCCAGAAAGCCATCTGCATCATCTGAACATGCTCAACACTGGCATACCCACTTTGTCGTTGTATGGTGTTCGGGAACCGTGTCCTTTCAACTTCACCGGGTTTCACCCAACTGAACATATGCCCCCTGACATCATGCACGATATCTTTGAAGGTGTGATCCCATTCGTGATGATCCGCGTCATTGAAGACCTCGTTTCCAGCGGGTTGTTTACACTAAGTCATCTCAACAAGTGCATAGAAGGCTACAGCTATGACGTTGGTGACGCCAGGAATAAGCCCGAGAAGATCGCACCTGATGTTCTCAAAGGAAAAAAAGCAATGAAGGGCAGTGCGTCACAAATATTTTGTTTCTTTCGACACTTTGCATTGTACGTCGGTGACTCTGTACCATCCGAAAATAGCACATGGGAACTCT
Source organism: Ornithodoros turicata (assembly GCF_037126465.1). Classification (NCBI taxonomy): domain Eukaryota; kingdom Metazoa; phylum Arthropoda; class Arachnida; order Ixodida; family Argasidae; genus Ornithodoros; species Ornithodoros turicata. The sequence goes on from NC_088201.1 coordinate 188,764,092, forward strand.
ATCTTCTATTGCGTCAGATAGTGGAGCTCCTTGTTTGCAGGAAGCTACCGACTGGTTATGTGCCGTACCTGCAACGCCTCATTCATTTCTTCTGCCTAGATTTTCAAGCCCTGTTTTCACATGTTAAGGTGCCATGTAAGGTACATTACTTGATCCACTACCCAACGTACATTTCTAAATATGGCCCATTAATTAACCTCTGGGCAATGCGTTTCGAGTCGAAACATCAGTATTTCAAAGACCTGGCACGCAAACTCCATAACTTCAAAAATGTCACCCACACCCTCGCAGTCAGGCATCAGTTCCATCAGGCTTACATCCTGTCCGAAGCCTCGAAGGAGAACTCTGTTTTCCCTGCAGGAAGCCGTCCAGTTTTGCTGGAGCACGTCTCGGAAGTGGTCAGGTCTTACGTGGCCCACAAGTGTGTTACTGTTACGAACATCTCTGTGTTGAGTTCTGTAAGAACTGGCAACATCACTTACAGACCTGGGATGACACTGTCGTACAGTACTAGTGATGACGACCTACCCAAATTCATGGAAATCTGCAACATCTACTCTGTGGACAGGGACATAGTCTTTGAAGTGCGTGAGCTGCTGTGCGTGGAGTTTGACAGGCACTTTCATGTTTATGTCGTAACTTCGACCGACAGGATCTCCGTTGTGAATGACACTTTAATGCTCAGACCGGAGCCTTTGTATGTCGTACGACAGGGAAACAGGCATGTAATTAATAGCCGCAGTGCTATACTGTAGGCCAGGTATAGAACGGACGCGAGAACAATACATGTACAACGGAGCAGTGGGACATAATTTGCAACTGCTAATCTTTTTTCCTCACATTTGTAACCCTGGTGATGTGCTTCATGATATAAAAAAAACACTTGTTTTGTGTCTGATGTACAGAAGCCACCAACAGTGCTTTCCAGTTTTTGTTACTACAAGCATTGCTGCCAAATATGGACAATGCTATTCCTCTGCAATTGATCTAGCTGTAGTGTTGCAGAAAGATATACCAATACTATGCATTTCAAGATTAGAAAGTTTCCTACAGCCCTAACTAACGCAGTTTTTCTTGGTGTTCTTGGGTCACCACCACCACAGAGGGAATGCCAGATGTTGAAAATGCGGTATAACATACGTGCACTAGTATTAAGCAGATTTTTTTTTCGTTGTTTTCACAAGTACTTTCGCATACATAAGTTTTTCTTGCAAAATATGCCACGGTTTCATGGCACTGGACTTAACCACCTTGTTCACAATTTGCTACTCATTATTGCCTTCGCAAATTGTAAAATAGTCTGCTGATCTGAAGTTCACTGGTATCATGCTGGTGTTGGGGGAAATCTCAACAGGACAAGTGGTAGAAAAGTGGGACATGTGATGCATGGAACAGACAGGCAAACTATACCTAGATGTGTCTACTTGCTCCTCCAGTCCCATTGCAAATACTTCCATAGGAAAGCGTCAAATGTTTCGGAGCGCATATGAAATGGTAATCTTCAAACACCATTTCAGACAGTCATTGCTTTAAGGGTGTAAAATGAACAAAATGGGTGTAAAAATATAAATACGCCCTTCTGAAAACACCCGTAAGTAAAAGAGGGTGTATTTCGTCGTACACCTCTTGTAACACCCTTTTTACACCTTTTGATCACATTTTTGGAATGAAAAAGGGTGTTTATGTTCCAAAACACCCTTCCTTTTTTGAACAAGGGTGTTTTTGGATTTACTGTGTACTTGCATCCTAACCAATGTTCTGACGTATTATGACCTTTGTTGTCGATGCACCATAAAAATTGGAATAATCATCATCAATACAGGTTCTTTCACAGCTGCCTCGACATTCTCAAGAAATGGGTGCAGATCCCGTGCAGTACCTACAAACTTTGCTTACCACAGCACCTCCAAAAAGTAAAAGCATATGTGTCATGAGATTTTTAAAGGTATTCATTTCATTTCATTTCATTTTTTCATTTATTGGAACATTTGTAAAAACATTTACATCACAGGGTGGCCAAAAAGCAGCAAAAAAGCTGCTTGACTAGGGCACGACCCTTTATCACTCATCATTGATAGTTATATCAAAATCTAGCCGTAGAAAAACATATAAAGGAATATATACCCGAAATGCATGCACTGCACATTGGAAACAAATCAGCATAATCAGCTACACAATGCACCACGTATGCTTAGTGTCCTTAGGAAGGACAATGACACACCATTAACGTGCAAATTCAGTGCGGAAAACCTATTTAGTAAATGTGGAAGGCTATAAGTTAGCGACTGGCGTCCGTAATCTGTCCTCAACTTAGGAATCTTCCATCTTGCAGTGTGGCGCATACGCTCGGTGAAAGATTTAAGTGAAAAAAGCGATAGAAAAAAGGTATTATTTTGTTTTACAGCAGTTACATAGGTTTTTAACAAAAAGTAACTATATAGGTTTGTTGCCTTGATGATGTTAAGTGTAATGAACAGTTCGTCAGTGTGACTGTCGAAAGGTACATCAGCTATAATTCTAACAGCGCGCTTTTGTGCTATGAACAAACTATTAATGGAAGCCTGGGTCCCCGTACCCCAAACCAACTGGCCATAACGCAGTACGGAAAATATCAATGAATATACCCGTAGTATAGTATTCATAGTATATACCCGTCTCTACAGTACACTCTCAGAAATTAAAATGTGTTAGGGAACTGTGATCATTGTTTCAGCTAATAGGCATGCACATATGCTATAAGAAGAACATTATTTCTTGAGAATGGATTTCTCTGGCTAGTGATGTTGTTTACATCTACTGTTGATCACATTCATTTATCACATATTATATTCTTATATATCATTATTATATTATTCTTATTCTTATATATATATATATATATATATATATATATATATATATTATATTATCACATATTTCATCACATTCAATTGAAAGTTCGGCATATATGAGAAAAAAAAGAGGGCAGTTGCTATTCATTGCTCATTCCAACCTAAAATTGAGTGCTACAAATTTAGAGAGTGTACCTGTAGATTGTTATTCCTGAAATATATATTGTCATTGCAGGGAGGTCAAAAAACAATAAACGTAGTCTTTTGTGACCTCCCTGCATGTTCATTGTATCTTGAAACGCGTAACTGCAAGAAATAAATGTTGAACTTGAAAAATGTATATTTACTTATCATCACTGATCTTCTTTACAAAGGCAAATCGTGTTACACTGTTTTGTTTGCGTTTGACATGATTCAGTTGATATCATTTCACAGACAGGGTACACCAGGGCCAAAATCACAACTGTTTCAAGCTCCAGATCGTCCTGTTGCAATTTGCAGACCATACGTGTGTAGCGCAAGAGAGCCCTCGCACATCAAAATATAAGATGGGAGTAACAGTTAATGCAAAATGGTTCCTATATGAGAGACTTCGACGCTGAAGAAAACTGTGCGAACTGCGGAAGGTGTCATAGAAGATCTTCAGAAACCATGTCTGGTCTCACGGCGGAGCTACGACGCTCCCTTTTAGATGACGATGATAATGATTGGAGTTTCAGATGTGCAGCTGCATTTTTTTGGAACGTGCTCCACATAACAAGCATGGCAATGTCAGCACTGGATAGCAGGCCCCCGTCCCTAAGCAGCTTTGCTCACGCTGCAGTTCTATTCAGCAAAAGCATGTGAGTACGCCAGAAGGACATTCAATCTGGCTCAATCGCGCCTGCAAATAATCAGAACAAATGAAGGAAGAATCAAACAAAAATAGAAGAGCTGTACTCCAAAAAGAGATAAGACTTGTGTCTCAAGGAGGTGTTACCACTTTCTAAGTGACTGGAATAAGGTTACATATCACTACCTGATTAACTGTCCTAACGAGCGTGATCTAATTGCGTGAAGTAATTATTTGGGCTGCTTCGGTGTGTCCATATTTGCGAGGCATTACGTCGAAGACACCACTGTCGTTCACTAAAAGACTCCTCCGGTGATGGTTGATATAAATCATACTAAACGCATACACCTATCTAAAACAACGGCTGTGATTCTACGGAACGATCTCTTTGTGCCATGCCAGTATATCTCTTCCGGGACCATTCTTTCTGGGGCAATTTTTGTCCAGAACGCAGCACGGGAGATTATATACATGGTTGTTGTTAATCTCACATCGTTTCTTATTGAAATGTTGGCTGTGAAACATGCTGTAGCACAATCCCCAGCGCTGTACTGCAGTGACGGTCTAGGTTTCGGAATACAAAACATAACGTAATTAAGAATCGAACGGCAGGACACCTGTGAAACACTGTTAGGATACATCAGTGTACTGGCACCTTACAAAATTGTGTGATGACAAACAATGATCCACGCTTGCAGCGCAATAAATACTCGCAATCTCTGTTGCCTCCCATTGTTTTCTATGGGCACACACATCGCTTTAGGGCCCACCAACATGGCGGCCCGAATGCGTGCCTCTCCCCCACGAGCCCCTCTCCCATGCGCGATCCAGCCTTTATACATAGAGATATGTGGCTGCGACGCTGGCGTCACGTGCTCCAGAGGAAAAGTGGCACGTTCACATGTCAGCGCATGTGAAGAGTTCCGCGGCGCGTGTACCGGCTTCCCGTCGCACGAAGCAGCAGTGGAGACGGTACCGAACAGCGACATCATGGGCCGTCCTAGGGAGTACATGTACCGAAGAAGATCTTGCTGCGAACCACAATCAGCAGAGCGAACCATGCACTAGGGACAAGTGTGGTCCAATAAACAGCTCTGTCGTTGTTTTTCATACCACTTTAACTTGTATCATATCTGCCCAGTCTTTTGTCTTTTTCCTTGCAAACTGTCAAGGTCAGATCTCCCAGCCACTCGCGACAGGCTAGACCTGGAACCTCCCTGATATAGCGGTGCTTCAAGTGCGCAGGGGAATTCGATGAATATCGTTTCGTTTCTTCGTAATCGATTTCGTCATTCACTGTGTGTTGGCCTGAAATTTGAAACACGTGTATCGAAACTACGTTCCTATTGTTGCTTATCACGACTACACGGACGGCCACACTTGAAAGCACATAACACTGATATGAGCGAACAATGAAATGAGACGCACTCATATATGAGAATCTTAGGTATCCCGTAGCGACAGACCGATCGTCGTTCTCTGAAACTACACTCCCTTTCACGGACATCTCCGCAAGACTCCTGCCATGAAGGCTATCCTGGTGATCGCTCTGATCGTTTGCCTCGTTGCAGGTATGTCCATGCCGAGTTTTACGTGCTGTCCCCGTGCACTTCTCTGATTCTAGTTGTCTAATATGACAGCGTTGATGACGATAATGTCATGCGTTCGGTCCGTGACTGTAGGCATTGACTGCGCAGCCCATGGTAGTATGTGGTACAGTAGAACAGCACAGGCGGCACCGACTGTGTTGACTGGGTTTTTTCCTGGTGTTTTGCTCAGACCTTGTAATGCGACTGTCAGCATAGTTCCCTACGAAGTCAGCAGAGATGCAGTACATCGACGAACATGGTGCCTCATCGGAAGGCAGGTCACCCAGCAATAGAACGCCATGGCCAACACAATAACCGCAGTACGGAACAAACGTCGATAAGCGCCGTATCCGAACCAAAGCATTTTAGTGGGAAAGATGAGTGCGAATTTTCCATAGTTTACACAAACGCATAAGTAATAAAGCCAAGTGATGGAAATCTCTCAAAATCTCTTAGTTTCCCATACTGTGAAACTGCACGCGTGGAAAGCATTGACAACGTAAAAATGTTATGAAGGAGTTCTACTGCATCGTACGCTATCGCTCTCTGCGTACGTGAGGGATAGCGTGGTGGTTCTGCGCACGCGCAAAACTTAGAGGGCTTCGCGCATTGCGCAGAACCACCGCGCTATCCCTTACGTATGCAAAGGCGATAGTGTGTACGATGCACTAAAATTGACTACTGTTACTGACGTCCCTCGTGCGAAGTCAGACAAGTAAAGGTTACTTGCGTGTCGCTGCTTTTCGCTTTAACGTCGGTCCTCTGTCGTTCTGCTTCAATATTCATGCAGCAAATCTATACAATTGCCTGAATAATAGGTTTCACAAATTTCCCATAGGGCGAAGATACACAGCGCGCTACTCAAATGTGTGAGGGAAGGGCGCACATCCTTTCTTGCCCTTCTCTACTCTCTTCTCCCCACGGTGCTTGGCGTACTGAACAATGATTTCTCCCAGTGTAACAATCGCTCTCAATCTTCCCAGAATCATACGCGGCAATTCCACTACGGCAAGCCTGCCTGCTTCCACCAGAGACTGGACTGTGTAAGGCTCGCATCCCGAGGTACCACTACAGTCGGGCTGCTGGCACTTGCCGAGAGTTCATATACGGTGGTTGTGGTGGCAACGCAAACAACTTCAGGTCACTCAGGGAGTGTTTGGCTGCTTGTTCAGGTAAGTACAACACCTGCCACCGGTCGTCAATCACAATCACGACGTAATCAGCGCACATTTAACATGAACCGAGAGACCAGTCCATCTAAGTCATTGTTATATTTGCACTGACGACGCATTTATTAAAGACAGCGACTACCCCGGTTCTCGGTATTACGTTAATGGCATACCGGGATGGAAGAAGACTGGGATGGAGAGAATTTCATTTCCATTTTGATTCATTTCATTGATTGAACTTCAATTGCCCAAAAATGCGCTGCAAAGTGTGAATTGAAGTGAACTAAAAGGACTGCGGCCAGCTAGTGAACGTTCATAGTGCAAAACAAACCTTGAGGAACACCCGGGAATGACCATACGATACAAAGCGCTCAAAACCTGCAATGAATATTTAATGATGACACCAAGAAAACTCACAAAGTTGCGGATCGCCCTCGGAAGGGATGTGGAGGGACTGCTGAGTCATTCGTGGTCGTCTCGTTATTCCCTGGCTGTGTTCCTCAAGCTTTATGCATTACGGAGACTCGAATGAGCAAGGCAACGGGAATGCCTTGATGGTGACGGTGATAGGGGTAGTCCTACTTAGAGCAGTTCAAAGGGACAGCCATGTCCGAAATCCAGAGGCCGGCCTGGCCCGCGGGCCGAAATCGGGCCTCAAAGCCGTTTTTGACTGCGGACTCGGGACGGGCTTGGGTTCACTCCGAGAGTTCTCGGGTCGCAGTCGGGCCAAGTTTTCGTGAGTCAGTCTTTCGCATTATATAATCCTCAACGTGTGTTTTGAAAACAAAGAAACCATGGAGCTGGGTGCTCCCGCCGTCTTTCTTCTAAAACGCTGCAAGATAGGCGTCGACTTATTCTCGACTTCGACATGCTGGGGATCTCGCCTGCGTCATGCACCGTGGACTAGAGTACTGCACGGGCTCGAACCTATCTGAAAGCCAGAGCCCGGCCCGTGGTCCGGACCAAGCCGGGTAAAGCTTCTTTTTTGTGCGCTTGGGCTGGGCTCGGGTTTGACCATTATGGGCCGGGGTCGGGCCCGGGTCCGGACATTGCCGGGCCCATATCTGTCCTGAGCCTGTGTTACCACTCTGTTAGATGGCCACGGCCAAATTTCACAGCCTCATACACTGGGCCGGGTATCCTATCATTTTCTCGGGCTCGAGCAGGGCTTGGGCTGAGAAACTTGGGATCCTTCGGGCTTGGGCCGGGCCCGGGCGGGTAAATCAAGGTAAGGACGGGTTCGGCTCGGGCCTGGGCCTAAAAATGCGGCCAGTGCAGTGCTCTACCGCGGACAGGCGCGATGGACTCCACGCCCGCATGTTGCTACAAGTACAAACAGTATGAAAAGCTGTGCTTGCGCGTTCCAAGTATGTGCAGTTTACGCTGATTGGTGTGTACAGTGTCCGCCCCATTGCAACTGTGATGCGGGCCTCGGCCGGACATTCGGCATCCGGGTCGGACTTCGCTCGGGTAACCCTCCGTGGCGTCGGATACGGGCCGGGTCGGGCCGATAGATTGAGGCCCAAGCAGTGCTCTAGTCATATTTAAACCCATTGCTCGCGGTAATTTGCGGTGCTGATTTGGGAACTCCGGAGCACGCTCCCCATCTCCGTTGTCCGCGCTATCGAATTTTCTGGACCACGCTGTCTCTGTCGCACGGCCAGTCTTAGTGTAGCGCCATCAAGCGTGTAACGTAGCAACTTCGCAGACAGCATTCGATGAAATGCTCTTTGTTAAGATGAATAGCTAAAGCGAGCGTGCGAGTAATTTGAAACAAATGTGAGCAATTAAACGATATTTTAGTTCCGTGTTAGCGCCGCGAGGCAACTGGGGCTATGAGCGGCGTACAGACGTGGACAGATGGAGAGAGGACAGCAGGAAGGAGTGGGGGGGGGGCTAATGTGCGTCATGGGCCGACTTCAAGGGAACTTGCCGAATTCACCTGGAACGTATTCGGAAAATCCAAGGAATACCTCAGACAGCAGTCTTTGGATTCGAACGAATCACCCCGCAGTCTTCAGCACGACCTTAGTGGGGCAACCACAAACGATCGGGACGTCTGGACCCGCCCGGCCATGCCGCCAGTACAATTAGATGTGGGAACAACTTTTTGAATTCACTGAAAAATTCTACTAAGAATGCCACTTAACAAAGACCTTCTTCAACCCCTTTGCATGTAGTCGAATCAAATATCACGATACAACAGAAATACTTACCAGAAATACGTACATCCGGCTGAACCATTGTATAACAAGCATTAAGAAAAAAACATTGAGCAGAGCAACAAATACGACATCACAGTGTTCCGTGATCTTTTGTCCCAAGCTGTACTGCAACTCCATAATGTCTGCAGCATTTCATATCGGCTGCGCATATCAGTTGTCATATAACGCACGCCATTTTGCACCGATGTAAACGTGCTTATTCTTCTTTCCTCTTTCAGGCACCAGAGGTTGAAGCGACAAACGCTCGTTTGACAGCTGAAGTTGCCAGGATTGCTGCTTTTTGAGATGCAATAAACGAGTGAAACCTCAATCCATCCCTTTTAGGACAATGTTGTATCTAACTCAGTTTGCCGGTGCATACTTTTTAGGCTACTGCTTCGGATATCAGTGGACCTGTAAATAAAGTTTCCTTTGGAATTTCAGTTGTGGTGTCTTTTCTCAACTGACTTTTCGGGGGGGGGGGGATGCGTAAGTACTTAGTTTGTTTTCCTCTTGATGATGGAGGCTTTAAACGGGCAACGGAATGACGTTTAGAGAATGACCTGGAATAACCTAATAATCGGGGAATGTTGAAACTGAGCCAGGTACTGTCAACGCAAATGACAAAAGGATTTAAAGAACACCGAAACTACGGTTTATTATCGTACAAGCTTTCACACAAAGGACTGCATTCCATTAGGTAGAAAATGTATTTAATGTTTATTTATTTAGAGTTTTTATTGAATTTGTAAAGTTTATAATTATGGAAAATGTTTCTGTACCCGATGAAATGCAGTCCACTGCATGAAAGCTTGTAGGACCTGTATGATAATCAGGGTGTCGGAGCGAACCGAAAACCGGAACCGAAAACCGAAAAAAAACGCTATTTTGGTGCGAACCGGAACGGAATCGAAACCGTATACATTTTTTTCGCTCAGGAGGGAAACCGAAAAATAATTTAACGGTTTTCGGTCCAAGAAAAAACTTCGCCGGTTTAGACAACGGATAGGCGAATGAGACGTCATGTGCTCTGAAGTCATGTCATGGATACTATACGAGGGTTCGGTTACGATGGAATGTATGTCGGTATAGTATGACCCTTAGGCTCCCTTTGTAATGGTTTATCGTTGGGGCACGCACACGGACTTCGAGGTACATGTGACTCTCTAGCAATGTGCCGTAGTGTTCGTTTTAATTTGATCCCCCCAAACTCTCCTCAACTAAAGAACAAGGGGGCTGCATAACAGCTTCTTTATCGGTAATGTCGCGCAACGCGTTCCTTGTTTGAGAGCAGCTAAGTTGAATACATTTACGTATACGCGAGGGCAAGCACGTGCAAAGTGGCAACTCTTTTGTGGACAGGACACCAAGAAAATAAAACGCAGCCGTCGAGGCGTTTGTGAGTGAAGGTGTTCCTCGATTTGCATCGTACTCGTGCGGTGGTGCTTGCTGGCTAGACAGTAGCAACAGACATTCGGATGGGACGCAATCGCTCCAACCCAGCAAGAAAGTACTTTATGTAAGACATCACGACAAACAAGTCAGTTTGTAGTATGCGCTTCAAGAAATGAGAAAGCCCATTTGAACAGATAGTAACCTACAGGAACCAGGAGCTACCAATTTCACAGCTGTCTATTAATATTAAATACCATGTATGCTGAATAAACGGGTTTACATTTTGCAACATTGATTTTTTTTTGTGGGGATGAGTATTCCCAGCAGAAGCGGAACCGGTTAAAAACCGGTATGAACCGTTATTTTTTTGCTCCGGAGCAGAACCGGTACCGGATCGTTTATGATGTAACCGGAACGAAAACCGGAACGAAAAACGTTTCGGTTCGACACCCTGATGATAATAAACAATAGTTTAAGTGTTTTTTATCTTTTTATCATCAGCCGATGTAAAGGTCAGTCCTCCAACACTTGTGGGGCGATATCGTACACGCGCCGCAGTTAGGACAGCGGATAATTTTCACAATTGGAGTTATTTAACGTGCGGCGGAAAGCGCAGACGCACGTGTCTGAAAGCAATGTCACCGCTCCCATATTGCTACCGTGCTCGACTTCGATCATGAACTCAGCCAGTCGATAAACGGCATCTTGTCACTGTGCAGTTCAATTTACGCAATTCAAAACACCCAATAAAGCCGTCCTTCGGCGGACAGACGTCACCTAGGAAGCTCGTCACGATATTCTGCAGTGACGTAGCGTGCCCTGGAGCAGAGTAGCGAACAACCATGAACTCTCACAGGTCACCGGAAATTCGTCAGCTACAACCACGGCGTCCTCCCAAAAAATTCCGTCAAAACATTGCGTTGGGCTAGCTGACAACAGAGCGTGAGCAGGTCCACCGTCGAAGAGCTTCTCGTCTCTTCCTTATCCTGTGTTTTCTACCGCGCTATTTGGTCTTACATCTCGGAGCCAACTCGCATTTTCGGATTTCCGCTATTCAGTATGTTTCTGTACTGCTCTGCAACGCGTCGCTCAACGGCAGTTCGACTTGACCTAAATTATCGGGCCACGGTCAGACACCTCACATCAGACACGAGGCCTACGCGTTGTTGCAGAGATCCTCTCCAGCACTCGATTAATTGACAAACTCACACCTTTCCATCATCATAACTTTCACCTCCCTTCCACAAGCGCAATGGGGCATTGTACCGACCAAACGGCGATGAATGACCCACCACACCATCATCTCATTTGTGTGTGTGTGTGTGGACCTGGATAGAGAAGTTTATAAAGCCTTGGGGTGGACGGCGCTGCTTTACAACCTTCCAGGTCTGCAAACAACTTCCACGTCCTCACCGAATACCCTTCGGGGCATCTTTGCGGGGCATCTTTGGCTTCTTCGTCGCCTTGGGGCTGCTAGAGCGGTTGAGACACCCCGAAGTGATTGAAACGCGTTGAACCACGTTCTGGAGGAAACCTGAGAACTCCCGATTGAGGTGTTATGTGAAAGAGAAGCAGCTCGGCAGTTGCTCTGCTTGCCTGCACACCATAGCCCGTTACCCTCTCCTGAGGAAAATCTGTGTCCGCCCCAAATGTGACTGTTATCGTATGGCGGGTGTGACACGCCCCAGACTCATTGACTTCTTACATAAAGATTCAATGCGTGGTCTCTACCCAGTCGTCTGTCGTGCGTTTCGGTGATTCTTCTGGACCTTCTGGAACCAGGAGACGAAATTCCACCTCACGTCCATCGAGAGCCCGCCTGCAAGCACGCAAGCTATACAGGGATCGTCCGTCGCCATGCATGCGTAGCGATACATGCAACAGAAGGAAGCAACCCACAGGCTAGTTAGTTAGTGGAGAATTCCACGTCATGTGGGCTCGTGAGGAATGAGCAGCTCTCCCTTCTAGCAGACGGACGAATATTGCACTCCTGAAAGGTGACTATAGGTGACTATATAGACTATGGTTTATATGGTGACTATAGGTGACAAGAGTTGGTCCGACGCTCGCTCTGTGGATGCCGTTACATGCTTCTCGTAAAGATAGTGCATTAATTCACTGGACGCGATTCAATGTCGCTTTTACAGCTCAGTGGCGTTACCGTTTGCGGCAAGCGTCATTGATGGGACCTGGAAAATCCGGAACGCATCCTTCGTCACTGCCCGCGCTACCAACCTTTCAGGATCACGCGGTGTGTCGAACTTAAATTTCATCACGTTAGTCTATAAATTAGATTCGACTTTCGCACTCTCACTAGGCTCAATTGCTTGTTACATGCTCAAGCCCATCCCACAAACGCCCTGCGCCATCAATATAATTGACAACTTTGGACAACGAAGGGCTTCGGCCCTCACTCTGAGGACCATTATATTTTTATCAATGACTAGAATGACGATGAATGATGCGTACGCGATGTACACGAGTACATGATGAATGATGCATACGCGAGATCCCTTCTTCCTTTTCCTTAACAAAGACGATCTGTTTGGGGAACCTGTAGTTATCAAGCCATTAAGGTGCTGGCCTCCTCGGCAGCGCCTCAACCCAAAACCTTTGAATCAACAGAGAGACACGTCGTCAACTCACACACGAAGAGTTTAATAAGGCGTCCGCGTCAAAGTGAAGAGGATTTTTCTTTTCATCAAAGTGTATGAACGTCACCCAGGAATGACAAGACGTCACGTTTCTAACTCAAGTACTTCCGTTTGGACAATTACATAAACGCCACACTTACGCCCTCTATTAGTCATTGATAGCCAGGCCACCAGAATCATTTTCAGAACGCCATTTTACTTTCATGTTTCTCGTAAAGATTTTCACATTCTTAGCATTAATTAAATTATGAAATACAGCACTTTAAGTGTGACTTACCGTATCATTATGGGCAACCTCACAATACCATCTATTATTTCGAGTAGTATTAATGTCAATAAATGTACCAGAGCAGGAATGGCTGGTATATTGAATACACCAAACACTAAAACAAACTATGGCAAATTTTCATTAACGTCATATGGCACACGCTCATACAATCCGTTACCTTTAGAAATGAAACGCATGAAGCACTTAACTCCCTTTAAACGGAGACTTCTGAAGAAAGTCGGTTGCAGGCTTCTGTTACTATTACGATTATCGACATGTTTCGAACGCAGTTACGGAATATCTCGGCTGAAAAAACGGCGCAAGTGTCACAAAAATTGTTTTTGAAACGTGAGGAGCGGTCGCTCTGAACCACAGCTGGAAGGATGTATTGCAAGCAACACTCGGGAGCCATCCGGCATCACTGGCTATGCGTCCGCTTCATCCGCCCTGCATTCCTGCATCCGCTGTGTGCATTCAACGCCCCTTCCTCGCTTTCCCATTTTTTTCTTTGTTCTAATAAATATATCCCCCCTCGTAGCTTTCTCTTTTTTTGCGTGTGCAACAACGAGTGATAACAGAGGTAGTGCGAGGTGTTGCATCAAAACTTGCGGCAACAAGTTGACTTCTACGCCGGGTGTTGCTTATTTTCGCTTCCCATGCGATGAAAAGTGCGTCGCCGTGGGGGGGGGGGGGGGAGGCAGCGCTCCGAAAGACTGGAACGAGTGGAATGACTCGACACAGAGTAGAAGATGTTCCGCCCATTTCGAATCTGAGATGTTCGACATCGGAGCACGTCTCATGCACGAGCTAGGAATCCTCCGAGAACGCAAAGCGTCGCCGAACCACGCTATTCCTGCGCTGTTTCCGGATGTTCCTATAGCAACTCAACGGCGCGAGTACGCAAAAAGAATGTAGCGGGCGACGACAACGACGACAACGATGGCCACGCGCGTGGAGCACCGGCTTCAGTTCCACCAGCGCGGCCATGGAGACAGGCCACCGTCATCGCCTCTCCGTGGCATACCATCATCGCCGGTCGGGGCTCATGTAGAGGAAGACCACCGTCCTCTACATTTGGTGACCCGGACAAAGAACATCACGTCCGCAGCAATTCGGCCCTTCACCATCCCAAATTTCTGACCACGCCATCGAGCAGCACTACCTCCGGCACACACGGCCCACCTTCACTCCTACCGCACTCTCCGCTCTCTCTCACCTACGCTTCTCTCTTCGCTCAAGTCTTCTCACGCTTCTCACTGCCGGCCGCGACGCTCGAGCCTTGCGCTCACCTGCCGGTTGCGGCAGTCGCGGCAGCCGACGCCTCGGCACACGTAAGCCCGTCTCGGCACCTCACTCACTCCACATGGGACTATCGAGCTTCGGCTCCCGTGCCGGTCGCGGCACCCCAGGACCACGACACCCAGCGCCTCACTCTCTCTGCGACGGATCGCTGTTCCCGTCCACACCTACCACAAGGATGACTACCTACACACGGATGCTCTCCCCGTCTTCATCCTCTCTGAAGTGCCGCCAACGTGTGCCGTGCCCCTATTCGACCACACGTCACCACGTCTATACGCCTACCACGGTCGCCCGTTAACTCCAGCTCTTGCGATGCGTCCGCAACGCATCTGACGGCCGGGGGACCCCTGTAGCGGGCGACGACAACGACGACAACGATGGCCACGCGCGTGGAGCACCGGCTTCAGTTCCACCGGCGCGGCCATGGAGACAGGCCACCGTCATCGCCTCTCCGTGGCATACCATCATCGCCGGTCGGGGCTCATGTAGAGGAAGACCACCGTCCTCTACAAAGAAGACTCCAAGAGGAATGCAATATACAAGATGACGCTGATATTAGCTCCTTTGGTAAGCCGCAGAAGTCTGACAGAAAAAAAAAAAAATGCAGATTGTAGATGAGGCTCTGAAGGAAGACTCGTCATACTCGTCATATAGCGAACATGCCATGCAACACGGAGGTTGCTATTCGCATACACCTGGGACTCTGAAGAAACTTCGTCACACTCCTCCGAGTCAGACGAAAAGGACACAGGCTTCTAATTGGCTGAACCCATGACGGAACACTGTTCCTAACCGCTATGACTGGCCGCGACACACGCGTACTTTTGCTGATTTTACCCACCCGGTGACGTCATGCGTCGGCTTCGTGCGGGCACTCTGGGAAAGGGCAGTTTTTACAATCTCCTCCCTCGACTGTGGTTTTGGTTTAGCTTAACTGATATTCCCGATTAATACATTGCGTAAGAGGGAAACCATCGCAATATCTGGTATTTGGGGGTCAATATGTACAAAAGCGTCGTGCATTTTTTTTTTCAAAGATCGTTTCGAAGTCTCCCTTTAAGAAAACCAGTAAGGCGTCCCTTACTTACTTCTGGTCTTACCAATTTCTCGTCACCAGTATTAACACTGGATTATAAAATACATCGCACATGAAACATGTAACCTTCCTTGTTATCAATTATTGGGAGGAGCATTTAACCTGGAATTCTTCCCTCTGGCTCCTCCATCTTTGCATAGCACTCTCTATTATATTAATATTCTGATATAATAAAACTGGAACTTGATATAGAATCATACGATAATTATTTTTGGAGGTCATCTTCGCAAGCAATTACTACAGTGCCAGCTACTAGAAATAACCTGCACAAAAGGATGGTTGGACGCCCTTTCCAGTGCTGGCTATTCCGCTCCGGAGTGCTTGATATGTTGATAAGTAAATTAACAAATATATCAAGAAATTGGAGTGCTTCATTCCTTTGTATACGTAGTGTTTTTCAATACCAACCGAATGAACTGTGTATATTCATTTGCATTCATCGCCCAAGTGTTTACCGATCTAAGTTCTTACCTAGGGTCGAATGTTCCTCAAGTTGAACAACAATGGGCACCGGAAACAATGAACGAATTTTAATCGTTTATTCCTCATAAACTGCGTCACGTGCAAGAAAAAAATCGTGTACTCTAGCATAAAGAACGTTCCTTCATTGGGGCTATATGTTTGTTTGCAAATAAAAAGAAAAGGGCAAGGAGGGGAGGGAGAGGGGAGGAGAGGAGGGCTACTTGTCACGTTGAATACAGCTCGCTGGTTGGTGGAAGCTACAAGGTCATGCTGAAAACTGGGAGGTGGTGGAGGATTTTCCCCTGGGTTCCCGCACTCCAGACATGAATCAACTATTGTCATAGTCACGATTTGTTTGTTGATGTTCTTGTTCCTTGGGTCTTCAAACAGACCTTCCAGAGTCGGATATCAGTACCGTTCCCTATGAAGAACCTTGGTGCATGCTAACGCTTGTCTTCCACTTCCTTCCTGCACGTCCTTCCTGGCCCCCTCCCTTCCACTCAAACTTTCCTCGCATGTACAAAGCTTCTAGCCATGGCTGTCTGGTTTTGCTGACACACAATAAAAATTTTCCTTCGCTGGAACACTCTCTTATGATCCCTCATTCGCCGTCCAACGACGGATCAGCTCTGCCGCGTTCTCTCGATTCAAGTCATTTCCACAATGCACTTGAGCGGCTGTTCTGCCCTCTCCATCTTCAGCGTGGATATTCGAATGAGGAAGCAGTAATTTCATTTCATCCACAGAGCCAACTTTAGCAGAGCGATGCAAGGCGGTGAAGCCCTCTTCGTCCGTGGACGAGGCGTCGAAGAGGAAAAGCAAGTGTTTCAGGACAACTAGTCTTCTGTGAGGGTTCCACCGTAAGAGGCTCGCAACTGGGTTCCCTCCATGGCTGTAATTCAAATAAGGTAGTAATGCTTGAAAAGAGCGCGCTTCACTAATCGCTTTGGATACCATTTGGCACAGCTTTTCGGGATAGTAGTAAAGGCTGACCGCCAAGGAACTAGCAGGACCGAGTGTCCACTTTAATAGTGTACGATCCAGATCCGCACCCTGGGTAGGGAGATAAGACATAACGCCAGGATCGTAGATAGACGCGTGAGGGAGAAGCAAGTTTATGATATCAGGCTGATTCGTCCCATACGCGCATCGCAATACTGCAACACCCCTTCTATCCGCGCGATTCGTCCGTGATCGAAGAAGCAACACCTTTGCGTACTCCGCCTTTCGTGCAGAAACAATCTTGCGCAGAGGAGTTTCTCCACGGTTGTTTGGGATGTCTACATGAAGATGGATGCAAAGGAACTTCAATATCGCTAGCCGACTCATTTTCCTTTCGTGGAGCAACTCCCTGTATAAATTTCCTTCAAGTCTGTAACTGAGCGTTATGTGGCCATCTGCGTCCGTGACTCGACTATCGCAGTAAGCAAGGAGGAGTTGCAGAGCATTCAACGATTCCGCAAAGAATAGGAGAGTCTGCTCGTGTTCATCCCTTATTGTATCAACATCTACAAGATGGAGATTGATGCCCAGTTGAGAGTCAGTCCTCTTCCTGCAGAAATTGCTCAGAATAAAGTCTAACAGGGCACAAAGGTTGAGTCTCACGGCTTCGTACAACGCAGATTTCTTGAGCTCCTTCTCCTTCATGACGTTTTCGCGAATCGTGGGGCATTCTTCGCTCGTTCCCATATTTCGATCACAGAACTTGTTCAGTAAATGCCAGTGACGGAGACTGTCCGCGTACATGAAGGGCGTCATGCCAAAGATATCTTTCGGTTTCAGCAGGGCGTCCACAAAGTAGACCTTCAACATGGAGCTGTGCGCACGAATGGCAATGTAGTGTAGTGGAATACGATCGAATTCATCGCGGGTGTACATGTTTTCTTCCGTGATGCAACTTCCAGCAGAAGCCCCTGCCGTAACTATGGCGAAATGGACGGGTAAAGATTCAGCAGCAAAACTATCGAGGAATAGCATAACCTGCCTGTAATCGTCCTTTCCATACATTCGTGACACTGATGCCATCAGGCTCGGATTATCACTGCCAACGTTCTTTATCTTGCGGAACAGAAAATGGGCGGCAAAGTATTCAGCGAACGTCTTGTGGATGAACCCTGGAATTCCATCGCTAAGTCCATCGACAAGGCCGTGCCCAATGACACTATCAGCGACGTCTTTCATAAGATCTCCCTTTGACTTGAGCTCCTCGAGTTCCTCTTCTGTGAGCACCTCCCTTAGTTGGTCCTCAATGATGACACTCGCTCCCAGAAGGCCAAGCTTACCGTAAAACTCTTCTTTCCTCTTTCTGCTCTCATATTCAGCAGCTAGAGTCGGAGGGTCTGACTCCATCAGAAGCTTTTCTTTTGTGTACACATTGTACTTGTAATCAGCGAACATCTTGTAGATTTCAAACATGCTTCGGATTTCCCGGGTAGGCTCTATGCTTTGCACTGGTTCTCTGCAGAAAAGTGAGCGGTGTTCCAATTCGGCAATCATGCGAATGAGGAGGGGATTTTCCCAGGCAGTCCAGCCATTCCACATGGATAAAGTGTAGGCATTAGCTGTCTTCCTGGCTGTTAATTCTAACTCATCATCAGATTCAGAACACAGTCCGTGTGCCCGCCAGTATTTTCTAAAGAATTCGACGAGTTCCTCTTTTGTAAACGGAACCATTTCCATAGGCTCGGCTTCGATAGCATCTCCTATCGTTGTCTTGAACACTGTGCGGCTCATGATACATATTTTTGAAACATTGGTTTTCTTCAGGAGCTTTACAAGTGCAAGAATGTACTCGCGGCATTCTGTTTTGATTTCGTCAAAAGCATCAAAAATGATCACAATCTTGACCGGAGTGTCATTTTGCACACAATGCTCAAACAATTTAAACTCCGGTCCTATAGCTTCTACGTTGCACAGATGGGCCAATTGTTGGAAGTCTCTGACGCCATTTGCTAAATTGACAAGTCCAATTCTCCGTGGAAGGTAGACATGCAATACCCAATTCTTCACATCAATGTTTTTTATCTGTATTGAAAGCCTCGACGCCAAGGCGCTCTTGCCCGTTCCGGGGAGGCCACAGACAGCCACAACTTTCTCCTGTGTCTCCCAGAGGTACTCTTCGCTGTAATCTTCACCACGTACTCCGAAGGTCAAGCGTCGCCTGACGTAGTAATCGTTCACGTCTTGTGCCACTTTGCTAAGTTGTGGCCCTACTTCGATGTACTTGGACTGGCATAACTTTAGGAATGCAGGGGCGTCGATAAAGTTTACAAAGTTGTCCAAGCTAATCACATCATGAATTAGTGGCCGATAGTCGGCGCCCTGAAATAGTATGTGTGACTTACTGAGAACCTTACGCTTCTCTGCAATCTTCTCGAAGCAGGCCTTGTCTATATAAGCGAAGGAACGATTCATATGTACTCGAAAGAATGAGCTGTTAGCAAAAAAAGCATCCTGTTGTTCCTCTGCCAGAAAGTAATCCTTGTGTCCACGAGGTACAAGCAGGATTACTCTTGTGCCAACCACCTGTGAAACTTCACTGAGAAGCTCGAATATGGTGCGTAGTTTTCTGCTATCGTTGCAGGTTAGAAGAATGAAGTTACATTTGTTTTGAGTTAAGACATCTGCCAGCGTGTCGTCCCACTGGGATGCTTCGAAAAATAAGTACGGCTGTCCCGTAGACTTGAGCGCATCGTGGACAAGGATCTCAAGCAACAACAGCTCTGGACCTGTAAGAATGAGGAGGGGAACATCCTTTAGGTCCTGGTGCTTCATGGGTTCCGTGAAGGTTACATTGAGCTTCTCCGTATTATCTGCTTTTTGAAGCCTCACGTTTTCTATCTTAATGTTTTCTGTGTCTTTGCTGGGGCATGCATTCTTGATGTAGTTTGCCATATCTGATGTAACAAGTTCATTGTAGAATTCGAGGAGCTCCGGTGTCTGACCCCTCAGGATGGCGTCGCCTTTTCCAGGACTGCCTCGCAGAGCAAGTACGTGGGGCACCCGGACTATCAGTTCCTCCTCCGTAGCATAATCAAGTGCCAGCTTGATTATTTTGTCTAATCCTTCTTGTTTCTTCCTAATGCCTTGAATGATGTCATCGTATCTACGTTTTCTCTCTAGATCAGTGCAACAGTAGGGTATACCCCCGTTCCTGAACACCAGATGAAGAGCAAAGTGGCACAGCTCGTGCGCTAATGTTCCCAGGACTTCTGCGTCGCGATCTGCGTCGAATGATACTTTCGGATTGGCTGCGATAAAAACTTCATCTTTTGCAGTATCTGTTATTCCAAGGTTGCCGCTATTACGGCATCCCATCATGGGTTGGACGTCACCTCTGTCGAAGTCGAATCGGATTCTCAGATGATGTGCAGTGGCAGCTACTTGCAGAATAGGTCGAACTAACTCAATGTTGTCCAGTGCTTTGAACATTTTGTCAACATACTTTCCGAAGCCTTGAGAGTTCGTTTGACTTTCCGTTCGAGCTTTCAGGTGATTTACATAAGAGTCGTCGTATTTCGTCACGAATAGTCGTTGTCTTTGAAGTTCCGACCGTTGAATCCTGTTTAGACTTCTCAAGCATTTCCATTCTTTCTCACTTCTGAAATCACACTCGTGCGACAGAAGCAATCCATATATATAGAAAGAGTTGCTCTTGATTGCTCTGTGCATGGCTGACTCGCCGGTGTCTGGGTGTAGCCATAATCTGAGGTGTCGTAGCATTCGAAGACATTGTTGCACTTGAATATGACTCCTTTCGTCTATCGCCTTGTGCATTACTCTTAGCGTGTCTTCCCATTCATTCTCCTCGTGGACGTTGGGCTCATTTTGGAGAGTTGGAGGCTCATCAGTTTTACTCAGTGACGCCTTGGTGCTACCTACCTGGAATAAAACCAACGAGAAGTTTGTACACCCGAAATCGCTTTTACTTTCTTCGAATTATTACTGCATTTCAATTGTTATTCTGTTTTTGACCGAAATGCTTTTTTCGTGCAAACAAGGTTTCGGGTTATTCGAACTACACTGGTAGTGCGAAGGCCGAACGGGCGGAAGGCCATCGGGGAAACCCAGCTATCTTATTGTTTGGGTAAAAGGGCTGCTGCAAAGGTACTGATCATCAATATTCGTTTGCTTGCTCAAGTACTTCTCTTAAGATTCTCGCATGTTTTCACAATGCTACGCTCTTACAAATGAACTTCACCGCATAGAGCTTTCCAAGCCGACCATCATCTCCAATTATATCGTTATCTGCCCTGATTTGTTGAAAACGCGAGGCGTACGCCTTGTCTGTGACAATTATGCAAAGCATAAGGCTCACAAAAATGACGTACGCCTCTAGTTCTCCACAAATCAGGGCAGATAATGATATCATTTGAGACGATGATTGGCTAGGAGCGCGCCATGCAGTGAAGTTCATTTTTAAAAGTGTAGTTTTTCACAATGCTAGTTCACGTTCCTTATGGCACTTGAATTGCTATCGAAGTGCCGTACATATTAAATTTTACCGTTCCAGCTGTGTAATGACAGTGAACATATATTTTAACATAGTTGCTCTCCTCTGTACAGAGAGCCACGTCTTAAGAACATTAAGTTTGTATGTTCTTAAGACGTGGCTAGAAACTACTGCATGCGAACTATGATATGCACAAGTGACCTTGCCTAATATTCCATATAGTTGACCAAGTGAAGTATGCAGGCAATTGTGAGTTCTTTACGATGCTCCCTGAATAGGTCAAAACAATCGCGTGTAAATGTACTAAAATCTGCTAAAAAATTCCGTACTAACCTTCTTATATGTGAACTTGCTGGTAATTAATTAGCTAAACAACAACTTTATTATGAGATGATGAATGGGGAGTTTGATCGTCAGGGGCCATACTCTACCCCATTGCTGGTGGTGATGCGGGGAATGAAATAACGAGCCCCTTCACAATGAGGATCGAAGTTTTATGGTATCCAGAAAGATGAAGAGAGCTTTCAGGGCATGGCGCTGGTGGGCTGGATGTGTCCAGGGACCAAGTAATTTTGCGAGAGAGAGGGGGCGAGCTAAAATGATTGATTAACGCCGCATTGTTACAGTGGCTGTTACATACCACTGTTCTCTTCCTGCTGTAGCAAAGGAGCAGGAAGCCAAGAATGATGATTGAAGCAACGGAAGCTACGACGACATTCACAATGGTATCCACGTGAATCGTGATGGTCAAGTGCGCTCCGTCTCCTGTAAGAGTCAACATTTACATGTACGGTTATATTTCCATCTCTACCTTTCTCTTGATATATGTTTAGGTGTTATGCCTGCCCTCAGAATGATCTACGCCCCGGACCAACTTCATGACAGACTGTCACGAGATTTGCGTAACACTTCATCTCTCTAAGGACTCATAGAGTCCTTAGGATGCCCTCAAAGTGTTATCATGTCCTTATCTTCCCAGAATGTCCTGAATGTCCTCGGAACGTCCTGCAGGCACCATGCGGACAATCCGTCAAGTGTCATCTGATGTTATCCATCCGTGATAACCTTCTTATCTGGGATTTCATCTAGGATCAAAAAGAGGAAGAGTGGGAGTTGGTGATAGTTCATGTCGCTGGAATGCAGCACTCAGACGGGACGAAAGGTGGTTAAAACGCGGTTGCAGGTACGTTTGTCTCATTGTGTTAACCGCCCTTCGTCCCGTCTGTGTGCCGCATTACAACGACATTTCATCTAGGATCCTTCTGTTATCTTCTAGGTGAACTCATGTGGTATGAAAAAAAAAAAAATTGGGGTTTCCAAATTTTAGCTTTCATCATATTTATTAGAGACGGGCCAACCGAATACGCGAATCCTCGAATCCTACGCAAGGATTCGAGATTTGGGATCTGAATCCCAGTGCTGAAAAAGGCGAAGTGAATCTTTCGATTTCACCAACCACGTTTGTTTGTTTCATTTGAAAATTGGCGCCTCCGGAGTCCGCCGAAAGCCTGATTGGCCTAAAAAGTTCCTGATCACACCCCCACCGAGAGTAATGTTAGAATGACTCTTGAGCACATCAGGTGTTATAGCTGATAAAAAAAAGCTGTGGGCTAGACCCCGAGCGGGTGAGAATGCTGGTGTTTTTGAAAAACAATATGCATTAATTTAAAACTTTCAGCTGTGTTTTCTTGTTTGTTTCTTTACAATGCTCTGCAGTGCAAGAGTTCAGGCAGGAATCTTACATTACAAGTTGAAAAGTAACATGGTTTTGCTATTGATTGTTTCGTAGTTTTATGGAAAGAATTTAGATTCGAGAGTTTCTGTATTTACTGTAGTCGACGAACAAGAAGTTAAATGAATTACATTATAAAGAAGTATATGAGTATGTTTTACCCTGAAAGTGAACTATGATTTTCATTAAACCAAGATACCAAACTCCACTTCAGAACACTTTTCAGTAGAAGTGTTTCTTGACCTGGCTGTTTCACTCTTTTTGAAGAAAGGATTCGAAAGATTCGTGGATTTCTAGAACCTTCTTTGGATTCGGATTTGGAAAATTCTCGATTCGTCCCATCTCTAGTATTTCTAATTGCCGCAAAAAGTAAGCGCTCAAGGTGAGCTAGTTCTAGTGATGCTTTCTTTGTGTGTGTGTGTGTGTGTGTGTGTGTGTGTGTCTGTGTGTTGTTCATCAAGCATACCTTTCTCTACCAAGGCTGTTAGCTGCAGCTGAATTCATGTAAAAAATATGTTTTCGAGACTAGCTCATACTTCATAGTCTTTTTTGTAGTCACACTCCGTGTTCCATAAATTGCACACTCGTTCTGTTTGCGCTTCCTTCCGATTCTGAGAACACTAGCAGCCAAGCCACGTGTGCAACAAATTGTTCTTTTTCACGACCGCTTATGCGCGTGAGCTCCGGCGCTGATGACACTGGTTGCGCCGGAGAAAAAGTGATCTCCGCGTTGAATACATGGCACTGGATAGGGACGACGGGTAGGGTTCCTGTATTCCCCTCTCCGCTCCTCCCTAGAGCCAGTGAACCTATGGGGACCAGGACTGGGACCAAGGGCGTAGCAGTGGGTACCAGTGGGAACACCGCGCTAGGTCGGCAACTCCACTCCAAGACCGGTCCTGGTCCTTTTGCTACCAACGTTGGTTTGTTTTTTGCACGCGCCGAGGTTGGTTCCGCTTGGAAGCCCCTAGGATACGACGCCAATGCGGAATTGTAGATGTATTTGTGGTTCTATCTAGAGAAGTTTTACGGGACTCTGGATAACGGTCATTCTAAAACAGCTGTCATTCTGACGAGCGCGGTTTATACGACGCGAGTACGTCGTTTTGTATTTGTGTTTCAATGAGCTGACATTGTATAAACTTGCACTGACCTTGTTCCTGAACTCTTATAAGCTGCTTTTAGCACACTTTTGCCAGCGGAGGACACGACATTTTGTTGATAACCCACTCGTAACGTTTGGTGTACATTCTGTTCTACACTTGGTCTAAGTTCGTATTTTCTTCGTCGCCGACTTTGGCTCACTAACTACAGCTTGCGCGCTGGCGTATCAGACATGGGTTTGATTTTTGAACTGGTACTTTTACTGGGTTTTTAAAGAGCAAAAGAAAACCTTTTGTCCTTGAAATTTCA
This sequence comes from Ornithodoros turicata, assembly GCF_037126465.1. NCBI lineage: Eukaryota > Metazoa > Arthropoda > Arachnida > Ixodida > Argasidae > Ornithodoros > Ornithodoros turicata. The sequence goes on from NC_088201.1 coordinate 188,788,491, forward strand.
GAATCGCAACTGTTGGCAGCGGATATCTTGTAGGCTAGAGATAGAGCTGCGGATCTGCGACGCAGCAGGACCACCTGTTTGGTGACAGGGTGTTCCCTTTGCGTCTGCCCCTCGAAATGTGCCTGATACCCCTAACCTAACCTTGGTCAATCTGGCTGTCTGATCCAGACATCAGCATCCATACTATCTCGCAAAGGACAATGCAGGCACAAGGCCATTTTCCTCTTCGGTCAAGTGAAGGGATCAGACATGATTTTGCTTTTGTTTTCTGCCTTTTGTTTGTGAGATTTCCTGCTGTATGAAGTTTAAAAGCTGCTATATGTTCACTTTTTCCTGACGTGTCCACTTGCTAATTTACTCCTTCAAATATTAAATAAATAAAATATATCGCATATCCTTTAGAAATTTAAAATATTACTTCTCATACAGCTTCATTCAGTAGCAGACGATACCGTGCATTATCCCGCGCATATCTCGAAATCCATATTCAGAGATCGGACACCAATGAAATCGCAGAACGTGCAGAAGCACGGCTAAATTTATCCCTATCCGTCCGCCGCGGGATCGTTACTAAAGTACAGACGAAACTGTTTTGTTAAAACTCTCTAATATTGTCAATGCTTTTCTATGTACACAATAGATAAAGGCGTTGTGACACTTGCACGTATATAGATCATTACGTAATGCACGTATTGTACGGCACCGGATGTGTGCACGCCAGTTACTTTTCTTCTAAATCTAAAAAAAAAACTATGGATGAAGTTTCGAAAATGTATATATATTCATATATATTCAGTCTAAAATCAGTCGATGGCATCAAACATATCCGTTTAAGAGCCTACCTGTGTTTGCCCATGCTCTTGGGAGGAGGAAAGAGAGGAGTATCACACGCGTCATGGCTTCTACTTGTCTTCTGCGGAATGGGACTGAAAAAAAAAAATATATACATATTTTTAGCCTCATAACATCGGTATGCATTCGATCGCACACTTTTCGCATTCCAACCACAGACTGAAACGGCGGCTAACCATAATTACTGTGAACACAGTCAGTTTTCAAGAATTTCGTGGACGTCATTTTTCCGCGATGTGTTAGTAAACTTTGAAGAAAAAGAATGGTGGAAATGGGTGCCTATAATAGTGTAAAGGTTATCAAAGTGTACAGTGTGTGTATTAGTGCTACCAATAAATAGGATTCTGGGTGTCTGTTCGACTTCGTGCGACTCATTCGTTTCAAATTCTTACTGTTTGTTTTATTATATTTCTTATTCGTGTAAAGTTTAGGAACTCGGGAATTTCACCATAGTTTGGTCGTCGGCAAAAAATACTAGGTTCCCCCGAACTTAAATATTTTTATAGTCGCGCAACTTTAAGCGAAGTACACTTGTTGGGTCACTTCCACAGCTTCGGGAACAGTAACGTGAAGAGTAATGCTCTCGCGATAAGCAACTATTCGGCCCAGTCTTTGCAACACTGATACAGCGAAGAAAAAAACAGTACAACAAAATATAGAATGACTGAACTCACCTCAGACCTCTCTCACTACCAGTCACCCAGCACTGAGAATGAATTATCACCAGGTAACTCTATATAAAGGCACATATTGTCTCCTCGCCCCTTCTGCATTTTATCTATCCCCTTCACCCCGGCAACAGCTAGTCGCAAAGGTATTTTCCACGAGAGATAAGATGCTCCATGCTCTTTTCACGTGCTTCGACCGATGAGCTTGTTGGACGTTTTTGTCACCGTGATATTCATCGGTTACACTTCCGTGTCATTGCTGGCTATATGCTCTACCGTTGTGACTTATTTTACACTTTCAAGCAATACGTGTTTTTTTTTATTGCGTGTTAGCGCCGCGAAGCAACTGTGGCTATGAGCGGCGTACAGATGTGGACAGACGGAGAGAGGACAGCAGGAAGGAGTTGGGGACAGGGGGATTAGTATGCGTCCTGGGCCGACTTCGCATACTAACCCCCCTGTCTCCCACTCCTTCTTGCTGTCCTCTCTCCATCTGTCCACGTCTATACGCCGCTCATAGCCACAGTTGCTTCGCGGCGCTAACACGGAATTAAAAAAATACGTGTCATTCCTTTTTTTATAATCGAGCGCTTTGCGGTGTTATCATGTGAAAAAAAAAAGTATTGTATTATATAGCGTGTTCTTTAGTCTTTACAATTTTTTTTTCATTAAAATTGATATGAGAGCAACATCGATGTCGTTTTTGCAGTTTGGTTCTACGGCCAGGCGAACATCCCCTTGAAGGGAGTATCTAACTACAAGGTGACTAATTACCTGAAATTCATTAATGAACACTTTAATTAGAGAATTTCGGAGTAGTATGTAGTCTGGCCGAACTCTAGGGGAGATGACTTAGCAACCTGGACCCCTGGGCCCTGCCCTGAGTCCTGCGCGTATTTTTTCCCGCGCGCGGCGTGTACGGAGGGTTGTCCGTGCGCTTATCGTAACGTATTTTTCAGCCTGGGCCGACTTCTTTCGTCATTTTTTCACCTGGGCTGACTCCCCTCAGAATTTTTTTTTCCGATACAAAGAGTGTGTAGTGGGCGCTTAACATGCAAGTATAGACATGCAAAGGATAGCCATACACAAAAGTACAAGTGAAAATATATTTATTAAAGTCAATAGTGCAAGGAATTATGCTGTGACTCTGTGTGGAGGAGAAAAACCCAGCCATAAAACCTGAAGCAGAAGAAACAGAATACAATACATGTAACAAAGAATATAAGGTACGATACAATCCCAGTCAACACACTATTGTAAATTCGACGTAGAAAAAAACGTTGGAAATGATTGCAATGAAGATCTCGAAACTCGAGCTGCCCTGGTGTCGGTTGTTGGCTATGGGGCGAGATAACGGTGGTCATGGGTCAGATGTTAAGAAAGAGCAGTTCACATTGGTTGCTCATATCTGAAGTCAGCAAAGGAGCAGTTGTAAAGAAACATTTTTTCACTGGAAAGGCGTATGTAATGGGTGAAATTAAACAAAATAATGGAAGGCACAGCCTGATTTTGTGGAATAAAAAGATATTAGTTCAACGCAATAATCCTCACCTGAGGCATCACCGGTGCTGCCTTCACGCATACATCGCTCTATTCACTTCTGCCCAGCCGAGTAAGGTTGGGCGCAATTTGCGATACGTTTTCAATATGGTACTATTAAAAAAAACTGTAGAAAATCCCTTTTCCTTCTTTTCCACGCCCCGGTCAACACACTATTGCAAATTCGACGTAGAAGGAATGTTGGATATCAACAAAATGAATGTTGAATCGACGATGAAAGCGAACGTGAAATCATGATGTCAAATGTCCGCTCGAAAACACGTTAACTTAACAAGTGCCGATCAACGTAAATTTAACGTATATGAAATGCAGTTTATATGTGAATACAACGTAGCAGACTGTACGACATGAGAGCATAAAATAAACAGCGCTTTACAACGTTTTTCCAACGCTGCTATGACGATAAAAAATACATGTTCAGTGTACGTAATTTTACATTTATTTTAGTATATCCCCTTAACACTTTGAATGTCCATTTAGACATCCCAAGTCTGGTATAAAAATAATTTCGCAGGAAAGTGGGGAATAGAATTACTTTATTACACAAAGCACATATGGCATAGGCGTTGACTTGAATTTGCTATAGCCCTCGTGTTTATCTTCTGCACTATTGGCTTGTGGTTGTGCTGGGACCTCTGCTTATCTGTACACGTAGGCACTTGGATGTTGCATCTGTAAAAAATCGTGAAGTGACAACTGATGAGCTGCTCATGCCTGTGTCAAGACCACTTTGTGGTAATTTATGTTTGCAAATCACACAGCGTCCGTTTATATAGATCACGATCACAATATCGCCACCCACAGGTAGAAGTTCCGCCGTCAAAGCACACTGAGAAAAACGACAGAGACATCATACAGACATTTCAACGTTAGAGAATTTTACGATTTACGCAGCATTCTTACATGTAGCGCATTAGACGGTAAACGATTCCAAGCCTGCTCAAAGAGACACTTTCTGAGTCCTAAAACAACATGTAAGATGAAAACTACAGTGAATCGACCACAAATTAAAAGTAGCACACGCACGCTAACGTGCCTATAAGCATAGCCAGGATCGTTTTCATTTTCATGAACTCGGTGGGCTGAATCGACTGGAAGAACAATAGAGTCTCAAACGAACGCTAATAAACAAAGACACCACGGCCGTTTACCTGTATAGACTGTGGCCGCATGTGGTGCATCCGTTACCTACAAGGGATACTCACTCAACCTGTGCTTGAGCTGTTCGCGCTGGAAATTACCGCACCCCTCCAAGACATATCGAGACGCCCGTCATGTTCGTCAGCTCCATCCTCCAGCGGCGTTTCGAACAGTTTGAAATTAACCGCTGTAACGGCGCAACGGGCTAGGGCGTCATGTTATTCTCTCTTCTGCGCCTGACGAAACAAATACGCCTTCTGCGCAGATTTCTCCTGAGACCGGCTGGCCGGGCGCCATGGCCAGGGGGATGAACGTGTAGTATATTTTTATTGTCGGGAAAAACTCACGTGACCTCTAGCGTTGGGCCAATCGTTGGACGACGGTTGAGTAGCTTTCTTGCTTTGCTTTTTTCTGTCTCCCTGGGTGACCTGTGACGCTGGGGGTGCTTTCCCTTTCCTCTCTCATCTGTTCTCTACCCTCTCCCCCGCTTTGGCGGTTCTGGGTGGTTGTGGATTTTCGTTCGCGTCGAGTGAAATAAATAACAAAATGCGGCAGCTGTTGGCTGTTTCTGTTACACAAACTGCTTTATTTTTCGAGATAGATATTTCCAAATCACAAACTGCAATCTGCTGCAGCTGTGCAAAACACGAACATGATATGGACATTGTTTCTGAAGTTCGAATGATATGCCGCAGCAACTTTGCATTCACTGATACTGGAAGATTTCTCACTTGGAAGATTTCACAGTAGAACAACGGTATACAACGGTGGCCGCGCAGGCACACACATTCACAGATCCGGCATGACAGAGAACATCTCCATATCCCTTTGCTGCTTGTGTAGGCGCCTGGTTGACCCGCCACAAAGAAACTTGTGCAGCTGCTATGCCGAAAGATGATCCTCCAACCACTTTGAGTGGCTTATCCATTCTACTGTATCCATGCGGATGCTATTCTGAAGGTGATATGGGTTGAGTGCTTATACCTGAACAAGAAAGATAGAGATAAGAAACGTGAAAACCAAAAATTCTACCTGTCAAACTGCTGCGTATATGCCACAGGTGTGGGGCTATGCTATGCTAAGCGGCAGAATGGAATAGGAACTGACTTACCTGTCATCGAGTGGGTAGCGGAAAAACACAGTATTCGTCCTCCTTGAATCGTTGTCGCACCAAGCAATGCGAAGCAGACCTGCCTTCCTCTTATATATCACTGAATTGACTTGCAGAAGTATCCATGAGGCACCGAGCTTTTCAGAGTCGGTATCGACAACATGTTAGGACACTAAAAACCATCCAAAGCGGTACAGGCATAGATGCTTTGCTTAAGTCCCTGCTGCACCCAACATATTTCGAAACTTTGATGCGAATTGCACCGGTACCGCCGACACGGTGTCGCGGGCTTGAGCGCGCCAAGGAAAGTTCATAATTTCAAACCAACCAATGAGCGCTCGCATACCGGGGGAGCGGCCTCAGGAGCCAATTGGCTCGTGACGGTTGAGAACTCGCGCTTCGACGTGAAAATTCTCACGTTCCATGACGTTTGATGACGCGAAAAGCTCGCAGCGCCTCACTTTAGTCCGCAAGTGAACTAGCGAGTTTCATCCCCTTGCCAATGCGGTGGTACGGTGTTGTGGGGGTCTCAGACGGCAGGGGGCAGAGTTAAGAAGATGGGATGAAGGCGGATGGCGGAGAAAAGGGGGCTCAAACGCCCAAACTTTTATTTTTCTTTGAAATGAATGGAATTTGATTATAGGTAGGGTTTTCAAGATGCTCTGAATTTTATAAAATACCCGTGTCTGGATTACTGGATGAGCACTTACTGGTTTTCCATCAGCTGTAGGTTTCCGACGTATGCAATTACTATCATGTTAATATTTTCTTTGTACCATCGTTTGTAATGTTAACAGTAGCAGAATCACGCAAAAGCAACCTTGGTAAAGCGCTGTTGAACGGCCTGCGCGGCAGATCCATTGTTTGAAACTGCTTTTTGCTAAAGGCATGAGCCAAATTTTCGCAAAAGCAACGTTGTATATTCGACGTCTGTCCTTCTGTGACTTTCTATTACAGTTATCGACGCTGTTTTCACGTATGACAATCTACTGTTAATTTGTGTGCAACAAATCTACGTTATATTCACGTAAAAGATTTGACATGCTGAATTGACTACGTAAAATCAGCGCGGAATCAATGTTCGCATTTTGCTTTCTACATTGTTCAGCAATATTCAACGTTAATTCTGCATTCTACCAACAATGTGTGTTGATTGGGATAGCATTGAATAGTTATCACAGATTAAACACGATATTTTTTATTAACTGTAGTCATACACGCAAGTTTTCAATGAATCATGATTAAAATGCAGTAGCACATTTAATCAAAGAAGATAGGCTTAATCAATACGATTACAATCAAAATTACAAGTTTTATTATAAAAAGTCTGAGACGTGAGAACCTGATAGATGTAAGTAATTTCGAGCACAATATGAAAGCTAAGTTTAATATTCCAACATGACACAAAGTTAATTAATCAGTTTCTTATGAAGTGAATAGCGCAGACGAAAGGAAATAATTCGAATCAACACGATCAACACATAGCATTAACATAGAATCCAACCGACATATCCTCCAACATGCACGGAAATAATAGCTACACAATACCATATCAAAACGAGAAACGGTCACCGCATTTAATGAAAGAAAATATTCTTAATCAATATGATTACAAACAAAATTACAAGTTTTATTATAAAAAGTCTAATATCGCTATACGTGAGAACCCTCAGTGCAATAGCGGGAAATTCTGATAGTTGTATGTAATTAACTATGAACAGCAGAGACCCTGGAAGACCATGGGACACGAACGACACGAACACAGGAGGAAATAAAATATATACCACTACAAAGAAGTTGTTCTTAATCAAAACAACAGAGGAGAATAATCTGTCATTTTAAGTATCATGAAATCATCCTCGTGATATAATCTAATCGAACACTATACAATTTTCATTCTAAGAGACACTACAAACTTTACTTTGTTTTATGAATCCAACACAGAGAATAGATATGTTGAAAATGAACTTCACATAGCACGCTCCTAGCCAACAACCAGCTCTGATGATATCTGCCCTGATTTGTTGAAGACGGGTGCCGATAGATGTATGGAAGACCACGGAACACGAACGACAAGAACACAACAGGAAATAAAATCATACCACTACCAAGAAGATATTCTTCATCAATATGATTACAATCAAATTACAAGATGTATTATAAAAAGTCTAATATTCCTATACGTGAGAACCATCATTGCAATAGCGTGAATATCTGTCATAACATTTCGAGCGCAATAGGGAATCTAAGGTTCATATTCCAACATTACACAACTTTTAATTAATCAATTTCTTATTTAGTGAACAGCATAGACGTAAGGAAATAACGAGAAACAACACAATCAATAGCTACAATTAATAGACAGCCAAACCTGCGCACCAACCAACAGATAGAGAAATAATAGCTATTCAATCTATCAAACGGAGAAATATTACAAATCTAACACTGTAGCACAGACTTAACGCTGAAGAACAGAGGAACACTCTAAGCGGCGACACGTAAACAACAACAGAGGAAAATAATCTATCATTGAACCATCATAAAATCGAACAATGTACAATTTTCATTCTAACAAACACTACGAACCTTGATGTAGGTATTCAAGACATAGAAAATATGCACTGTTTTCATCTCGGTTTTCACTCTTCTCCTCGGCCTCGGTGGCTCAGTCGGTAGCGTGTTCGCCTTCTGATCCCGAGATCGCGGGTTCGAACCCGGCCGAGGACGCCAGCAACTTGGTGGCAGGGTACAAGTTGCTTAGACACGCCGTCTTCCGCGAGGGACGTTAAATACGGGGTGCCGTGTAATGAGCTTTCATTGCACGTTAAAGAACCCTCAGGTGGGCAAAAGCAATCCACAGACCGACCGCTGTGGCGTCGCTCATGATCTCAGTTGTCTCGCGACGTAAACACCCAATTATTAATTAATTAACTCTTCTCCTCAAAGCCGGGAGACTTTATGTATCTATCTATATGACCAAAACGAAGCAACTCCCATGCTTTATCACTCAAACGGTTGGGGGCTATATTCCTTCGTCCAGCAAACAGGTTGCTCTTACAAACAACAGCAAACAGGGCAGATAAGATAGTTCAAGGGCGATATTTTACCGTGCAGCGCAAATATGCCGATATTATTCGCGGGGATCACTATCTTTTCATATCCTTTCCTTGAAGCGGAAATCTTTCGTCAAAGTGGCTGACAAGTCGACTAAGTTTGTACAGATGCGATATTGTTATTGACCATGTAGAGAAAGTCCAAATTATTAAATGGTAGCAACAATACCCAATCAAAAACGAGAAACAAATTTAATTACATCAATTTTTGTAATATCTTGCAACAGAAAGTTCTATATAGATGAACCACACAGAAATATCAAATGTGAAATCCAACTCAGAGGTATGAGGCATTCCCATCTTAGAGATTATTTTTACTTACGTCAATCGAGTGAACAATTGAAACAAATACAAGACGATAATTATTTCCGGCAGTAACTTCACAACTCATAGAATATGAGTCGAGTGAATACTTGAAACAAATTCAAAACAATAATTCTCACGACAGGTGGATATTATAGCATTCTAAACCAAATAATAAAAATTTAATCAATAAAATGAGCATAGATATGCTTTTAATTAAATGTAGACGTGCACTTGACAATTGCTCTATATTGAAAAGGACAGATTTTGTACTCGCTACCATAAGGCATGGGAAGATGTGATAAAAAACTGCTTCGAAAAGGAAGAGCCGCGAAACGATACCATTATCGCTGCATTTCAATACGTCCTAGACATGGTCGTATTTGGAGATATGGTACAAGCTACAGAACTGAAGGTGCAAGAATTTATATGTCGAATCTACAATACTTATAAAAATATCAGCACATCAACGTCGGAAGGGCCACTGGGATTGATGGTGGAGTTTTTGAGGTTTGCTAACGAAGAATTGGAATACACTAGACCAGATGTAATTGTAATCATTGCAATGGGCATCGCGTTCATCGAAAGCAGTCAGATCAAATTATCATATACAAGCGGTCTATATCGCACGATTCATTACGGATTTGTTGAAATTACACATACCTGAGATGGAAAGTACATAAAATCTTATCGCATGATATGTTCCACTACCACGGCAACGCAATTATTTTCTTCTACCAGTCCCTGCAACGATGTCGAATGAGCAGAAGTTCAATATTGTTGTACAATGTCTGTTGTACGAGAAGTTTCCGGCCCGAGGTAGAAAATGCGCGCGAATTTGAAAATCCGATTAAGGACGCGTGGCTCCATCTGTTGGAGGGCTGGAGCACCACCCTCAATCCTCTCCATGCTTTTGTCGGTTGGAGAGCGGCATTCCAAAGAGCCAGGGTGCACTCTTCATTTAAAATGGAAAAAATCGAGTAGCGCGCTGTGATAAAATTCTTGACAAAAGAGGAACTTTCGCCTAGCGAAATTAAAACGCGACTGGACAACGTGTACAGGGAAGCCTCTCCGTCGTACACAACGGTAAAAGACTGGGCTAAGCAGTTTCGACTGGGGCTAGAGTCCATTGAAGATGATCCACGCGATGGTCGTCCAGTGGAAGTGGTGACACAAGACAATTTGTCTCATGTCGAGGAGGAAGTGCTGAGCGACAGGCGTCTGAAGGTGAAGGAAATCTCAGAAAGGCTGGGGATTTCCAAAACAACCGTTTTTCGCATCATCGGCGAGGGCCTTCACATGAAAAAGGTCAGTGCGAGGTGGGTGCCACGACTTCTCTCGTCAGTTCAAAAGCAACAGCGCGTCGTCTGTGCCAAAGAGTTTTTGGAGCTCTGTCAAGAGAACGAAGAAGAAATATTGAAGTCAATTGTCACAGGGGATGAGACTATGGTGCTCTACTATGATCCCCTTTCGAAAAAGGAGTCGCTGGAATGGCGCAAACCAGGAGAAGCACCCCCAAGAAAAGCCAAGGTGACAAAATCCACAAAGAAGATCATGGCAACAATATTTTGGGATTGTCACGGGATCCTCCTCATCGACTTGAAAGAGAGGAACACCACAGTGAATGCGACTTATTATGCTTCACTCCTGCACCGATTGCGAGACGCCATCAAGGAAAAGAGGCGCGGCAGATTGAGTCGAGGTGTCCGCTTGCTCCAGGACAATGCCCCTGTCCACACGGCTTCTGTTGCCAAGGCTGCACTGAAGGAGTGCGGCTTCGAAGAAATCCACCACCCACACTACAGTCCAGACTTGGCACCGAGTGACTACTTCCTGTTCTCAAACTTGAAGAGGGATCTCAAAGGACGGAGATTTCAAAACGATAGTGAGGTGCAAGAGGCAGTTTTCCAGCATTTTGCGGACAAAACTTCGGACTATTTTTTCAAGGGTATAAGAATGCTGGTTGAAAGGTGTCAAACGTGCATCGAAGTTAGGGGTGACTATGTCGAAAAGTGATACACTTGTTTCGTCTCTATGACTATTAAAAGTTGGTCGGGCCGCAAAATTATGGAACCACCCTCGTATCATCACTTATTGCAACTCAACGAACATATCAACTGCGGTGGACCACCGGACGATTTTCATCTAATACTGTCTTGTACGCCATTCAAGAGCATTCATACAAAGAAAGGAAACATCAATAAGAGATTGTGCAAGTTCATCGCAACAAAGTGCAAGTTGCTGAAGCGATACAAATGCGGCGACAACGTACCGATTGCATTAATCAACGCTGGATACAAGCGACCGATAATAAGACATCATTATGTAATACATTCCGAATTCACCAATAAAGTCAACAAACGAAAACTTCAAAGATTGGAATAGGACAATTGTAATTTATCGAAATCAGCAAGCATATAACTGAAACAATAAATGTAATCTTTGTCATTATTTTAATGAATTCTACGCATCATAATGAAAAACACTTTGCATTTAGCATGGCTAGACTGAGAACAGTGATCGCTAAGGAAACGAATATTCCACAGTGTGTAAGAATTCTCATATGAAATCAGAGCTGACCATCAAATAGGTTTTACCCGACTACACTCTGTACAAGTTCAACACCCGAAGGATATAATTGCCGGAGAAGGATCAGTCATTGAAATTTAGAGGCATGATACATCAGTCTATGATTACAAAAAAGGATCACTAATCTTTTGTGAAAACTTACCATATTTCATGAATTAAATTCCACAGTACATGTATATTTCTCAAACTGTTGCACTAGCCCAGACGTAGTAAAAAAGAAGAAAAGGCGTCTCAAGCAACCCCATTGGAGTGCGGAATAAATATTTTCGTCAACATATAGTTGTCCGTTTGTATGACTGGATAGGAAAAATGAGCCGTCCAAGATAGGGCAATACGGGAAATGAGGCAAGATAACTGATTGCGGCGGGTCAAAGCGTTCGCGACAGAGTGTCATCAACGTTTACAACTGCATGTGGGTTCAATGCCTGCGAGATAATACGAAGCCTTCGCGAAAAGCGAATCTATTATCAAATGCCGCGATGCAAATGGGGGATTTTACAAGCATGATGTGCGGGCGAAGTCTACATATCTAATCACGTAATCTTCGTAACACACGGCACACAAACGTATATGAAATAATTTCCAAGTATCAATCAGATTTTGTGAGAAGCGGATCACACAACCGCCATCAGAAATGATTAACCAATATACAATGAAGATGAGCGTTATGCATAAACACAATGGAAGATATGCTATATTAATTATAAGCCGATCAGCACTGGTCACACATAAACGTCGATCCAATTCACAAAATATACTCGAGATTTCCCGTAGCCATACAGATAAACTATCACATTATTTTAGTGTCATAGCATCCGGGCACTACAAATGAAAATGCCATACTTGAATTTTATAAGTTTTTAGCTCATAACGTTGTAAACCCCAAACTCCACACTAAAGATCCTTTTCTTCTTTACATTTTCAAAGTCAAAATTGCACGCTATTTCTTGCATTTTTTAAATAAATCTATAGATTAAAAAGTTGTGCATATAGTCACACATACTATACAAGATATTTGATTGTGGCTTAAATGCTAAAATTTATCAATTCGGACTTACGAAAACGCAAAGTTACGAAAACGCAGTACTTACGCAAAGTTACGAATATTTTCCAAACGAAATTTACTTAAAACTCGAAGAAAGGGTCACTCGCGTCGACGAACCCGTTTCCGGAAAAAACAACACGCTTGCGTGCAGTACCACGTTAACGCGTCGGGCGCAGAATCGCGTTCGATTACAGGTGCGGCATTGGGGAAACGCGGCCCGGCGTGTTGCCGAAACGTCTTCGAGGACGCAGGTGACCCTTTCTTCGAGTTTTAAGTAAATTTCGTTTGGAAAATATTCGTAACTTTTAATATCCACGACATAGAGAATTCGCATTATGTTATAGTGTATATACCTAGAAAATATCAATCCGATTAAATTCTCTGTCATCATGAAGGAGTGCTCGTCAAAGTGAGCGAGCTAAAGCTTGCGTATTATGAAATTACACATTCTACAACACTGATCGTAAATCGCAACACCTGTTCAAATTTTAATTAAACTATTACTGATGTGTGGTAGTCACCACTTCTCCTGAATGTGAATCGATAAATTTTAGCATTTAAGCCACAATCAAATATCTTGTATAGTATGTGGGACTATATGCACAACTTTTTAATCTATATCTGTTTAAAAAATGCAAGCGTGCAGTTTTGACTTTGAAAATTTAAAGAATATGATCTTTAGTGTGGACTTTGCGTTTTACAACGTTATGAGTTAAAAACTTATCAAATTAAAGTATGGCCTTTCCATTTGTAGTGCCCAGATGCTATGACACTAAAATAATGTGATAGTTTTTCTGTGTGGCTACGGGAAATCTCGAGTATATTTTGTGAATTGGATCTACGTTTTTGTGTGGCCGGCGCTGATCTGCTTATTACAATTAATATAACATATCTTCCATTGTGTTTATGCATAACGCTCATCTTCATTCTGCAAGCTTATAAGAAGGCGACCATTGCAGGGCAAACTGTAGCATTGCAGTGGATCCCCGGACATGTCGGTATCAGCGGCAACGAAGAAGCAGACAGAGCCAGCACGCAGCTTTTCCCCGATAAAGATGTCGTTGGGCTACCGAAGACCCCTCCTCTCGACACTCACCGGTCCCAAGATGCAGGTTCAGTGAGAACACAACATAGCTTGTAGAGGAGGTGGTGTCCCTCTACATGAGTCCCGACCGGCGATGACGCTGGCCTGTCTCCATGGCCGCGCCGGTGGAACTGAAGCCGGTGATCCAGGCGCGTGGCCATCCTCGTCGTTGTACACCGGATATCACTCGCAATATCACTCCCCCGCTCAGACGCGGCGAGGCTATAAAGGAGAAGATGTCCACGACTTAACTAGAGGAGGGCAGCGATGGCCACCGCGGTTGGCATGCACGGCTGAACAGGTGGACGGCAGGGCACACGTTGGCGAAGCGTCACAGCTGATGAGTAATCAGATCCGGTAGCGCGAGAAGAGCGGGGAAAAGAGTGAGGCGCTGGCGAAGGGGAGGTCCTGGGGTGCCGCTACCGGCATGGGAGCCGAAGCTGTGAGAGTCCCAGAGGAAGAGAGGGTGAGGCTGTGCGAGCCGTGGAGAGGTGCCGAGACGCCGGCTGTAGCGTGCCGCGGCGTCGCCTGCCGCGACTGCCGCGACCGGCAGGTGAGCGCGGGGCTCGAGTGTCGCGGCCGGCAGTGAAGGAGCGCCGGGGTGCGGTGAACATCGGGCTGAAGCGATGGTTAATGAAGCTGTGATGCGCGAGTGTACCGGTTGGTAGTGCTTTGCAGGAGAGAAGACACTACGCAGCAGTCCGCTTGTCGAGCTCAGGAAGCCATTCGGGAATGAGAGTCGTGGCAGCGGGTCTGGACAGTTGAGATTGAGGGTACCGCCGTACCACGGAGCTACCGTACCGGTCGGGTAGGTAGTAGAGGGGCTTCCAGGCTGCGCGGCAGCCGTCCATCGGTGCTGGACATGCGGGAAGGTTGCCAAATTTGGGATGATAAAAGGGCCGAATTACATCGAACTTGATGTTCATCGTTCGGGTCACCAAATATAGAGGAGGTGGTGTTCCTCTACATGAGTCCCGACCGGCGATGATGGTATGCCACGGAGAGGCGATGACGCTGGCCTGTCTCCATGGCCGCGCCGGTGGAACCGAAGCCGGTGCTCCAGGCGCGTGGCCATCCTCGTCGTTGTACACCGGCCGCCATAAGCTCACTCCCTTCTCTCTGATGTAGACCCCACGCTTTCTCTCGTCCTTCGTCCGCTACTACCGCGCCCCTTCTCTACTGCTCTCTTCCACCGCATGAGGCTCAACCTTGCCTTTACACCTGCCTTTCAGCACCGTCCCGGCTCCACCTCGTCTTCCCTCTGCCCTACTTGTGGACTACACGGCGACCTCAGCCACGTCATCCTGGCTTGTGGGCATACCACCATGAGCGTGCACTAATGGAAGTCTCTATGCAACGCATTGACAAGCGGCCGTTCAACCTAGCGAAGATCCTCGGTCCGTGGTCGAACGCTGCCCACCAGACGCAGGGCCTTCGTCTTCTGGCGGAGTACTTGTGCTCCACCGGTCTGGTGACGGCTCTTTGAAAGCCCCCTTCATCATCCCTTCATCCTCTCCTAACGCGAAATAGGGCAGTGTACCGCCTCAGCAGCGGTGAATTGCTCACCCCATCACCATCCAATGTATGTATGTGGGTGTGTGTGTATCTGTGAGATCCTCTGCGACACTGCCAACCCTTTGCTTTCCACCGACACGGATGAATATGTTTACCGCCTATGACGTGTTGAAGCGGCATTTGTATCCTTTGCGAGCGAAATCAATAAGTCGTAACAAATGTAGGCATGTATTTCGGCAGTTAACAGTAACCCCAAGAGGAATACACACAGTTAACCGTCATCCTAACGCTGATCTGCGAACAAACAACAACTAGAACTGAATAAAACGAAACCACTCGCCATTCCGTGCTCTGGTCAATCGAGTTTAGTGATAATAAAGTGACGAACGAACGACAGCACACAAGAAGCACACAAGTGATGTAGTGGGAAAATATTCGCTGTTTATTTGTGTAACAAAAACGTATGAGATACGCACATATAGTATGCCGAATATCGATAGTAAGTGATGAATTTAGGAAAACGAGCACGTCCAGCTTAGCGGAATGAAGCAGCCAACGGAAGGCAACTCCTTGCATGACCAACGGATGGCAGCTCCGTTGTGATAACGCTTTCTCCAGCTAACTCGACACCCCTGCTTCGTCCATCCTGCCTCGTCGTTGCCCTCAGACTCAAAGTCATGTTGCCCTTGCCACGATTACAGCATATGCTTCCGCCAAGAGATGACAGCTTGTTTGCATTCTGCTTTTGGCGTTAACAAATAATATGTGACACAACGTGATACGTGGTTAAAATTCGTGGGGCAATCGGGTTAGTCCCAAACTGATTCGAAATGAAATCACTGGGCGGAATCGCATTTATTTATTTATTTTATTTATTTAAGTACGTTAAAGACCCCCAGGGGGTATTACATAACGGAGTGGAGAGAAGCACATAGAAAAGTACAAAAGAAACGCGTAACAGAAGTATTACATAAAGTACACAATGAAATATCAAGTTGATAAGGGAAGAAGACCATGTGTACCATGGGAAGAGCATGATGAACCTGAAGCCCTGGATTGGAGGAGGGCAGCCTTAAAATCAGCAGGGTCGTGTGTACAAGCCACACGTTCAGGCAAGAGATTCCAGTCACTAATTGTTTTAGGAAAGAATTATTTTAGAAAGGAAGTGGGTGTTACAATGGGGTAGCTTAATCTTATGGATGTGGTCCAGACGAGATGAAATGTAGTTAGCATTGACTAGGAGACGATCGCGAGCGTTTGTGTTGTGATAAATTTTACGGAAGGGGCACAGCCTGGCTATTAACCATCTTGACGAGAGAAGATCAACGTCAAGGTTATTCTTTATACGTGAAACACTTGCGTCTCTAGAATAGTTGGATGTAATGAAGCGCATCGCCCTGTTTTGAACTGACTCTAATGCTTGAATTAAGTGCTCTTGATGGGGATCCCATATGGCCGATGCGTATTCGAGTTTAACCAGAAAAATTCATTTCCTTTCCTTTCTTTCTTTCTTTCTTTCTTTTTCTTTTCCCTTTTTTGGAATAGCAAGCCGGCTCTTTGCCTGGATAACTTTCCTTTCTTTTTTTCTTATAGCATATACCTGCCCCCCTCCCGGAAAATTCACGCACTAGTTCTACTTGCCATCACAGGCGTCCCCATGGTGAGCTTCAGGCTCACGCTCCCCATATTGTTTGTTGGTCTGCGTGGCCTTTTCACTGTATCCTCACCCCACCCTCAGGGGTCCATAGGGCCACGTACGCTTCAAGGGTCCGTCCCTTATTACTTCAGTCATGCAACTGTCTCTGTGGTACAAGGTTACTGACTTCTGTTGATCTGACCGTTTATCCCACAAGAATGTCGCCCGTAGTAGTCCGCTCTGTCTGTAAACTCATTACATATACTGTAGAGTCTGACAACTCTGTAGAAAACTCATACTAGACACTCGACGACAGTTTGAAGGTGGTTCATCGGTGTGAGAAGGCCAACGGAAGGGGCATCGGTAAAAGGCGTTTCGAGAATCAAAGAGAGGCCTCCTCTAAGCATACCCGACGGCGGAGCGAGAATACCGTAGAAGGAGAGCGCCTCTTGAAGGGCGTATTAGGCACTAGAGATTTCTGCAGACGGAACGAAAATACGACGGTTGGTAATTTTGTAGTAGGTAGCCGAGCAGTACTGCGTCAGAGGCAACCGTCGTACTAGGTAGCAGCGGAAGGTCTCTTCTCCTTTTGTCTTTCTCCCGAACTTTCTCCCGTTGTTTCGGAACTATTGTCGACGTCTTAAATGTAACTTGCAACTATGTGAAGTTTAGGGATGTCACGCGGTACGTACAGTACGTACAGTAGTAGGGATCTTCGATCGCGAGCTGCCAGAGAAGCTGCAGCTGCTCCATACCTTAACTTCTACAAAGCGTTGATCACGTACCGTCAGCAAGCTCACCACAGTCTGGTTCCCGAAAAAGGTGGCAATACCGACCGCTTTACTCAACACGCAATCAGTAATAAGTCAACATCGGAAGAAACATTGACAAATGAACTCAGCGAATTCACAGGAATCTTAAAGGGACTATGAAACAATTTTTTTCTTGGTTTTGTTCGAAAGAAGAGATTTTTCTGAGTCTAGAACCGAAATTTTACCTTCGTCGCGCGAGCGGCTTTCTCAGGAGCGCATTTTAACGGAGCGGCGAAAGGAGAACACCTGGCGCCGCGCTGTGGCGAACTGGCGTGTGGGGAAACAGCGAGCCGCTTTACGTAACCACGGCCGGCTCGGCGGTACGTCATCGTGACGTGTCACTGTCCTGCCGCATTTACATGTAATAGGAGCGGAAGTCTCAATGATGGCAACTTCCGTTCTGGTCGCCTGTCGCATCGTCTGGTAATGCGGAATGCAAAGCCAGGAATGCCGTGAAATGTGCTTCAGTGTGGTGTATGTGACTGTGGTCGAGCGTCCGATTTTTCCAGGGTGTCTTGGCGGCATATACAACTTTCATCTTTTATTCTTTCATGTTTAGCCAGCTTGGCCTTCGGTATAACCTCGGCTGGTTCTCGTCGGCGCCCGGCTGTCGGGGCAAGGATGACCCTGAGTGTTGTTCACAGGGTTCTGCCGGCTCTAGTGCCGGCCACTACACAGACAATGAAGATGCTTACGCTTCCGAAAACACTAAGCTTATTTAAGCGGCCCTGTGCCTCGCAGTTCAGTCAATTCGTTTGCTTGGTGCAGTGGTTTCCTGATTTGTGTCTTCGTCTATTTGCCTACTGTACATCTGGCTGTGTGCCTTTTCCTGACATGCCGAAACGATGTTGGGTTGTTGGTTGTCCCAATTCACGACAGTGTCCACGGAGCATCCAGTGTCATATGATTCCAACCGATGAAACGGTCCGTTTTCGGTGGTGCGAAGCAATCGGACGGCCAGAGTGGAAAGACTGTGCTGTGCCATCCACTGCTCGTGTTTGTTGTGAACATTTCCAGGCTAGCGATTACGAAGGGGATGTTGAATCGTTTCAACGTGCTGGGTACCGAGCTCCGCGTCGTTTACGACAAGGTGTAGTGCCGACACAAAACCTGCCCGATTACCAGCGAGAACAACATTCGCCTAAACGACACAGAAGTGTAAGTATTTTTTTTTCCTTATTGTAGCTAAAGCCGATCACCCTCCCTGCGTGTGCTCATCTGGTTATTATAGGTCTCCTGGTCCCCTAAATGAGTTAGTTCGCATTGGAACTTTACAACTGTAACAGTCACCGAGCTCAGATTATCTAATTCTAGGAAAAATACAATTCGATTAGTTCTTTATAGTACTTGCCACCTATAAGCTACATTTATGTGGAATATTTATATAATGACCAGTTCGCTGTTGTACATATATTCTACTGGAACATGTAGTTGTATCTGTTTCGTTTTTCCTTGCTTATATATGATTTCTCTGTTTACAGGCAAGCCCTTCAGTGGAGTCTGAAGCAGCTGAGGTGGGTAGGGAGGAGAGATTCTAAGATACAATATTCGTTATCATATAATATGTGTAATAGTATTTGCAGAGCAGTTCCACAAGCGCTCAGCACTGCGACCACACGTATGCCCACATGTGTGGCCAAACTTCATTCCTGACTATGTTAGAGGTATGTTTTCTGTATTGGTAGCTCGCCCAGGAAACAAATAGGTTACATGATGAATTATTTCCACCTCTTATGTTGTGCTTGTCTGTGAAGTGTGGGGTGTTCTCTACAACTTCCCTGTGGCTAAACATGCCAGAGACAATGTACAAGTTTCGTAGGTGTTTTGCCCTAGTAGATATATTCACACATTAAGCTCTATAGATGACCTTTTTGAAATGTTGTTTCATGCAGCACCTACAAACTGCACTCCCTAAAGCCTGCAAAGCTATATGTCAGACAATATATAGTAATGGTCTTCTTTCAGGCAGTTAGATGACAGGCCTTTGACTGAATTATTCAGAATTTCTGGGGTGTCATGAATGGGTTTTACTACAGCCTATAAATATGACCATGATGCCAATATGCACCTGTGGGTATAACATTAACACATAACATAATGAATAATTCACGATGATTTTTCACTTGAGTCTTGTATGTAGCCAATAATGATAGAATCTCGGAATGTACAGCAAAGGTGCAAGACATGCAGCATATTCTCACCACATACACTCTATGATATAACTTTAGTTTTATGATGTTGAAATTCTTTATGCATTTACTATGTATAGTGGTTGGAACAATTCATATAGCCTGGCCAATATAATAAGCTTTTACTTTATTGAACTGTTGTGAATTTGTACAAGGGAATTCATAGTTCAGTAACTTTCAGTAATTTGTAACAACATTTCAGAGCACGAAATCTTCTGAAGGGACACCACTGTGTGATGTTGATGAGTTTTCCCACATAACTGACTATGAAGTGGAGGTAAGTAACAGAAGAAATATCACTGCTACATAGTCACGACACATTAGACATGGTACATTACACATGTGACTTATAAATAATTTAACATTTTCCACCTTCATGATGCTTAGTGTATTCATCACAATGACACATGGCGTGCTCTTATTCGTAGGAGGGCAGCAGTACCCCTGTAATGCTTGAGCTAGCAGAAGAGGAAGTAAGCCACCACACTGGCAAGCCACAGACAACATCAACAGGTATCCCTGTTTAGATCCACAAGGGCAGAGTAATAATTTTGTTTTGTTTTTTGTTATCAGCAACCCAAGTACACACGTCTACACATTCACTGGTGACGTGTGGCACGCAGACAGACCTGTCTTTCCCATTTGATATCCCTGGCATGCTCCCCGCATCATCAATTCCAACTATGTCATCCCCTGTGAAGTCCAGCCACTCCGGGCTTCCTCCACCTCCTGTGTCTCCCATCCGTGATACGTTGGAAAGCTGCAGCGAATATGAAGACAAGGACACAACATTTCAACCATCATCTGCAGACAGTTCATTCAGGTAAAACTGCTTCTGGACATAACTCAGCTTATGGTTAGTCTTTGGGAGCAGGTGATCTGTAGATCAAATTCAACTGTGCAAATCATTAGAAATTTAGGGAGCTTCAGAAGAGGCCCTACATAAGACACCTACATAATTGCAAGACATCAATTAATATCTGAACAGATACAGGTTTTTTGTTAACATTCGAGTGCTCTAATTGCCATGAATGCTGTTCAAAATTCTCTGCATGTTTTGTGTTACACGTAATTAGGTGCTAGGAGTGAAAAAATTGGAAATACAAAGGAAAAATGCCTACAGGTAGTGTGCAGTGTCATTGTTTTTTACAAACCTCCCGTACGCCTTAGTGACAAGACAGCGTTCGCTGTAACTTGGTGCATAATGAGTAGCTCATTTCACAAGTTATTAAACTTGATTTGCATTACATTTACATGCGCTCAGTTTACAGATTACCTGTGGCAATGTTACATATCATGTATATTGTCATAATGAGCTAGTACAATCGGACAAGGACGGAAAGAAGACGACAGGGACAGGCACTAACTTCTCTCGCACTAAGCAGTTGTGAAGATTCTCCACCAACGAGCTGAAGCTGCTATCTTTCTTACATATCATACTTCAATATAATCGGTTCCAGGGACGAACCTGCAACACACGATGAGCCAAGCTACAAAGAAAGGAAGTTCATCGTTTTTGAATCTGCACTGATGGAACTGCTTTCAACATACCACAGGTGTGGTGAACCCTGCACAGCAGCGACCACTGTAGCAGGCACGAGCCTTACAGCAGATGTTACCTGTAGTAACGGACACAAACGTGTGTGGCATAGCCAGCCAAAAGTGGGGAGGAAGTATGTTGGGAACCTACTATTGTCTGCGGCTATACTTTTCAGCGGTTGTCACCCCACATCTGCCTTGAGGATGCTACGCCTAATTAATATACAGGTGACCTCTGATAGAACATTATTCAACTATCAGAGGGCATATCTTCTTCAAGCAGCAAAAAATGTAAGTGACAGTCACTCTGTTCAGGTACGTGGAATAATTATTTGACCCCTAAACATTAATCTAATTCATTCAGGTGTGGGAGACACAGCAGGCTGGACTGCTTCACAGCCTTCACAGCACAGAGGTCGACCTTTCAGGGGATGGCAGGTTTGACTCCCCAGGGTTCAGCGCCAAGTACCTGACATACACCTTCTTCTGCCACCAGCTTAACAAGGTCATCCACACACAGCAGGTGCAGGTTGGGGAGGTGAGAACACAGAAATCTGCTTTGTTTCCTCTCATGTCAAATGCAACAAAAAATGAATGCCAAGAACTGCCATGAATCACTGTAGCACAGGTATTTCCTGTTTCACGGGTAGCTGGCACGTGACAGAAAGTTCACAACAGATTTTTGTGCATGGCACATTCTCACTGAGTGTTGTTTCGTAGGGAAGGACAAACACGACTTGGCCACTATTTTGAGACCGTGTCGTGTTCGTCTTGTCTCAGGTTCTTTTGGTCACCATGTACCAACTCGCTCTTCCATTGTTAGCAAGATATGTTGGCTATGACATATTTCATGATTATGGTAATTGCAGTCACCACAAGTCACATCCAGTGGCCACATGGAAAAGGAAGGAATGGTTCGCAGCCTAGAGCACATCAAAAGCCAGGGCCTTGTGGTTGCCAGCCTCACAACTGATCGCCATCCTTAGATAAAGAAACACATGAGGACTGAAGAACCTGGTATCCGACACTATTTTGATGTCTGGCACGTCGCAAAAGGTAAGGCACACGTATTGTTGGGGCTACGTTACACATAGGCTTACGCAAAGTACACATGTTAGATAAGCAAGGAGGGTGACAGATGCACATATACTGATATATTGTTGAGCATAATGTATGAGCTTAATGTAATGATTGCCCCTGCCTACTTTCCCATTCCTCCTCTGGAAAATAATATTTGATCATGTAGTACTACAGTTGTGCAAGATTAAGATGCCTGCCCTATAAGTAATCCATGCTAATCAAATATGTATAAAAGTTAGACATGAAATCAAGCAACTCAGGATATAAGGTGCAAACACCAGGAGTTGCACCTGGAACTTCTTGAGGCTCACATGTCTGTGTCATCCATGTTTGTAGCCTGCCTCAGCTAATTCTCATTTGTTTACATTGTATACACAAGATGTCGCCGAGGCTCGTGCCTGAATGAGTGAGTGAACCAGAAAGATGTAAGAGACAATGGAAAGAGTGTAGGTGATTAGTTCTCGAACCCCCTTGTACTTGAGGCACTCAGACTCAGGAGAATGTCCTGCTGTCTTAGTGTGACCGGAAATCAGAAGGTCCAGGTTTGAATGCTGGCATCTTCACCTTCTTCCCGAGTAGCTTGATTGAAATGATTCTCGGTGTTTGAGGCTTACTGTTATCCAAGTTAGAAGCCTGCATTGGCCAATTCTCATTATTTCGAGTTTGACATGAGTCAAAATATGTGAACTTAGGACGTCATGGATAGTATAAGTTCTAGGCCTGAATGTGCCTGTCAACATACAAGATTGCAATATAGCAGTTGCGGAAAAATGCCCAGAGAGAGTTTGGAACGAAACCCACACCGCCTCATTACTGGTCAGTCAGTAAGTTTTTCTTGCAAGAATTTGTAAAAGTGATCAAAGAGGTGCTGTTTCGATTCCTAATGCTGCCTAGCTTTTACTACGACTGTCATATTTCAGTCTTTCAGTAAACTTATGAAACCTGCAGGTGTACATCACTATATACATTTCTTTTTTTTTGTGTGTGTGTACTTATGTGTGTTTCAAAAGCTACATGCATTGAAATGAAATAATAATGATAATAATAATAATTTAGTGAATCATTAATGTGACTTGGGGCAGGGACAAAAAGTCACTCAACATTACCTAGTACATACTGCTCACATTTAGAACCCTGTAAACAATGACTGGTAATACAGCCCTTTGGTGTCTCTAATATGTCACAGTGAATTGTATTAAGTATATGTGGTAATGAGTACTAGAGCTTCTGTTCACCAAAATGTATCCTGCATGCGGGAGTTGACCATACCCGTTTACCACAATGTAGGTAATTATGTGCAACGGGTGATAAATTTGCGATTTTGAGGACAGCATATTATTGGCATTAGCTGCTTCTTTGTAAGTTAAGGACAGTTTGCATTTGTACATTTGATGAAGAGGAATGATGCTAAATTTTTTGAATAGCCGTGTAATGGTATGAGTATGGGGTAAATTCTCTAAAAGACGAAGAAACTTCTCCTGGATGAGAAAGAGTGCAGTGAAAGCTGCTGTGCGCCACACAAGAATACAATAATGTATGTGATAGAGTGTGTAGAGGACTTCCTTTGGAAGATAACACCTGTTTCTATATATAACACCTAATCCCGGTGTTATTTTTGAACTCACAAAGTTGAAATGCATTCCCCAGTTCATTGAGGCTGTGAAGCATACGCCAAATATTTTAATCGAATCAACAATCTCGACTTTCTCATCTCTAAGAAAAATATCAGAGTGCAAAGTTCAATTTTTATTTTTCGGTTGAAACAGTTCGTTTGCGGCAGACCAATTGCATAGTTTACGAAGCATGCTGTTTGTTTTGTGTACAATTTGCGCACTGTCTGCGCCTAAGAAAAACAAACGTGTGCCATCGGCATACATGACCATTTTCGCATTCCAGGCACAATGTATCCGTGTCGTTTACATACTTAATGAATAAAATAGGTTGCCTTGCTTAGTGTTTTTCAACAAAGGAAAAATATCAGAGTGCAAAGTTCAATTTTTATTTTTCGGTTGAAACAGTTCGTTTGCGGCAGACCAATTGCATAGTTTACGAAGCATGCTGTTTGTTTTGTGTACAATTTGCGCACTGTCTGCGCCTAAGAAAAACAAACGTGTGCCATCGGCATACATGACCATTTTCGCATTCCAGGCACAATGTATCCGTGTCGTTTACATACTTAATGAATAAAATAGGTTGCCTTGCTTAGTGTTTTTCAACAAAGGAAAAATATCAGAGTGCAAAGTTCAATTTTTATTTTTCGGTTGAAACAGTTCGTTTGCGGCAGACCAATTGCATAGTTTACGAAGCATGCTGTTTGTTTTGTGTACAATTTGCGCACTGTCTGCGCCTAAGAAAAACAAACGTGTGCCATCGGCATACATGACCATTTTCGCATTCCAGGCACAATGTATCCGTGTCGTTTACATACTTAATGAATAAAATAGGTTGCCTTGCTTAGTGTTTTTCAACAAAGGAAAAATATCAGAGTGCAAAGTTCAATTTTTATTTTTCGGTTGAAACAGTTCGTTTGCGGCAGACCAATTGCATAGTTTACGAAGCATGCTGTTTGTTTTGTCTACAATTTGCGCACTGTCTGCGCCTAAGAAAAACAAACGTGTGCCATCGGCATACATGACCATTTTCGCATTCCAGGCACAATGTATCCGTGTCGTTTACATGCTTAATGAATAAAATAGGTTGCCTTGCTTAGTGTTTTTCAACAAAGGAAAAATATCAGAGTGCAAAGTTCAATTTTTATTTTTCGGTTGAAACAGTTCGTTTGCGGCAGACCAATTGCATAGTTTACGAAGCATGCTGTTTGTTTTGTGTACAATTTGCGCACTGTCTGCGCCTAAGAAAAACAAACGTGTGCCATCGGCATACATGACCATTTTCGCATTCCAGGCACAATGTATCCGTGTCGTTTACATACTTAATGAATAAAATAGGTTGCCTTGCTTAGTGTTTTTCAACAAAGGAAAAATATCAGAGTGCAAAGTTCAATTTTTATTTTTCGGTTGAAACAGTTCGTTTGCGGCAGACCAATTGCATAGTTTACGAAGCATGCTGTTTGTTTTGTGTACAATTTGCGCACTGTCTGCGCCTAAGAAAAACAAACGTGTGCCATCGGCATACATGACCATTTTCGCATTCCAGGCACAATGTATCCGTGTCGTTTACATGCTTAATGAATAAAATAGGTTGCCTTGCTTAGTGTTTTTCAACAAAGGAAAAATATCAGAGTGCAAAGTTCAATTTTTATTTTTCGGTTGAAACAGTTCGTTTGCGGCAGACCAATTGCATAGTTTACGAAGCATGCTGTTTGTTTTGTGTACAATTTGCGCACTGTCTGCGCCTAAGAAAAACAAACGTGTGCCATCGGCATACATGACCATTTTCGCATTCCAAGCACAATGTATCCGTGTCGTTTACATACTTAATGAATAAAATAGGTTGCCTTGCTTAGTGTTTTTCAACAAAGGAAAAACATGTTTAACAGGTGTAATCTAAGTCAAAGTCATCTAACCACTTGGGGTTATTTAACGTTGACAACAAAGACAATATTTCCCCACTATCGACTGGGGGGAAAGAATGCTAAATGACTCCAGTTGTATGGAAAGCAGTCAGTGGCAGCAGAATGTGTTGAGCAGTCATCTGAATATATATACTAACCGAGTATCTGTTAAATTCCTCTGCAATATCCATACCGCATATGACACTTCCATCAACATGGATTTCCTCTAGTGAGGAGAGTTTTACAATTACAATCAATTAATTAAATGCCAGTAGGCATCAGTAAAATGAAGTGAAACAAGACAGGGTACAGTGATATCACAGATCACCAAGGGGTATCTTTATACAATGCTATATGACATTTACTTTTGTGTGCCTTGCATCAGATTAATCGGGAAAACGAAAGCCCACATAGCCTTCGGAAGGGAAGGATTCCCGTATCTTGCAGACTACGCAGGAAGGCAGAACTTTCCGCTTTCGTTTTCCAAGCCACTTCCAGATCCATCTCACGAACATTCTGTATGCTATAAAACGATATAGCCTGTAATTGAAAAAGACGAAAGGTATCCCTCACCATATGCACAATGCTATTTTTACTATGATTGATACGACATTGTGCCTTACTTATAGGAGCCGTCCGTAGCTTTCGCTGCTGGTTCATCCCTGCTTTCGCTATCGTGATCGTCGCCCCCACAGTGGCGCGTTGTCCGTACATGCGCGCTGTGCAGCTCTGTCTCGTCGAGTGTGCGAATTTCCACTCCATTTTCGCGGAGTTCCCAATATAAACTTTGCAATACCTCAGGGTCAAGGCATATTGCGTAGAAACTGGGGTGACCAACAATGCAATTACAGCCGTCCATCTTCGCCACTGTTGCAGGGTAGGAGCGACAGCAAACATTCTCTGCTGCAGTAGGCATATTATGCCATGAACCACATGTGCACCTGAAATCATATTGTGTAACAAACGCCGTTTAGGTGTAGTGTATACGTTATTGCGCAGTCGCCAAAAAAGCAAAACTAAGTACAAGTGCAGTGCACATTTCTCCTGCTCCCCAGCGGGAGACATACCCTAGTAGCACAAAACGTCGCGGAAACGTCTTTATTTGGTCAAATTAGGATAGAAGACGATCAGGACGTCAACGCGACATCTAGAAGCCGTAATTTATAGTATGTTTATAAGACGCGCCGATTTAAAGTTTATAATACGTCTTCGGCATCTCTGTTGAAGAGATATCCTAAAGGAAGACATCCTGGAAATATCTTCCATTCACGTTTGCAAGACGTACCAACTTTCCATTTATAATACGTCTTCGCCAACTGTGTTCAAGACGTATCTTAGACGAGGACGATTTGTGTGCACTGAATAAGTTTACTTTCGGTGGACCTACTGACTGCCTCAAACCAAAAGCAGTAGGAAACACAGGAGTTGAGTTGACGGTGAGTTAATACTCCCAGAAATTTCCCATTTCAGCGTTGTTTGTGTGCGTAATTGAAATAAACTTAGACACCTCACCCTCCATTTTGACTCGGAGGCGAGCACGGCTATCGAGTTTACGGGAGTTTCTAAGACGAGCAATGTATAGTATCTGTTTTCCCTTTGCAAGGGAATAGACCACCTCTACGCTCTGGTTCCCCCACGTGTTACGCCGTGGAGGGAGCCTGCTGTCTGTTACGGTGGGAGGACCTCTGCTAACGCGGTCCACCCGCGTCTTCGATTTTGGCCAAAATGCCACTTGGCAGTGCTGCTTGCAGTTCTGCTTGGAGAAACAGAAAATGGGACGTGTGGTGACTGTGACTGAGGTTGAAAAATGAAAAAAAAAAAACAGGCAGATCTCCGGAAAACTGTACCCGGTGGATATCCACAGGGCTGAATTTTCTCACATTCAAATTAGTGTTCTAAACATTTTTGAACGTCTTCAAGACGGCCACAAACACGTCTTCAAGACTCGGGAAAGCGTCAACTTATTCGGGGATAGAAGACGTTATGTAGATCAGATTGAAGACGTCTCCTAGATGAAAATGTGGTTGTGGCTAGACCTTTCCTCGACGTTTACAAAACGTTTTGTGCTACTAGGGTAATGATAAGAACGATGGAGACACCACAGAAGCACCTTTTCAGAAACAGCTGATGTAGCGATTGTTTATGAAATTCAGTTTGTTTTCTCACCAGTTTATGGTTTCCGTTGCGTCAGGGCCACCTGGGTCGGGAGGTGAGGGAGGTACTTCCACTTCGTCCTCACTTTCGTTATTCGTGGTTGTGTGCGCTAGCGGGGTTTGTTCGTAAAGCGGTATGCCGTAGTCCTGGCTCCGTTCAAGCAGTTTCCGTTCAATGTCTGACAAATTGTCGAATATGACGTCCATCCTGCTTCGCCTGTTGTATCGAACGGCGATGTCACGTTGTCCGGTAAAGTGAAAGGGGTATCACGCGCAGACACGTCATATGCTAGCAATCACACGTAAACGGGTCAAGGAACGGTATGTTCGTCTACTTCGCTACTTTACTTCCCACGGTTTTGAAGGTCAACTTTGCGGAAATTGCATTATATTTATATGCTAACAAAAGGAAGCGGCGCGATCAGTGAGTGGTCGGCCGCTCGGCCCGCTTGCAAATGACTTTTGCGACTCAGTAAAGTGTGAATCCCTAAACCGAGTGCAGTAATGCTTGAGTTAAAACTCGTTCGTTGTTGTACTCAAACCGTTTCGTGCAAGCGGGCCCGTTTTCGTCACTGCGCCGGCGAACGACTATATGACATATATTGAAGAAACGCGCGATACACGATGAACGACGAGGGCGTACGTCTAATATAGTGTAGTCGTATGTGTAAGATATTTATTGCAACCATTCACCTAAATGCTTCTTAGCAAGAAACTCTGTGATGCAATGCAGACTGGCGCCAGTTCCGCATGTGCAATTAGTGGGGATGTAGTAGGCAGCATGGAGCTGCTTTCAGAAGGTGTCTTTTGCTTGTTTGTTTCGTGCGTTCTTGATTTTATATTTTCTCGTATGCTTGACAATCTTGCTGGGATTTTACCCCAAATTCACAAATCAGTGGCAACACACTTGTGCCAATGTAAAATATTGCATAATCTAAAGCTAGTACTTTATAATTTCAAAATAAAGTAGTACATCAAACTTTAGGTTCATATAATTAACATTATAATATTATAATATGAAGTTATTGTAACTGCACATATGTGCAGTTATTATTATTATTGCACAAAATCGGCTTGAGTGTGATTTCATTGAGGGCCTCCTGGCCTTAGTAGCTATAGTGCACCAGTCCCACAACAAATCAAGTCAAATCGAGGACAGCCTGATGCAACGTACAGTTGTGTGTTGAAGTGCAAATATCACAGTGGTTGTGTGAGCCCAAGCCCAAAGTGATATTCTAGTTGGGAGCCACAATAGCCAGAGATGCACAATATTTACATTTTGTAGCACAATAGCATGTATGTATAGTACTCAATTTGAAATAATAAAGTGATACATATTGTTCATTACAGCTGTCAAGAAGAAGCTCTCTGGAGCCAGTAAGAGTAGCACTTGCAAACAACTATCCTCGTGGGTCCAGCCTGCTTCTAACCACCTCTACTGGTGTGCACATGCCAGTGAAGGTGATGGTGACCTCCTTGTGGACATTTGGAAAACCATGGTAAACCATGCTGCCAACATTCATGTGGGCCACAATGGGATGTTGAAAAGGTGCCTTCACAAGCCACTGGACAACAGGTCTTGGCTCCGCAAAGGTGCCTTTCCATATCTAATAACGTATGTGTTGCCTTACTCATTTTATTGTCATGTCTAGGATCTCCAGCACACAAAAGGCTTGAAGAAATCGTCACAGCCCCACTGCTGACACGGGACATCAAGCAGTTGTCCCCGCACACCCAGACCTTTGCCTTGGAGTCATTCCATAATGTCATTAACCAGTTCGCTCCCAAGTCTGTGGCGTTTTCTTACTTCGGCATGCAAGCTAGGTGAATTTCACAGTGCCTTGTGTTATTTAGTATGTTCCTCATGCTTTCAATGCACACATAGGACATACATTGCCATCCTGCACTTCAATGAAAACTCCTCACGTTTGCAAGCTACTACAAAGGATGGACGACTGCAGTGGAAACTGAAAGCACCAAAGGCGAAGGCTGGAGAAATGATTGCAAGCCCTGTAATGACACAGGCGACATTTGGTGAGCAGTTCAATGAATGCGGACCATGTGCTCTTTAGTGAGGCACAAAACTCTTTGTCGTGTTTGCATAATTGATTCATGCATAACTTTTGAACTCTTTGAGCCTGCATAGTGACATTCTTGCTTTGCTAGTCACAGGATTTCAATCCTTATTTTGTTGGTTGAGAAAATGTTACCTCATGGGTGCTGAAAGTCCCTATCCACAGGAGGGTGTGAGCTGAGTTAGAAGGATTGGTACATCAAGACCGTTCTGCACACAAAACGAAATTGGAAGTAAAAAACAACTAGAAAAAAAAAGAGTACTGCACACAGTATATGCTGCTACATAATGCCTATAGAAATATGTTGCTTCTAGTCATTTAGGCAATACTCAGACTTGCTCTATACCTGATTCAAATGACGCATGTATTTCGTCACGATTTGAAGACATACGTAGCTATATTTGCAATCTGTTTCGTGTCTGAGGGGTAGTGATCCCACTAGTAAATATATTCATGATAAGTAACAAAATCTTATAGCTTTTAACAAATGTTACTTGTAGTATCAGTCTGATGAAGATGAACACACAAATTCTGCAAAAATGTTTCATAAAAGGATATCAGGCAAAATGTGTGATATCTATGCCCACAAAGGACCCCCAGCTCTAAAGGGCTCTCACCTCCCACCTTCCTGCACATATGTTCAAGCAGAGAAAACTTGTTGTGCCATCTCAAGAGTGACATTCCATTACAGGCTATGTGAATGACCTGTTTGATGAGACTCTTCGCTTGGCAAGCACATACATCACCTTCGCAGAGGCCTTTGCAAATGCAGAGTGTGATGTCCCACCACCAATGACACACCGCATCAGACAGAGACCATCCAAGGACGACGTTGTAGCTGGTCATGTTTCACGATTCGCTACAGCACATACAAAGTATGTACAGGCTTTTTGGTGCATGCTATACTTCATTTTCCTTGGTGCGCTGTGCACGTTGTAATAGTGACAAAGAAAGCAGTGTTGTGCTCTTAACTCAAACGTAGCACATATAATTTTTTCACCATTACATAAAGCCAGAAATTATTTCTGATACCTATGGTTACAGGGCCAACAGAGAAATATTTGATAGCCTCCAAAAGCAATCCTTTGCAACAGTTGTGCGACCCATTAATCAGAGAATACTGCACAGCCTGCTTGATTTTTCGGTGCAGCATTATCTTGCATACCATTCAGACTCTGTATATTGTTCACGAGCCTTATCACTTTACAGTCCACTTCATCCTGTGCACGGGTATGACGCTGAGGATGATGACTTTGACGCAGACCTGTTGATGCCTGAGTAAACAAGGCTGCTTCGCTGAGGTACAGACTTCTGTCTTGTAATCCAGCCCCTCAGAATACATGCAGTCGAATAACGCAGTAAGCTAAGGCAAGCAAGCTCATGTGGACTTGAAGAGGGTAGCATATCCTCGAGTCTAAGGAAGGTAAACGCAGAGACAAACACTGCAATGAAGTGGACAAGACGGACATTGAGTCCATCTTATCCACTTCGTTGTTTGTGTGTTCACCTCTGTGTGCCTTCCTCAGAATGAAGGATATGTTACTCTCTGCATATCCAGTTGCATTCTTCAGCTGCGTACTACATTACCCTTTTTCTTCTCCAAAACCAGCGTGGCATACCAAAACAGGATGTTTTCCAATGTCTTTCACCTGAGTGACAGGCAAGAACTACTCTAGTGAATGGCCTGCAATTCACCTCTAAAGTACAGCAGCCTCCATTCGATGCACCACATCAACAGGTGATATCGTTCCTATTACAGTTCCTAGTGCCTTGTTCTGTTTGATTAACTAAGCATAACCGTACCAACCATAATTCAATCAGTGCTATACTACTGCATTCAACATGCTCATGGACTTGTGCATGTTACCCAATAAGGTAATTCGGTACAGTAACTATTACTCTGGTGACAAAAGTAATTTCTCACAATTACAAATTAGAGAGCTAAATTTGTAATCAATTAACTGCTCAAAATGTAAGGTATTACTATCGTTGTTACTTTTGATAATAAGCCATAAGCTCTGTAGCGCTATAGTCACAACTTCAAAATTTCAAGTGACTCCCTATGTCCAAAGCTTGACCTACTGTACAGACAACACGTTGTGGTAGGAATAGATATAAGGTATCCCCAGGGCGTAGAATGCATGTCGGATTGATTTTACTCCAGTCTCTAAGGTCCGGTGAGAGAACTTACGGGCACCGGGGGATGAGTCTTGCCCCGGTCCCCCTTGTCACATATAATGGTGCCAGCATCCGTGGGGAGGGCCCTTTGTCGCGGCCCGACATACTGTAGTGGAAAGCAAATTAGATATGGCTGTGCTGGGGCCTGTGGATTGGTTTCGTCCATGAATTCAGCTTAGTCGTAACAGTAGTTGATCAGTTTGTAATCCAATACCAAAAATTGTAATCAGATTTGAAAAATTACTTTCTCAAACATCTAATTGGTTATATTTACAAAATTAATGGCTAGTAATGGCTTACTAGTAAGACAACTAATTGGTAACATGCTACGTACAAGTCTGAGGTCATGCTGCATCCAGTTAAACATGTCTAGCAGCTTTGTATAATTGCTAGTGGGCTTCACCCCCTATTTGCTAATAATGCTGATCCAAATACAGCTGCCAAATATGGTGTTGGGCAGCATAACATATAACACTTACTGTGCATGTATATATTTGTGATACGGTAAAAAAAATATGTATTTGTAACATATAACCTGTATATAGATGTACAGCTTGTGGCAGTTCTCAAACATTGTTGTTGTTGCATGCGCTTGTAATTGCTTAGTATATCCACTTTCATGAAACGTTCTATAAGTAGTACTTGCATGGTGTGGCTGGATCACCGACTGTCGCTTAGTTTTTTTTTTAGTTCCCTTTGATCCTGGGTCCACATGCATAAGGTCATTTTCCATTTTGTTATGAGACGCAGCTCTTAGCTGCTTCAGTTTTTAGCTTTGTTGTATTTTAGTTATCACACTTACTAGCTGAGTTAAATGCCGACATAACGGCTGTTTGAGCACACTCCCCTCACCCTCGACACATATGCAAGTGGGCCCACATCCTCGGCGGAGCCTGCACCGCTAGAGGACGCTCTGTCCAGGTGGCGGATAGGACAGTTCTTCTTTTATGAAGAAGGCAGATATCTGCCAGCGGACCAACAGGCATTTCAGTTCAAACAAGACCAATTTCTGCTGTCTGTTTTTTGTTGCATTAAAAAATGGGACATACAGCAATGACGACTGGGGCTTTTACTTCCTTTCCAGGTGCCTTCATTGGTGACTTCCAGCTTAACATTACCTCTTGTTAAATTGCTTCAACAATAAATGTAAACAGTTGCCAGAAATAAATATGTGATGTACAGCTTGTTGTAAAAAAATCTATCAACCTTTTCAGTACCTTCTAATAGTAGTTAACTAACCCTTATATGGGCTTGTGAGATACCTTGTGAGATACAGAAACAGTCGTTAAGTTTGTGCAGACACGCTTGCTGTTAGTACAATGTTCACAGTGATACTGAGCTTGCTCAGCACTAAATGCCCATAACGAATTCTTGCGCGAAAGAAACATTGGTAGGATAAGTCCTCCTAAGGAACGCAATACGGTGAGCCAGCCGCTACTGTAGATCAGTGCAGAAGGCTCAGTACCGGTCGAAAACGGGAACATCAAAACAAGCACGAGTAGGAAGAACAAAATATTACGCAGTTTATATTCGTAATGTGTACAAACGAATCCAGCAACGAAGGGAGACAGCCTACAAAAACAACGCCGCACTTCGCAAAGCGCTTACCTTGTTTCCAAAAACAAATACAATGACGTTATTTGCGCTTGCTTTCAAATGACAACACGTAAATATGAATTTGCAATACCAGGTAACTACCAGAAAGTTTCCATCGGTATTCCAGCGAGTCAAAGTATTGCAATGAATTCCTGCGTAACTCGGCCGGCTGTGTCTCGGTGAAGAGGGATGGAAGCACCTCACTCATTGACGCGAAGGTAGGAGCTTGAATCTTGATTCCTTGCTCTCATCGTCCGCCGAGCAGAAGACAGTTACAATAGGACACGAAGTACAACTCGCATGTAACACAGCCAGCGCAAGGGCAGCACTACACACGCAAAAGGCAGTTATTTTGTATTACCCGCGACCCGCTCACAAAGAAACGCCGGAGATCCAAAGAGAAGCGAAACGCTGGTACGACCACGACCTTGGTTGCCATGGTGCGAGAGCGATCGCCTTCACGAGCGGCCATTGCGCAACAGTGGTGACGTAACGGTGGCCACGGGTGCGTGCGTGCAGTTGCTCGAAGTACGGAACGATCGGCGCGAGAGAGGAGGAATGCGAAGGAGCAACATCAACCGCGCGCTTTTTACAGAAGGGAGCGATTTCGCCCGGAAAAATTTCTCCCGTGTTAGTTTCTCGATAGGGAGAACCGTTTCCAGCAAAAAAAAATATGGGGGGTTCGGGAAATTTCATAGTCCCTTTAATTTA